>NW_027210646.1:0-120000 GCF_029030835.1 Brachyistius frenatus
CAGTGGCACAAATATTGCTTTCTAACACCCCGAGGCTTTACAATAAAAATAAGGGATAATGACGGCAAAGAAGGGTTTGCAATGCACAGTGATGACATAGCTGTTACTCATAACTTGTCCCCCCTCAGGTTTTATTAGGGAAGGCCAGAAGTCACAGTCGTGTCGTAATGATGGTTGTGGATGACAGCAATGATGAGTCAGTTATTGCTGTGTTCTCTGATGTGCTATAAATCCAGGCTGTGTTCTTTTCTTTGCTGAATTTTAATTACGCTGCACTGTTCAGCAGAGCTGAGCCCTGTCAGATCCCGCTTCGTCTTCTTCCTCTTCTGCGGTTCACTTATGAGAGCAGGACATCTTCTGTTTCTGACGCTGCACTTTCTCAATAAGAAGAATTTACCAGTTTGGCTTGAGGGGACTCTCCAAGCACTCCTGCACCGGTCTCGTAATCTCAGCCTGCACACTGTTTGGCGCACTTAGCTGGTCAGATTGGTGGTTTGGGAGCTGTCAGCAGGCCAATTTAATTTCTTCACTTTTTCTCGTGAGAATCTAGTTTCCAAGAGGAACAAGCTGTGTCTTACCTCAGGGAAGCCACTGGAGAACCCTCTGTTTCTGTGATCCAAACTGTGAGGTTTCAACAGATCTGAACTTCTTTATAAAGCCTTTTCTTCACTGAAAACTGTGAACAGGCCCTTATGGAGAGTGTGTGCCAGTCCTTATTAAACAGGCCTCAGTGTATCCCGGCAGATTGCTGTTGAACATCAACTCAGTGCTCCAATAACTGCATTAATGCCGCTCTTCTAAGATTATCTGCCTTTTAGGAAGTTTTAGGCTGAGAAAAAAAGCAAAAAACATTTTCTGATCCCTAGGATTTATTCTTGAAAACATGCCTGATATAATATATATATATATTTTTTAATCTGTACTCTTGGATGTCAACAACTGCCTTAATGTGTTCATTTATCTGAGATACTCACTCAGCTGAAAAATATAATTAATTTGGGGGTCAAAGTCACTACCCTGATATCAGGCGGCAACTGAAGCATGAAGCCAAGTACATTACACGTACGGATGATGTCACTTTGCTGGATATACTGTACTCTGCTGAGCGATTTCTGTGTGCGCAGCAGCTTTTATGTCACAGCTATTGAATGTCTGATGAAGAGCATTGTTTACCATCTTCCCTTCATGCCCTCTCATGCCTGCAGGTCATACTGTGGTCTCTGCCTCGGGCTGTCTCTCTCTCCGTCTCTCCGTGCTGATAGTGTGTATCTCTGTACACAATATAAACACAAAGTGGTGTGCAGTATGTCTTATCACATCATTATCAGCCAACAATCCTGACAAGGCGTCTGTGTGGACACGACTGTCTTGGTACGTGTTTTTGTTATTGGGGAGATGCTAACCACTGAAGTTTCACTCTTTTTTGTCATCTCACACATGCAGTTCATGTGTGATACCATGATGCACACTCTTTAGTGTGATAGCCTGCTTTTCTATTTTCCTTGCACCAGAAACTAGGACACTCTTTTGTTGATATAAAGACATACTGTAGACAATGTTGATTCTGGTGGGATAACGAAGGGAAAGGGGAAGAGACATGTTTGTATACCTTTGAGCTATTGCAGCATGCTCCAACTGTGAAAGGCCACTGCCATTGTTGGGTAACATAATCCACCAGGGAGGCCGTCGGCTAGACACTGGGGAGGACTGCCTATACAAACTCTCCCTGGCTCTCTCAGTACAGATGCATATCCCTTTTAGTGCTGGAATCAGCTGCTGAATGCCAAGCAATTTTCAAGTATTACTGAACTTGTCTGTTTGTGCGTGCGTGCGTGTGTGTGTGTGTGGAGGGGAGGTGTGTGGGGGGGGGGGGTGATGGCGCACACATCCCATTAATGTTCCTATTCTGAGCAAAAAGTCTCCGTTTGCAGCCCAGCTGCAATTTAAACAGTCTTACTGATAGTGGTGGATTTTGATGGGGGGGGGGGGGGGGGGGGGGGGGGGGGGGGGGGGGGGGGGGGGGGGGGGGGGGGGGGGGGGGGGGGGGGGGGGGGGGGGGGGGGGGGGGGGGGGGGGGGGGGGGGGGGGGGGGGGGGGGGGGGGGGGGGGGGGGGGGGGGGGGGGGGGGGGGGGGGGGGGGGGGGGGGGGGGGGGGGGGGGGGGGGGGGGGGGGGGGGGGGGGGGGGGGGGGTCTCCATTGATGGCGAGGGGCTGCGTGGAGAAATGTACACACAAATTCCTTCTCTGGGAAAAAGTCATCCCAGAGATAACTCTATCTGCGGGATTTTAATGAAGTATTGTGGAGTGTATGTCACTTGCAGAACTGATGCCAGTAACAATGTGGCTGTGAGAAGCTCATTTGTGGCTTGCTTCGGTATCAAATTCCTTGCAATCTAATAAGTAGAAACGTCTCTCCACCACAGAGGCTCAGGCTCCACATGCAAAAAAGCACATATGCGCATGCAATAGAAGGCACTTGAGGGTCATTTACATGGTTGATCAGCCTGTTATCTGATTGTTGTGTAAAAATATGTATGCTTGCTTTCGTGCTGCGACAATTAGCCGATTAGCCGTCTGCTGATCAATAGAAAATTAGGCCATGACTATTCTGAGAAGTCATTGTTTTAAAGAAAAAAATCCTCAAATTCAGTGGTTTCAATTTTCAGCTCGCTGGTTTCCTTTTTCGTCATTAAATTTGCATAAGATTGTGACTGATTGTTATTCATCTCTATCTCTCTGGTACTTAATTTCAAAATGTAGAATCAATGGCAAACAGGTAGGAAACTACTGAGGCTGTGAGTGGCCATAGAGAGACGCATTTTTTAATTGTGCACTCAAAATACTAAATCAAGACCACGAATTACAAAATCGATTGCATGAAATAGCATTTTGTTCGCACGTTTTTAATTAATTAATCTGCACGTTTTAATCAATCCGTGCGGATGAGATAAGTTTATGTAGAGAGACAGCACAGCACAACAGGCTTTCTCCTATTAGTATAAAGTGTGCTGCACCTGCTTCAAGTGTCAATTAATCCACCACAAACTCTCAATATCATCGTTATTGCCTTTTGCTAACAATAATCCTTCGCATCCCTTGCATTACAGCTGTCCGTAGTTAACACAGCTGTTATTAGCCTTGTTTTTAGCCTTGCCTAGACTTAGTATCTCATGGCCAAGATTTAGCATCTCGTGGCCTTGATTTAGTAATTTGTGTGCACGATTTACATGTTTTTTTTTCTCTCTACTGCCACTCCTGGGCTCCGTAGGAAACAAAAGAAACAGCTGGCCAAAAGAATTGATAATTATTGTTATGCTGTCTATCAGTATGTAAGGTGTCGGTCTGATTGGTCCAATTTTAAAATCCAAGCAAAATAAGGAACTGATGGATATATCCCATGTTCCACATTTCCATGTCATAACGTATGCAAATTGTGTTTTTACCATTACATTTACCTAAACCTGCTATTTTCCTATATTCAAATACCAATGGAAGCTGAAATCAATGCTCAACACAAAATACTAAATCAAGACCACGAATTACAAAATCGATTGCATGAAATAGCATTTTGTTCGCACAAACAACTTAACAACTGAACGTGTACACTTTGAAATATTTGTTCAATTACATTTCTTCCACTGTAAATATAAATCAGGAGTCAAATGAATTGATGAACCAAACAATCCACCCAGAACATCCAAAACGTCGCCCCAGGATAATCGGACTTCATTTCCATACAAAATGTTGTAAAGTTCCCCCATTTCTATTTCTAACCATAGCAAGATTATCGCATTTCATCCACAGTCAAATAGCAGTCATAAAAGGTGCAAACATGTTCACTTTTCTCACTTAATATTTCATATTCTTTGGCTGTTAAAATCCCTTTGCAGCTAAGTGAAACCCCTCATTGTGTCTGCTTGGGATTGGGTTATGTTTGTTGTTGAAATAGCTCTTTATGAAACAACATTTTACTGGCATATATGAAAGACACATATGTATTATAGAGCAATAATGCTACAGAAATGGCAATATGCTCGTGTTTGTACAAACATCATGGGTATTTCTAAATGGGGTTTCCCTCTATAACAAACAACATAAAATCTGGAACTCTAGCAGCAGCGTTGCTGCACACAACAAAACCAGGGTCTCTTACATGCATGCTGTGGCTTTAGGAAGGTCTAGATAGTGTGTCTTCTAAACTGACCGTGATAAGAGGAGGGTATTGATTGATTCATCTTTTGAGAAGATTCTGACCAGATCCTTTTGTTTGACATGAAGCACTAAAGTTTACGATTTCAGTGAAACAGTGGAAGGTTATCCTGAGTAGTTCTTTCATTTTCACATATAATAGTCACAAGCACACAGCCTGCTTGAAGCTGAATTCATATTTTGCCAGTTTTCCAACAAATAATAGGCCATTTTTGTGTCCAAACAATACCAGAAGAAAACAGGTCATAACATGGATTGTCTGGTAATGAACAAATAGACACTCATGACTTTTGCCATCAGAAAATTGTCTAGACAGCCTAATAGCTCCTGTTATCATCTCCACATTTTAAAAAGGTGTTTTTAACGTGTGTCCCATTCCTGCGGCGTCGGGTTGAATTTATTTCATTTGGAATGATATTTTCATGGCAGTCATCCTCATCAAACCGTATTCGCCTCGATGGGATGATCAGTGTGGCCACAATCAGTGTCATGTCAACCTATTTAACCTCCAGGTGTCACATCCTGCAGGAACAAATTAATGTGACATTTGCACCGTTCGCTGACAGTGATGAGGGATTTTGCAATCCAAACCAGATGCTTTTATTATTTCAGTTTGAGACATTTTGACATAACAGAAAAATGATTTTAAATAACAAGACAGGCAAATATTTTGTCAACAGCAGGGCATGATTTTTGACCTGCTTTTGAAAAAAAAAAAAAACTGAATGCTTGTGTCACACATTTGAGTCACTTGAACCCACTATTGTAAGATTATGCTGTGATTTTGACAATTCACCAGTCAGCTTCATGGAAGTGCAGCACTCCATCACTAAAGTACCCCATCACTCCAGTACTTCATCACTAAAGTACTCCTTTAACTGTTGCTGCACGGAGAATTTATATGAGATAAGCCACTGAGGAGCTGCAGAGATGCATGTAGTTGGACTGACAGATGTTAGAGAAGTTATTATGGGGAGCAAAACATCGTGGTTATATAAATCAAAAAATAATACTACTACTTGCTGAATACTGTTTCTTCAATGGAAAATATTGCTTTTTAATTCTAAGTGGATTTTTCTTCATAGATTACCAGCATTTTTGTCTTTTCTTTCTTTTGTAAGTTTTTCCAGGAAAGAAAATATTTTTTTTTAAATTAAATTGTTAAATTTGTTGCTGTCACAGTTGCTCATTCAGCTTGTTCACTTACTGTCTCAAATGGACATCAGTCAGAAAAATACTGAAAATCATTATGTCTTGTTTATTAGATGCATTTTTTGCTGAACTGTCATGGACAGCATTGACCTCTGTGACTAATAAATTGTGTTTGCTGATATTGCTTCACAATAAAAGCCACCACATGTTTTGCTAGTTGATTGCTTTTAATATGCAGCAGCAGCAGCAGCAATAAAATACAATCAGTTTGCTTTCACTTAATAAAGGTCCAATATGGCTATAAGAGTCATCAATAAAGAGTGGGGTTATTAATTAACTGTAAAACTGGATTACACTTTATGCACACTTTATGCATACTCCATATGAAGAATCCTGAGCATAAATATCATCAGTAATTTGAGTTTGATCAGAAGAAAATCTTCAAGGTTCAAACTTTTAAAGAAAAGTCCACTTTATTTAATTTACTCCAGTTTCCATCAAGGATTTCCTCCTTCCCCCCCTCCCCACACTCACTGTTGTTCCTCCCAGTGTCAGTATTGTGAGGACTGGCTTGGGGGAGCAGTCAGGGGGCTTCTCTTGACCTGCCAGCCTCCCTCCATGCCGCAGCTTTCTGCAGTGCCCTGTAGCAGCTGGCCTGGCCACCTCTCACTAGCTGTGACAGGAGAAGGAGGATGACGATGAATCAGGGGCATGACGAAGATCTCACCAGCACTGACTGCTTTCTGTGTTGCTGCGCACTGTCACGCAGCGAGAGAGTGTGATCGTAGTTAGATTCTTTCATTTGAAAGCGTGTAGGCAAGTCTGGCTCCGCAAACCTGACACGCATTACTGTTCCACAGGGCTCAGTTTTATGTTCCGTCAGCTTTTATGATGATGAAGAACTTTACTGTCTGTTAATAATATTGTTTTACTGAAATAATTTAACCCCTTATGTATTGAAGTCTTGAATATAATAGATTTAAACAACCTCACCTCCCTGAATAGAATACACAGCGGTTGGCATTAGGGTGTCATGTGACATGCCTGTCGGTCCCCGTGGGAGGTCCAGACTGTCATGTGACCCAACATTGAGAAAAGCCTTCATGAGCAAAGCTCTTGTGTATTTAAAGCAAGGAGATTTATTTAAGAGCCCGTTACACAAGATAAGCTGTAAAAGGTACAGCTCTAAATGGAATAGAGGAGCCTATTTGTAAATGTCCGCAAGTGCCTGGCTTTAAGTGCCTGGCGGAAAGATGAATAGAGGTGATAAGCAGTGGAGGCTAATTTCAACAATAGGTATTTTAAAGGGTAGATATTTTGTGATGACAGCCTTTAATTGATATCATCACTTTTCAATAGAGTCGAATATGGGTTTTTTATTGAGCTCATCTAAACGCTGACAGCTCCAGCTAGAAGAATCGCCTGTGTGTCCTGAATGTCACACAGGATTTCTGATGTACGAGCCGCTGAATGTTTCTTTTCCCTTTATTTCCGAGCCTTACATGCACAGTACATGGGCTTACTTTGATCCCATCTTTGACTATAAAAGCCTGCGAGAGATGATGTGAGGCAGTGCTGACTGTGTAGGGAGGTTTGACACAGTTGTTTTGGATCCAAAATGGCGTCAGTGCAGGCTGAAAGCCCCTTAGTGTTCTTGATTTTAATTGAGAGAGAGACCCTCAAGCATACTGCCAGTCTTCCCAGTGGAGGAAACCCTACAGGGAACTTCTCCTGCAGTGAAATGTTGAACTACTCATCGTCCTTCTGAGCCATTTTACAGGGCTTGCAGCTCTTCTACCTCCTCCTATTGGGAGCGATTTTCAGCCAGTATACTTTTAAAAGCATATGACTGATATTTGAGAGCTTCGATATGACGCTTACATACAATATGTCCCTCACTGCTAAGATATGAAGTGTATTTGTCTCGTTACGTGTGTACATTACAGTGATACAACACTCACTAATCTTGATATGGTTGCATGATCCATAGGATTAGTTTGGATTAGCAAAGATAACTTTCACATGACAACAATAATAATCTGTTTTTGATCCAATAACTACAATCATGTTGGGAAAATATGTATTCCCACTTCCCACTGCAACACGTCTCTGAGTTGAGCAATTGATAAAGTAAAGAGGCGGGGGGTCTAGATGTAATCATAACATGCGTTGGAGTTTTATATAGGACCCATGTACTGTGGAATGCCCATGTGAGGAAAGGCAGGGCCCTAAAACTCTGCCAGATTTCATTTCACGCTCCGCAGAGCACAGCCTCTGAGACGGTGACATTTACATGGCCCTCTATACCACCGCCAGTTGCTGCAGGCCCAAGGCGCTGGCTAAATCAGGCACAAGGGCCAATGAATGAGGAGGCAACGCGAGCGCGAGAACAAGCAGGAGATGGCTAAAGTGTTGTACGGAGGAGGCACACAAAAGCCCATGACTTCATGTTAAAAGGACCGTCACCATTATCACCATTATCCTTAATTTCAAAGACCTTCCTTTGGAGGTACATGTATTATTTGAAATGTGTAAATTATGCAGTGTTAATTCATCATCCTTGGCCCCTTTCTAATTACTAAAATGTTACATTATGTAGTATCTGCACCGTGACCAAGACCTTTGTTAATGATTATGGCTCCTGTGTGCAGCACACATGCAAATCCATGAATTCCCTCAAACATAATAAAGAAATGAATTTAGGAAAAAACAATTATCCAAACAAATAGTACTGTATGTGCAGTGCTAGTGTTGCCTGCTGTGTGTGTGTGTGTGTGTGTGTGTGTGTGTGAGAGAGAGAGAGAGAGAGTGTGAGAGAGAGTGAGAGAGTGTGAGTGGGGTGAAACCATTGTTCAGTCTGTAAAACCATCTTTTCCAGGGATTATCTGCTCCAAAGACCAACTGGTCATCTGTCAACCTAAAGGTCATCAGGCTGGTGAACCCCTTCTGCTCCACTTCAATAGACTGACTCTGTCCCTCTCTAATCTAATTGGGTCTCCATCTCTACGAGCTTAATGTTGTGCCCCAGTCCTTACTGAGCTCTTTTTTTTTTGGATGATGCTCCCGCTTAGAGGTTTCCCAGTGGGTTGAAATAAACATGCAGAGCAGCTGCAGATACTGAAATGTTTCTGGCTGCATTCAAAGGAAACCCTTTGGCAATAGGAAAATCTATCCTCTTCTGAAATGATGGTAGAGTGTGTTCACAGGTCTGCCGGTAAGCTCCTTAAACTGTATAAAGACAATGCATTTTTTTTTTTTTATGTAATAAGAGCGCAGGGCGACTCATGCTGTATCATCTGCGAGTGTTCTGCTGTGAAGCCAGTTTGGCGCAAATTCTCTCCTCCCTTTGGTATCCTGGCTTTTGCTTTTGTTTTTGTTCCCTGGCAAGTCACTTTGCTATGATATTTTTTTCCCAGGCGGTATGAAACTATAAAGGTGTTTGTGTATGTGTAAACACATCAGTCAGCCAGTACTGATTGGAGCCTGTTCAACTCAGAAAGCTGCTGTACACGACAACCTTCCATTTTATGCAGAAATGTTTTATTTAAACATATTTCAGTTCAATGTTGAGTCATAACTATTACTGCAATATTATCAGACGTAGAAGGGCGACGAGGCAGATGGACATAATGACGGCAGTAGCTCGAGAGCAGGTGGAGGTCAGCATTGCTACCACGCAGTCTCACTGGTATGTTCGTCATGGTGCGGTGAATCAATGCGACTGTCAAGCTGATGAGTCCGCGCTGCCGGTCCATTAGAAAGTGGTGAATCTAGCTCGGGCACTTACTAACTGCCATAATGAGGTGGTAACAAAGTTATGGAATCATTAGTGAGCATGTGTCCCAGCAGGGCGGCGAGGGAAAGGGAGCTTGGGGAGGTTACAGCGTGACAGATGGTGACTGTATGTGTGAGTGTGTGAATGAGTGAATGCTTGGTGCAAGTGCTCAGGGTTGTTTTTTTGCACAGAAAACTAGTGAAAGAGGAACCAAATGTTGTTTTCAGTTTGGTGATGTTGATGATCGCAGGGCCTTGAAATTAATGGCAGTATTGGTTTCGTTCCTGTGTGATTTATGAGGAAGGTTTGACAGCAACATGATTCCAACGTTGTTTATAGTTGGGAAAATAATTCGTTAGTAGCTGTTTTCTGTCTAGGTACGGTATTGTCAGGGTTTATGTGGCATAGACAAAATTTTGTGTTGTGTTTTAAAAATGTAATCCATAACAAATCTTTCTTTTATTATTTTCTACAATCTGTGGTGGTTTGTATCGTCTACCTTTTATTCCGTTTATCCAGATTGAAGGCTCCCTAAACAATAACTGAAATTGAATTAAACCAAATGTCATGTTTGCATTAATTCCTGGATTATCTCATGGTTTATACAGACAATCATTTGTCAAATTAAATCCATTATAGAAGCCAACAAAAATTGACTGTTACCAACATTTGTTTTCAGGATTTCACACGAGACCCAAAGTGTGTAAAACATGTCACAGAAGAGGTATGGAATAAACATAACTCTTTGTGTGGTGTTTTTAAGTTCAGCCATAAATCGTCATGTTGCGTGTTGGCTGTAAGGGAGAAAAAAGGGGGAGAGTGGTGGCGGAGAAGGAGGAGGAGGGGCTGAAATGGTGGTACCATGCCAAAACACGACCAATGCCAAAGTGGTAGGCATGGAAGGAGGTGTGAGATGGATAGAAGATGAGAGGGAAAGACCTTCTAAATTCAATCTAATAAGCAGCAGAGATGGACGCTGAAGGACAGAACACCGTTTATGGCCAATCATCTAGATTGCTCCCAGATTACATTTTTTTTTTTCATACGGTCAGAGGTATAAGGACTTGTTTTTCTGTACTCAAAAGAGGCCCTTTCCTTTCATTTATTTTTATGAAACACATTTCGAAATGGCTCGAAGTACATAACAGTCCACAGTAAGTAAGTTCTGAACAACTTTGGGGCTGATGCATCACGCACACTTGCTCACTGTTAGTCATTTCACACCCACAGAAGGAAAGGCAAAATTGGTCACGTCCAGTTTTTTGTTTTCTTTGCCGGGGCATCCGGGTCAAAATCAACAAATCGGTGAATGTTGAAAAGTAGATATATACTAAATGCAGACAGAAAAAATGGAATACGGTTTGATGAATTAGGAAAATGTAAGTCAATACTGTACATTGTTCTTGCTGACCTTCTTTGGCACCGTCTTCTTACTCCAAAGTTGACTTTTCTTTAAGTATTAATTCTAACTTCAAAATGTAAAACCTGCACTTTTGCTGCTGTAGCTTTTTATTTATTTTTTTTATCTTTCTTTTTTAATTCCTATGTGACTCTTTACAAGCTTAAATTGTCCTGGCAACTGATTGATAATGAATTTTGCAAGGGCCAGGAGAGATACAGAGGACCCTTCCACTGATGTCACCTTGATCCTCGCGTGTCTCTTCTCTTGATGCCCACATCCACTCTGTTGTGACAGAGAAATTTAGGGTCTAGATTTATTAGTAATTTGATTAGTGGGGAAGATAAAGGTCACAGGCGCTGAGATCGTTGCGCATTTGCGACAGGGAGGGTTCTTTGCTAATTGAGCACAAAATGGACAGACAGCTGGAGGTCGGGCATCAGTCTGGCCCTGTGGGCTGGGTGATGGGGCTGCTGTGGAATTAGCTGGCTTCTCGTCCTGTTATTGGTTGTCACTTTTTCAGGTCACCAGTTACGCCTCTATTCTCGCTGAGCCTTTTCAGGGACATGCCATTTTTAGTATAGATAATCTAGATATACATAATAAAAGTGGTTTTGGATGAAATTCAGGACAGCAGATTTGTAGGGGAGATCAAAATATGTTTTTTGGCTAAAACTAAGTGATGGTGAGTGTGTGTGTGTGTGTGTGTGTGTGTGTGTGTGTGTGTGTGTGTGTGTGCGTGCGTGCGTGTGTGCGTGCGTGCGTGTGTGACAGAGAGATAAAGAGAGAGATGAATGAATGTGCCTGATTGAGAGCAAGCTAGTGCAGCTTGAAGGGACAACTTCAGCACCACGGACAGCGACTCATGCTCATGCATATCACAATGCTCCTTTATCTTTATTGCTACACTCCATCTGTCCGTCCCCCCCCCCCCACACACACACACACACACTTTCGCAAAGATTCAAAAGTGAATATGCGTTTACAGATTAATGAACCTTGGAGTGCAGCAAAGATCTAAGGACCAAGTTTCTGTGACCAAGCTCAGCAAACACAAGTTCACAGCCTGTAAAAGGAACTAAGCTTAATTTAGCATTACCTGTCATCTGCTTATTTTCATAGCTGACTTGAACACCCTACACAATTTAAAGAAGAGGTAGTTTACTTTATTTGTGTAAAACAACAGATTATTTTCTCATTCTAAAATCAGTGTTTTCAGTAGTTTTGCTTGCAGCATCAGCTTGGAATATTCATCCCCAACAATTATAGTTTCATAACCCTCAACATGAAAGGATGTTTGTCTTATTCAAACCTCTTGTGTATCTTTGTTGGCAGTGTTTCCGCAACACATTTGTCTCGTAAGGCTGCCTGGTTGTGTTCTTTGTGATGTTCAGCTCCTGTGTACGGTAGGTACCTTCTGATATTGCATAGAAGAGACAGATCAAACCGTTCACCCACCTGACAGTGTCGAGAGGATCTGGGAACACATCTTCAAGTTGTTTCATCCCCACCGTACTTGAATATTCATTTCCATCTCACTTACTTCCCTGACTCCATTCAGACAGGCATTTCATTGAACTTTATAGTTGTGATAAGATGGCTCTGGCTTGTATAATACTTTCAAAAGTTCTGGTCTCCTTCTCAGAAATTCTTGTCTTGGGGTTCGTCTTTGCCGCATCAAAAAGAAGAAGGGGTGGAAAATACAGACAGACACCTATTTACTCACTAATCTGAGATCAGAAAGCAAATCAATTAATGGCATTGTACTTTTTTGGAATGAGATGTATCCAATGCATTATGAACGGCAAGGAAGCCTTTGTACCATAATTAGCAAGTTGTCGAGAAGAGGATGCTGTTTTTTTTTTTTTTCCTCCTTAAATTCTTTCTCTGCTGCCAGGCAGACAGACAGTGAAAGCCTGCGTGTCGAAAGCATGAAATACTGGCATTTGTGAAGACACCCAAATCTCCTTGGCGGTTCTGGCAGAGCGAGAGAGAGAGAGAGAGAGAGAGAGAGAGAGAGAGAGAGAGAGAGAGAGAGAGAGAGAGAGAGAGAGAGGGAGAGAGACGAGTGCACAGGCAGCAGAAAATGGCTTAGTCAGGGTCATCACTAGCCAATAGCTTTGGATAGCTGTGACAAGCTCGGGCATTTTCTCAGGCTCCAATAAACCAACGGAGAAAAGATCTTCTCGACGCCACTTTGCCAACAAACACTTTTCTCACGGTCTTTACGGGCCATAATTATCATTCATTTTATGGAGTGTTTTCAGTGGTGGATCATCGTGTTTATATGACAGATTAGATCAAATGTTTTGAAATAAAAACAAATGCAATCTATAGAATTTTTCAAGCCATATGGAAGGTTTTTATAGTTTTTGTTTTGAAAACAGCTCCCCCCTGTCTCTGCAGTTCACACAGGTCAGTCACAACATCAAATTCATCTTGTGTAGGTCCCCCTCGTGCCGCCAAAACAGCTCTGAACTATCGAGGCATGGGTTTTATCATTTTAGCAGCAGATCCTTTAAATATATATGGATCAGACTCATTTTTTTCCAGCACATCCCACCGATGCTCGATCGGATTAAGATTCTGGAGGCCAAGTCTTTGTCACGATCATCAAAACATTCCTGAATAGTTTTTGCAATGTGCTTCAAGGGGCCACTGCCATCAGGGAATACCGTTTGCAACAATGTTTAAGTTGGTTGTAACACCAAGTCACGTTAGGACATTGCCCAGAACATCACACTGCCTTTCCCAGCTTGGCTTCTTTCCATAGTGCATCGTGCTGCCATCTCTTCCCCGGGGAAATGATGCACACACACCCGGCCGTTCACATGACATGAAAGAAAATCCTCAGTTCAGGCTACCTTCTTCCATTTCTCTTTGGTCCAGTTCTGATGCACACGTGCTCACGTCTTTTTTTAGTTTTGAAGCTAAATGATGTGATCTCTATTCTCCATAGTAGACTCAACCCAAGTTGAGCTGTCAATCAAACACGCATATATATATATATATAAACTGCTCTCTCAGAGCCCTGGGGACAAAGTAGCTTTTCGGATACAAAATCCCTTTTTTATTCATTTAAAAAAAAAAATACAAAGACTTTAAGAATATATTAATCAAATTATGTTGACACAGTTGTGGACTTCAAATATGTCTGATTTCACATAGACTTTATGAACTTTTCTCCTTTTCCTGTTTTCCTGTTTCCTGACTCTACTGTATCCTATACAAGCTTTCTGTGTGTATATGGCTGCGACCATAAATCCTGATCAAATATTGTTTGCCATCATACGTGAATGGCCACAGTGGGGGGGGGGGGGAGTACCACAGTATTGCTGAAGCCAAACGCAGTCACGATACCTCTGTGCTGCTGCACAGTGGGATTATTCTTTGCGTGTCAAAGTGCCAACTCCCCTCTGCATCAGTCTTTCCACTGGGGATCAATATAAGGCGGTTGAAGTTCAGCGGCCTGCAGAACAACAGATGTTCTTCCTGCCACGCAAGCCGTGTCTCTAAAGCCACTGTGCATTTTTTTTTTGGTGTGATGAAACTCTGGAAATCACCCCTGCTGAACCATCATAAACACTTTTTTTTCTTTTCTTTTTATTTTGCTTTTATAATATTATAACTTTTTGAGAGCTTTAAAATGCACATACACACACACATGCACAAAGCAATACATATTGTGCTGACAAAATACGGCAATGCATGCACAAAAACAGACAAACACACTTGATGATGTCATTTGTATAATCTGATGGAATCTGGGCCAGCTTTGACGAGAAGGCAGCCGGAGGGATGAGCAGTCACTGTCATAATAATTTGATGTGTAGGAGGGGAGGTATGGGGAAAAGAGCAGTGTGTGTGTGTGTGTGTGTGTGTGTGTGTGTGTGTGTGTGTGTGTGTGTGTGTGTGTGTGTGTGTGTGTGTGTGTGTGTGTGTGTGTGTGTGTGTGCGCGCGCGCGCGCCCCGTTGTTGTATTGAAGGGGTGTCACCTAATAGATGCAATTCTCTAGCTCATTAGGTGCTATTTGTTTTTTGTCTTTATATGTAGTTTGCAACAAATAAAATGTCCTGACATGCGAGTCCTTATTCCTCGTGTCCTTGTAATTTATGCAGTCTTCTAAATTAAAACAAAGTGGTTGTGTTCCATGTGCACCATTTAGTCATTTGTCATTCATGTTGAGCAGGTAAATTGAGCAAAATGTATGTATTAAAAGATAATAAAAATGGAAAATGATTATTTTTCAGCACTTTATGAAGCACTGTTAGCATACAGTTGAGTTTGGTAAATGCTGCAATTAACTTATCACGCTCACACTCAACTGTGATAAATGGAGGGTTTCCTCCAGGCCGAAACTTAGTCATTCAATACATTTTGATTGTGCCCGCCCTTTAAATGTTAGCACTACTTTTGGAATCTCCCATGTTTCCAAATGCCAGACAATTTCAGACATCATCATTTCCCAGTCTGATGAAAAAAACGTTGAATTTGGTCTCAAGCCACACAATAAATTCTTAGAAGAAATCCTGTTAAAATCACACAAGGCATTTATATCTCTAATTAAGCTTTTGCTCTCTGCCAAACGTGAATTGTGATTTTCATCAATTTATACCCATGATAGGCAAAAGTAGTCCAATATTTACCCACCAAATAAAGACACTATCTGTAAATGATTAAAAGTAAAAATGCACAGTCACCGTACTCTCATGTAAAAAATTTACCACATCTAATATTTTTTAAATAACCTGTGAAAAGTCTGCCTGCAGCAATACAGCTAGAGTAATAGGATATCTAAGGATCAATGTGTGTCTATTGATTTGTACACAGGCCCAAAACAAACTCGACCACACCGTAGCGATGCGTCAACATCCTCTGATTGCCCCACAGCAAATGTCAATAACAATGATTAACTGACTGCTGTGTGTGAGTACAGAAAAGAGTGGGAGACGTTTTACACTTCAGGCAAAAAAAATCTTTATATAATTTTTTTTATTTATTATTATTTTTTTTTTACAATTACTCTTTGTACTCTTCTTTTACGTCCTTAAATCACTGTTATTATAGTAGAATTATATCTGTTTGATGTAGTGTTAGCCATTTCTCTCACGGGTAGATCAGTTCTAAGGCTTTTAGGATTTGGGACTTAATATATGGCTCGATTATCTCAAACGTTACAGCTGACGGTGTCTGTGTTTGATCTGGATAAAAGGTGATCTTCCATCTTATATTCCGCCTTACACAGCAGTTTTCTCATTCTGTGTGTCCCTAATTCACAGAATGGCATTGGTGTGGGCTACAGCCAGTCAGTGAACAGTTCAGTTTAATGTTCATCTGCTTTCTTGTTTCTATTTGAAAGAATGAATTGTTGAAAGTCACAGTCTGTATATTTCATTTTGTTATTTTTGCCTAATTTGATTCACATTCATGTGCATGTTTAATTTGTTTACGTAAGTGTCTGTGTGGATCTGTGTTCTGGCAGGAATGTGCACTGAGCCAGTGTTTATAGTAATCCTGTCCACATGCTCCTGTCACTGTATGTCCATGTTTATTTATGATGCTGGATGCAGGCGATTTGGCATATACAACCACTTAACATGCCAACAAGGCTCGGATGTTGTGAGAAGGTCATTCGAGTCCTCGTGGCCTCGTGCCCCACAGCGCCGGAGTCTCCTCGGGTGATGACACTTACTGTGGGTCATTTTGTTACAATCCAATGTCCAATGATATAACTGCTGCACCTGCTTCCAACTATAACCTGCACTCGACCCATCTTGACTCTCCAAGGTACTCTGGCACAGGTGGGCATGTGCAAAGAGCATAGTATAGAAGAATTGGATATTGAGCCATACAAATTTAACTGCAATCAATCACATCATGTTTACAATATATAAAAACTCACCCATATAGTACAGTCTATACTACTATTGCTCCAATTTACAATTATTTTCAGTACTGATTAATTAGAGCCTAGCTGTCATCATGTCTTGTTTTGTCTAATTAACAGTCCAAAACCCCAAACATTCAGTTTACTTATTACCTTATTGACTTATT
Source organism: Brachyistius frenatus (assembly GCF_029030835.1). Lineage (NCBI taxonomy): Eukaryota > Metazoa > Chordata > Actinopteri > Embiotocidae > Brachyistius > Brachyistius frenatus. The sequence continues at coordinate 16,591 of NW_027210646.1, forward strand.
TACAAAAATTTCAAAACAAAGAAAAGCAATAATTCTTGACATTTGTTTGAGCAGGAGTGAAAGTCAACATTCGGTATTGCACCTGACAGAGAGACAGAGACACGAACCTCGCCCTCCACGGACACCATTACAGTTACATGTAGGTTTTGTGTGTGTTCGCCGTACGCGTGCACGCACCAGGTTGTGTAGTATACCGTCTAAGCCTCATTTTGTTCAGCATGTGTAATCCCTTTAAATTCCCCACTGATAGCCTGACTACCTTCACTTCAGATTAGCTGAGGTAGAGATCAAGGAGCGCTTCTCTCACCAGTATGTAGGACAACACAGAGGGGACACACGGTTACCGTGAGCAGAACCAGCCGCTGCATGTGGGATGCTGCACTGGATTTGGATAGTTCATCAGATCAGCACAAAATCTGTGCAAAAAAATAAAAATACGTATGGTGTGTGTGATGTAATGTTCATAATCCTTCTTTGCAGTCACATCCTATGCACATCTGTATTCACCAACGCACACATAGTGTAGGCATCTGTTTTGCATTCATGGATGCAAGCACTCGCATACTGTGTGATATTCTTATAAAATAATGTGATTTATTTTCTCATAGAAATATAATTCTCATATCACATAAATATGTGAGTGTCATAGAGGCCTCATACACAGGAATCCCGAGCATTTGTAAGTCTGATGAGCTCTTGAGTTTTCAATAGACCCTCTTCTTATGCAAGTGTGATGCCACCCTGCGTTAATTGTGTAACTGACAGACTGCTGTGAACTATTAGAAACGAGGTAAGAAGTGAACGGGAGATAGCATGTAGTGTGTACACACTGGTTTACACTTATGGGATTGCCTTTGAGAGCTAGCTCGTGTCTGCGAGATAGATGGATGAATGTTGAGCACACCAATGTGGCTGTTTCTGTGCTTTCTTGGCTCATGTTTGTGTGAACGATGACTTTTATTTATCTGGTTTGATTGCTGTATGCAAGAAAGATTCAGGAGTTTTCAAAAATGGTTGGTCTTATTTATCAAGGTCTGCAATGATGAAACACAAGAATCAGATATTTTGGTCCTGTTCATGGTCAGTCTATAGCATCACTATAGATAATAGTACATTTGTGTATTTTTTTTGTCAGGGGGTTGTACTGAAAAAATAAATCACTAAAAGAGAGTTACAGAATTGCACATGTACTTCCCATGTCTTCTTCAGTCTGTTGGAATTATCACAACCCTGGACTGTATGAATTAAATACAGAAGTAGGTGGATTTGATACAGAGACATAAAACCAACCCTTGAGGGCTGTAAATTGACCCCCAAAGTGAAAAACAACAAAGAAACCATTACAGGCTGTTTTTTTTTCTTTAAATCTTTAATAATACATACGGCGTATAAACTGAAGTAGCTGTGGGGACTTCAACTGTTTCAGCAGCTGTTTTCAAACATTGAAAGTTATTTTTATTTTGGGAAAATGATCTTATATAATATAATTCTGTGACTATCATTAATAACCAGTACCAGTCGAGCTATACCTCCTTTTTGTCCAGTCTTTTAACCTAAGCTAACTGCCCCCTACCTCTATAAATTAACTCTGAGACACGAGTGTTATTAATGCTCTCACCAAACTCAGTAACTCACTAAGGGAATAAGAGTATTTGCCAAAATGTGGAATTATTCCTTTTAAACATTAAACCGATTGTCGTCATCATTCATCATCCAGTACAAGGATTAGTAGAAAACGTTTTTTCCAGTTTATATTGACTCAGTATGTGTGTTCAAGCAAGTACTGCACAGTAGACAGTGCAGCTGCAGCTGGGATGGCGACAGTCCAGTGGTGCATTGGGGCAGAATAACATTAAGGTTCAAGTGAGTTGAATGAAATGTAAGAGTTATCTGAGTAATGTGGAGCAGGAGCATGAACACGGTGCCTGAAGCCAAATGAGCTACTGTACAAGGATGTGTGCAGAATAGTGCAAAATTATGCAAACAATGTTGCGTAACTATGGCAGTTTATCGCAGTGAGAGAGCAAATCTTAATGTTTTATTAATCTGCTTAATTGACGGTGGTGCACTGTGCACTTTGAAACCTTTTTTTTTTCGGTCAGGCACAATCATTGGTTATGTTCAGATATCCCATTATTCAATCATTGTTCATTTTAGTGTGAAGCTTTGTTATTATTGGTCACTTAGGAGAACGCTGAATCAGCTGTTGTTGACCAAATTTGCTTCACCTGTGTTTTTTTCTACCACAACAACGCCTGCTGTGAAAAGGAGCAAATGCAACTTAATCTAATTACACAGATACATTGATTCCCAGTTTTAACCATCATAACCGTACAACTGAAAACATTAAAAACATGTGGTTTTTGTACATCTTGAGGTACTGCAAATATTACATCACATCTAGTATTCAACAGACGTTAAGTTGAATTGTTATTGAGGTCAAATGTTAGACAGGTTATCTATAGTCTGTCATTGTAAGATTGATGTTGTTAATATAGTAAATTGATAATCATAGATTGCCTGTCGGTTTGTTATTTTAGTGAGTTATTAAGACAATTGTTGCAGAAGGCCATCAGTAACTAAAACCAATGCTCTGAAATAATAAATAGCATAAATATTGCCTCACCGTATTGTTCAAGAAAGAATGAATTGTCATATATATATATGCCAGAAAAAAGTTAGTTGCAGTCATCTTTTTGGGCCTGTGTGTTTTATAGTGGTTATGTATTTATGATAGTGTCATAAACACAAGATGCTTGTGTCGGTTTTATAGCTACTGTTATTCTTTTAGCAGATGATTTGATTATGTTTGATTTGTAAAGGTTACTTCTGTGTGTTGAAGGGAAACACGCACTTCAAAACCAAAGGATCCTTGAGAAACAGTGAGTGTGCACCAGAAGGGCATGTTCTGCTTTATTATTACACTGTTTTCAGCCAGCCAGTCAGGGAAGCTGTCTCAGAAATGTGATTACATGCCACCGAGTATTTGAGCCAAAGAAATTGCAGCTATTTTCTAAGAATTTCAGTAGCTCTCTTTCTGTGACAGACTAGACAATGCAGTGCTTGCTTGCATGTTGTATTCCCCCGGCTTTGAAAATCACCCATTATTATTCTCTCTCATTTGTCATGTTTTCTTTCCGTTTTGTAAAAGATTACAGAAGTCTGGCTTTCTCAGAATCTGGACTACATCTCTCCTCTAAATTCCTACACAGACCTTGTGTTTAGTCTGTTTTACCTAAGCTGTTTATTCCTTTGTTGGTTCTCCGAGCTGTACGATGCATCTGTCTCTCAGCTGTAACTCCTCCAAGCGACAGTGTAGATGCTTATTCAGTCCCACTTTACGCGTCGCGGGATGACACGAGGGTTACCCCCCCCCCCCCCCCGCCCCATCCCCTCTCCACTCCATATGGGGGTTTAACAGTGTGTGTTATGCTGCCCTACACTGTAGATAGAGCTTAGCACGCTTACTGGCTCAGTAATGGGATATCTGCTTCCTGCAGGTTTGTGTGAAACATGTCTGTTTGCCGCTCTGTTTCTCCTCCTATCAGCCACATGGGTTTCATCCTATACCCACAAATCTCCTGTTAATTTATTCAAAACAGCTAAAACGTTGCGTTACATAAGTTTCAAAATTTCTTGTCAAGAAAATAGCTGTGAAATATGCTTCTCGAGAGGATGTTGCGGTTATGCAAGCAGTTTTGTGAATTCAAAGGATTTAGTGTTTTGCAAATAACCCCTCTCTCTCAATTTAAGTTTGGGGGGGGGGGTAAAGAAAAAAAACCATAGCGCAGCATAGAACACTTTGACACAATTAAATAAACAGCTTTTGGCAATGAAGCATCATTTGTTGTTTGATATGTTATTCCAGGCATCCCAGAATTCATTTTCACTTTGCTCTTCGTGGTCTGGCAAGCCAGCAAATGCATGAGCTTGAGATACAGATCGTTTCAAAAAGGCTGTACGATTGATTGACGACTCTTCCTCACTGGGAAACTTCCCCAATTTGAATATTGTCAGAGTAAACTGACATTTTCCTTTTACAATGAACTGTTTAAACATTCAGGAGTTGCTCCTAGATCCAGCACTGTGACGCCTACATTGTGATATCCAACCTCTCATCTAACAGTGCCAGCAGCTACGTTTATCCACCCCAAATAGTTAGAGATTTTCTCAATATTCTGGAAAGTTGTGCTATCACACTCACCATCTCTGTCTCCCCTCCTCCTCCCCCTATGTCGCTTGCCCTCAGCAAAACATCCACCCTGAGCTTTGTGCTCGTGCTCCACATCGCGAATATTGTGTTTTTTTCAGTTTTTTCATTGGTAGTGGTGTGCATGTGACAGAAAAGCCGAAAAACACATTTATATACACTTCTAAAGGCTTAAATTAAGAAAAGGGAGAGGCTACCACAGGAAGATCTGTGAAAGGAAAATTGACAATAGGAGCATAATCAGGGTGAAGAGGTATCATCACACTGCCACCCTTCACCCTTCACCCTTCCAATTTCCCCGCTGGATCCCACTTATCGTCTCTTCAAAACCTGTAGAGAATTGAACTATGGGTCAGATATAACACTTGAAGTCTGACACACAATCCTGAATACCGAGAGCTGTGTTCAACGGGAAAAAAAACCTCATAACTGTGTGATTTCACTCATCTGACTTGTGTCCATGACTTTCAATCAATTCGTTCACAGCAAGAACTCAGAAAGAAATTGAATTAGGTCCTGAGCGTTGAACCACAGCTTCTTAATTGGCGCAGGATTAGTTCAAATTGATTTGGCCTGATTGGAGTCCCAAGCTTGTGTTTCCACTTAATCACTGAGCACACCCCTCTCTTGAACCCCTATTTGCATGCACCCTTCCCCTCAGCTCATGTCAATCATTTACAGCCCATGGCAAACCCTTCTGAATTTGCATGAAATCACTGGCCCAGGCTTTTGCTGCTTTACTATTGCTGCCTCTGCTGCTGCAGTGCACACATTCTTCTGTGTTAATCAGATTTCTTGGTGTTATTATTACACCAGTGTCTTGTTACAATATCACAAAAAAGACTGAATCTCTTGCCAGGTCCAGAAAATTGCCCTCTGGTTACAGAAAATTTTCTGATAGATCACTGCTGTTATTCTGACTGAGCAGTGGAGAGCGATGGAGTGAGAGAAGGAGCCGGGGAAAAATGGAGAGAGATTGTCTCCAGGGGAAATAAAGTGAGGACAGGAAAGAACACCGATTATGCATGAGAGAGAACAAAAGAGTGGAAGAGAGTGAAACAAAAACAAAAAAAAAGATCACAAATAAGGTTGGGGGAACAATATGGTTGGAAGGGGAGAAGATAAGGGAGACGGTTATGAATGGAGAGGCGGACAGGAGTGGAAATGGACCGCAGCTGCAACAAGAGTTCTTTAACAACAGCCTGTCTGCTTCTGCCCATCAAACCTCAGACCTTGACGGCGAGCGTCCCCATAGAGTTAAATTCATTAGAGTATATTCTATCTTCTGTGGAATTGATATGTGTGAATATTAAACATTTTGGTGCCAGGATGTTCAGGTTAGTGTGGTTGAGCTTTCATAATATGATTAAACCAAGGATGTGTCATCTACTCACGGACATGACTGGATTTGATTATGGGGTCTCTGATACGCCACAGATGTGCATTTCTTGGTGGGAAATCTCACACTGCCAGACCTGTCTCACAGAGACGGAAGGCCTAACTGAACACACAGCTTTTGACAAGTTAGATTAAAAAAAAAAAAAAAAGTGTCTTGTTTAAAAAAAAATTAATTCAATCAAAACTGACAAAGGGAAATGCTGAAAGATCACAAAGCTGACAGAAGGGAATTGGTATACGATATGATTCATCGTTTATATATTTGATACCCTGTGAGCTAGTTTAAATGGTAAATACTCTGTACTTATGTAACACCTTTTTACCTTAGCGGTCTACAAAGCAACAATGTCTGCCTCTTCTTCACCCGTTCACACTCACACTCGCACCAGTGCTCGCCTCCCATTGGCCTTTCTGCGTGGCATTTTTGGTTAAGAGTGAAAATGCCAACACACATGTGAAGGGAGAGTGACAGCACACAGAAAGCAAAAGAAGGTCTTATCTCATCCATCAGCATCCCCTGAGTCCGACTGTATGGTGGAGGACTATACATTCTTGTGATTCTTAATATGATTCTGTAGATAGCACATTGGTATTCATTTCACTTTCAGGCTGCGTAACGTTCACAGTCAAGACCTAATGCACCATATGTCTCCTTTATTCTTCCACTACATTCACACTACAGGCTCTTACTCTCGGTGCCAAGTTTGCTGCTCACATCTGATTACTTTGGCTGCGGTTCATATGTATTTTAGGATAACACATATTCTGCTCTAATGTAAAGTGACAATGAAGACAGGAAGACGCATGTGCGTAGAAGGACCATGACAGAAGGTATCACATCTCATCCTGTACCTTCAGTGTGCTTCTTCTGCTCTCTGCAAAGGTTAGCTATATCATGCAAACACTGAAGGGACTCGATTATGAGGCTTAGTTCTATCAATATCAGCAAAACTCCTGAAAGCTGTTTCGCTTACTTTTAAGTCTTGCGACCTGTGTTTCTCTCGGGATGAGAAATTATTGGTGATCAATTGAAAGGTGAGAGGGATGGGAAAGGTTTTAATGTGTCGGTGGAAATTTCAGACATTTGCTTCTTGAGATCCTCTTAAATCTAGTAGTCTTTACAATATATTCATATTCCTATATTTTTAAGTCAAGTAACCTTTCTTTGTTTCTTTGTCTTTTTTCTTTCTCTCTCTTTCTCTCTCTCTATCTCTCGCTGTCTTTCTAAGTTTGTCTCAGAGGGTTTTACAGTCACACATTCAACATGATCTCTCTTTAGAATAAAAAACTGGAAAGGGAAGAGTTCTGCAAACCTACTTTTTCAAATGTGCTTATTTTAATGGGGAGTCTTCAAAGTGAAAAATACCAAATCCAAAAGCTCTTGTATAAATACTGTACTGCATCGAAGTTTGGTAAAATATTGGTGTGTTTCGATGTGAATGTAAAACATCTGATGATTTAAGGCCATTTTCTGCTGTTTATTCATTAGAGAAAAAAAAGAGATGTACTATGTCACATACAGTGTGACAATAAATAGCCTTCAGTTGCATCATGAAATTAATGTCACCTCCCTTTTTCCTGTGAGGAGAGATTGTCAGAAATAATACTTTCATAATTAATAAGCTTGTATCTCAGGAGGCACACAACTAAAGCATCAGTTGTGTTTAGCTTGATTTAATAGTCAGGAATCATTGAAAACTTCTTATTGTGTTTCTCCATCGTAAGACTACTTGTACTCATACCGCGCGTCTACGTCGAAACACACATCCAGACACACAAACACCTGCGTCTTAATAAATGAGTACCTGTCATCAGTGTGTGGTTCTCGCATTAAAGCGCTGTGAATTCATTAAGTGTGCCCTTTGGAAGTCTAACCAGCCAGGTGGGGTGCCGTCAACCCCCTCCTTTGCTTCTGAATCTCGCCCAGCATTTCAATTGCAAATACTGTACACAGCCTCAGTGCCCTTTTAAAATCCCGCAGAAAACCCATATCACCGCACACTCACAGACAAACAAACGCGTCTGCAAACACAGCCACGATTCTCATTTTACTTTTCTTTAGCGGTGCAGAAGGTTTAACCTACATATGTCTCACTGGATTACAGTGTTAAAACACACATTTCTGTCTGACCCACAGGTCTTAAAACATTTCCAATGTTTTCTGAGGAGCAGGAAAAAAAAAACATAAGACGGAGACGGTGGCCTCACATGGGTATCGTGGTTAGTTTAATCACCCGTGATTTATTCAAAATCTGGAATTATTTTAATCACACAGAGATTTGGGTGCGTTTTGAATCGGATTAGTGTATGTTTTTCTGCTGATAGATGAGATTCTACGAGTTCACATCTGACTTGATATCCATGCATTCTTTCTTCCATTATGTGCCAGCATGGCCCTGGAGGATTTTGAGGGACACCGCTGCATGCATACAGCTGACTGGGTTGGCAGTGATGGGATAAACCCTAATAGAAAAAAAAGGTTGGGTCAAAGCGGACCGCGGCTTGGACTTATAGTTTTCCTGAGCAATGTCAGTTCAAAGTGACCTGAGACGGTATTACTAAGTCATCACTAGTTTACGTGTACGTATGTGTACGTAGGTAGGGGGGAGGGGCTAGAGGCTGTGGCAAAGCTAAATCCAAATCCTCCTCTTCTGTCAATAATTCACAGCCTTTTCACAGCACCTCTAATCCTCTTTCTGACGTGACTCACTTCTATTTATCACCACAGTGCCTGCGTGCCTCAAACAATTGGGCAAAAGTGCACTAACAACCAGCTTGTGTGTGTGTGTGTGTGTGTGTGTGTGTGTGTGTGTGTGTGTGTGTGTGTGTGTGTGTGCGTGTGCGTGTGCGTGTGCATGCATGTGTGAGAGTGACCTTTCTGATCTTGATCTTCAACTAGATAAAGATTCTTGTCTGTGTCTTTATGCTCTCTGCTGGCAGATAAGGAGTCATACAATAACTTCTGAGTTGATGTTATGAGCTCCACAAAATCCATCCAAAACAAGCATCAACATCAGATCTGCTGCCGACTGGTGTGAAGTCATGCTGCTGTGAAAATGCAATAAAGCACAGAGATAATCACTGCTGAAGTTTGAATAATGGCTGCGTATAATGGATCTGTGCTACACCAGCGTAGAGATTATGTATCACGCTGGCCGGGCAGGCAGCCCGCTGGTACTGCTGCTGACTCAGTGCAACCATAGCTGGGGCTTGGGGGGTTAATGCAGCAGGGCCACAGGCTGATCCACGGTCCTTCCTCATCTGCCAAAACTTCAAAGGATGCCCCGGCAGAGTCTAAATCGCCGTCTCCTCCGGCCCAGACTCTGCTGAGCACCACCCCCTTCCTTTCCCCCCTCGGTGCACAGGTCAAACTCAGTCTCATCTTTTATGTATCTCTTACCCCATTGATTGTGCTCTAAGAGATTCATGAATACAGAGGGGCCTATTTCCGTATCACACTCCGGCATACGAACTTTTTTTTTTTTTTCTTCTTGCAAGAGAGGAACTTTTTTTCCTCATTTGTACAGTTCTCATTTTACTTCCTCTCATTTTTTTTTCCCGGTTTCTGTTTCTGCTCCCTTGTCGTTTCTCTTTCCTGCCTTATACCTTGCATCTCTTTGTATGCATCGCTTTTCCGACTTCCACTTATTTCACGCAGAAGGTCACAGTGGTTTCCAGTTTTTAACAGACCCGTTTTCCCCTCTTTTGCTTTTTATTGTGCACGGATGAATTATTCAGATTGCAGATAGCAAATAAAATGAAATGAATGAGAGCTGCAGTTTACAGAAGCCAAATATTTAATCTAAAATCATTTAAATTAAGGAAATAATAATGATTATCGACATCATAAGTTTTGTGTCGATGTAAGTTTGGAAATGGTTGTTGGGTCTGCTTTTCCTTTACTGCTTTCTTTAACTGAGATCAGTGACAATGTTGCTCTAAAAGCTGCGTTAGCCTGCCAACAGTGTGTCACATGTATTTAATTGTGTTTATTACTTGGTTGTTTACTCATTCATGAATACATATGCTGATCCATTTTTAACAAACACCACCCCCCCCCCCCAACCCCATCCCCTCATCTAACTTTGTCTCTACCTGTGTTTAAGTGATGTGTGTGTTATGCACCCCAGCAGAGTGTGAAATTGAAATTCTCCCCTGAAGAGGTGACTTGGTTGACAAAAAGAGAGGACGCGGGAGATGTGAAATTGCATCTTTTTACTTAAGTTGTTGTCATATTTCATTTTCAACTCAAAAGGGATTCATTTGGATATGGTTTTTATCACGATTGATTATGTTGATGCCGTCATGATATTTACACAGAAGCTACTGTGTGGGATAAAATGATGATTTCCTTCTTAAATACTCACCCAAGACGATGCGTGACTTTCCATCTGCAAGCCGAGCGGTTTGACAAAATCATGTCCGATAGAAAATCTGACATGCTGAGAAGTTTTATATTGTTCTTCAACATATTGAGCTCCTTAGATGGATTTTGTTAAAATATCAAAACAAATTTGATTGAACAGATGTGCATAGAACCCTCTAATGATGGGAACACATTTAGCATCGCCGCTAACAATCAGCATAAGATCAGCGCTAAAATGTTCAACAAGTATAGCAGCTAGAAACAGGAGCATCACAAAGCATGAGCCGATCAATTTACATTTTTAGCCCAAACTGTCTAGAATGACACTTAATGGTAAAAATCCTTAATAATCTACTAATAATCTTCCTTAATAATCAATTTACTTGGCATTTGTAACAGTTTGCAGTTCTCCCTAAGAAACTTCATCTTGTGCCCCATTTGGTCATCAGCTCCTTTAACACCTAGTGAGGCATCACGATAAAGAGGCAAGACCTGATTGGTCCTCTTTTTATATTCCAAACACAAATATTTTTTACACTTGGCATGAACCTCATGAAACTAGTTTTTTTTTTGTATTTATATCATAGAGTTACCAGTGCATAAAACTAAAAATACACCTTAACACCAGACGTCAAATGGCACAAGATAGATCAAATCTTCTATTTCCAAGACCATGACGTAAAGTTTCCGTGATGAGGTTAGTTTTGTGATTTATTATGATTCGGCACTAACTTTGCGTGCCATTCACATGGCCACACTTTTTGTTTTTTGGCATCCCTGCATCGTTGTCACACAAAGAGGACCCCCTGGAGTATTAGTGCCTTCCCTCTGACCTGTGTGTGGGCAACCTGTCCCAACCAAATCCCACCTGGCGAGAGTCGGACAGACCACCATCTGTTCGGTGCCCCCACAGTGAACTACCTGCCACCTCCTCTTCATCACCTTTGTGGGGCGTCAGGAAATAGATGCTTTCTAGAAACCTAATTTGCAAGGATTTTATTCTCAAAAGCATAGTAATGAATCTGGTTTGGTTATTACAAGGAATAAATATACAAGATGCATCTTCGCATCTTATATCTTTTCCGTCTAAAAAAATTCTGCGGGCCACTCTAATGTGCTTTAAGAAATGAGAGAAGTGAAGAAGGTTATCTGCTCACACTGCCTTTCAACAGTAAAGTCATTGCCCTGAGACAAAGCCTGGTTTCATCCTTTCTCAAAACACCTGAAGGACTAAACATGCTAGATTTGAATAAGCACAAATAGGCTTAAAGTGGATCTTGCACATCCCCTTCCTCATTCTGTGCTGTTTCCCTGAAACGCGGCTTCCCAAAAGACAGGGTTTAGGATCAAAACCAGCATGTTGGTGCAGTGATTTAACAGCCTAACAAAATGGGGTTTAGCTGATTATACACAGGCATTTTAATGTATTTTAATCCAACCACTCTGGTCAATGAAAACCAAAGTTTTCTTCTTCGATCTACTTAAAAGCAGGAAGGGCTTGCACATTTATTTTTGGTGTGTGTGCTCTGTACCATCCCCCAGCATTTCAGCAGTAATGAAATACAGTGCAGTCTGGTGAGTGTCTCAAAAAAGAGCAGGGAGCAACAGCACAGCGGGAGCACATGGCACACGGACCAGCACATTAGCCACCAGGGCACCATAGGAGTGTTTTGATATGTTGTGTTGAACTCCCCACCACTGATTCTCCTCTTTATTCAATTCAAGGTGGAGAAATGTGCACACGCAGACGACAAGGAGCGTGGAATTAAGCACAGGAGAGAAAAGATGCCGAAGATGAAACAATAAAGGAGGTGAGTTACACGCTGCATGCTTGTTCTCCACTGGCTCAATATATTGCCTACAGTGCTGCTATAAGCAGCCTTGGATGCATCTTTATTGATGCCCAGGTCAGCGACCATTCACAAAATGGGTTGCGTAGAGATAAAGCAGTAACGATAAACCTTGACCTACGTTGTCAACTTCGTTAAAGCTGCCTTTGACTGCTGCCCATAATTCACCTTTGACCTTTTGACTGCAGCCTCCTCTGCACCAGATATAGCCTTTTAGTGCACCCTCAGTGGAAGTACATCTGTCAGGGTTGACAGCCCTCCATCAGTGGCAGCGTAAATGAGACAGAAGGAGACCCAAACGCGACAGAGAAAGTGACAGCGCGGCGAATGGCAGGTAAACGGGGGATGATGGAAAGATGCAGAGATGAGATGAGCGAACTAAAGATAAGAAGAGAAAATGTTTCACTGAGGCTGTTTGGGTGAAAGTGTTTTTACTTGTTTGTATAATTATAATAACTGGCGACAAAACAGATGGCGGTGGTGAGATAAACAGTTTTTTTTTTTTAAGTCAGTAAAAACGTTTAATAGCGAGTAAAAGTGCTGAACATCTTTACTCTGCCAGGCATAAATAAGCCTTAGCACTCTAGCAATGTTGTTCAGATGGCAAACTGAGGGGAGGGCAAAGGATTTCGATAGACAAAAATAAAAAATAAAAAAACATGAATTCTGACCTCATAACCTGACATCACCTCTTTTACTCGCTAATGGATGCTCTGTAATACACTCGAGATCCATCCTGTTTATGAATGTTACATTTTGGTGTCTAAAGCCACACAAATCTATTGAGTGAAATACAGCCAGGGTGATGACATAAGGAACGTGAAGGGGCTGAAGAACGCCCCAGCTGGTGTGTCTTACTGTTTTCCCATTTTATCCTAGTCACAGTGCCATGGATCTTATTTTCCGAAAAATATATATACTGGACGATCTGGCAAAGCTGTGGCAAAAACATGTTGACCTTTGTGTGGAAGACAGAAATTGAAATTGAGACGTCTCACAACGTTCAATGTAAACCCATGGCTGAAACATAGTATGCTGAAGGTCTAAGTCTATGGTCTCTTACGAGGTTTACATTTTTTAAATTTTAGCTTAATTCATCAATGGATTTTTTTTTTGTGGACTAATTTATCATTGACTGTAAAGCAACAGAGTTTACAGTCACAACCAATCAGACCCCTTCACATTTTGCACATTTTATAATGTTGTAAATTTAATTTGAACTCTACGCTATCATGGTTTATTGAGTGTAGATTGTTGGGGGGGAATGATAAATTTAATAATTCGATTACATTTACAACAACTCTGAAGTCTGCAAAAGTGAAGCGGTCTGAATATTTGAAGTATACACTGACAGGAAATGAAAAAAAAAACAAAAAACAACCTGGGTTTATTTTTAGAAGTTAATCATTTTTCCAGAATAAAACTGTGTTTAAAATATCGCTGCAGCTGAATTAAACAGGAAATAATGCATCGTCATTGAGCGGTTAATATATAATCACGCATGGGATCCCATCTCGAGCTCAGCTCTTGTACACGAGCCAATCCTGAACCCTGAGGCCTGGGGCCTCTGCCAAAATGCTGGATTTATAGCAAGCACAGCTTACCATTTGAAAACATATCATTGCATTGGCTTGGGACATCATCGAAGGCTATTTGAAAACAAGTAATGTTCTTCACCAGCAGATTCCAAGTCAGTGTGTTGTGTATCCCAGGAAGCTCGGAGAGGGAGGGAGGGAAGGAAAAAGTCAGCAGCCAGTGGGATCATAACTGAGGATGTGTCACAGACTTCCCGCTGTGCAAACACACAGAAAAAAAATATATTCGGACACTAAAATCTCAATGTTACCCTGTGAAAAGCACATTTTTGGTTTCCAACATCAAGCGGCTTTTTATAGAGTGTGTTTATGGAGATTAGGTCGTATGTAATTAGGTACTATCAGATGAGGTAAATCTTGGCCAGTGGGAGGCGAGCCATGGACACTAGCAATCACAGCAGAACAGAGCGGTCATGCGAGGTTGGGAAAAGGGAAAAGATAGAAGACGAAAGATCACATAATGGCGGAGGGTTGTCGGTAAAGTAGAGAGGGAAGTGAGGAGAAGGCAGGGAGAGTGTCGTGGGGGTAAGTATCTGGACGTCCAGGTGGATATTACATTCGCTGCTGAGAGTGAGGGAAACATGTGAGATCTTCTCCCCGTGCCGCATACACTCAAAGGTGCTTGTCACAGATACACACAGATTAACAATAAACAGCCTGGACTGAGATTATCTACTCAAGTCACCTTGCGAGGAACAAATTTGTTCAGCTAGGGAGCTGCGACGCGAAGGTGTTGTGATTCATTTCTTACACTGCGGGCGAAGAGGAGGTTGTTGAGAATACATACTGGCATAAGTAGGTTGCAGTAGATGATACTAGTTCTCAGACTGACAGTGTTGTGGAGCTGTTTGATGTCAATTGTTGGTGATACAAAACACATTTTTGAATGGATCAATATTAGTTTAATACACAAGTTTAGGGGACTAATTGTTAGCATAATGAATACATTTATTTTGTATTGCAAACATTTGTTAAGCTTTTAGCAGCTCTTTGTTTGATGGGTTTTATGATTAAGGTATTAATGAGGCCTTAATATATTTTCAGAGTGCTAGGAAACACTCAGCTACGACTGGCTTATCTTCCACTTCATTAATTCATAATAACACGTTTCCAAACTTTGATTAAATCTTTTTTTTTTTTTCTATCTTTCAAAGACTATTTTAAGATTCTATCTCTTTTTCTCCAGAAATGAGACTCCATGACGGAGGTTCACATCTCGAGCGCTGCCCACGATAGCATCTCATATGCAAAGAGTAAATGTTATTTAATGTAATGTCTATCACCTCATTGTACCACTAAGTTGGAGGCTGTTATCAGTGTGTACCTAAGCAAATTATGAAATGGGAAGCTAATTTAACTCGCTCGATGAGCGGCACATTTCACAGTTCATTTGGCTGCTCATAAAACACTCAACAGAAATTCATCTTTAACACTCTTAGTGCTTTGTTTCTAATTTAAACACCTAACTGCACAAGGACAACTCAAGAAATACATTAATATAATGTGCTTTTTAGCACATAGTAAAAAAAAAAAACACAGTGACTTCATCATATCAAGTATAATAAGTTAAAAGATATGAAACAATACTACAGTTTAAGTATCTTTCTAAATTTGCAGGTCACTTAATAGTAAGTATTTGAAACATTTTGAAAGTATGACATTGGCTTTTTATTTGACCCACGTACTATTTAATCTACTCTAAAAAATATATATATACTTGTCTCTAATAGGCTGTAAAGTGTGACCCCTCTCACACTGTTTGACTGTAAGAGAAAGGAACAGAACATCCTGAATGCTGCTGGACGAATCTTGTCGAGGAATGACCCTGAAAATGTACTGATTTACTTGCTTCCAGCTCGAGGAGCGAGGTTTTTATACACAAAAGTATTGATTTAAGTGGCCTTGGATGCAGAAGTAACATGTAAAGTGTTAAACTGGGGGAGACATTTTGCTTTTAGGATATTATAATTCTGTCCAGCCAGCTAGACTGAATCATAAACAAAGGAGAATTAATTGGGGGCAGAGATGAACATTAACTGTGCTGCAGTATTGTTTGCGGTGCATTACTCAATTTCTCTTGTTATGTCTCTCCATTTATTGATGTCTTTCTCTCTTTTTTTTTCTCCTCGTCTATTTTAATGCGTTGTCATTTATTATAGATGTTGCTGAACCTCCGCCCTGAGTGACATAACGTGCTGACC
Source organism: Brachyistius frenatus (assembly GCF_029030835.1). Taxonomy (NCBI): domain Eukaryota; kingdom Metazoa; phylum Chordata; class Actinopteri; family Embiotocidae; genus Brachyistius; species Brachyistius frenatus. The sequence continues at coordinate 32,211 of NW_027210646.1, forward strand.
ACAGCTACCAGCTCACGGAGCAGCCAGCCGCTGAATTCTGCTGAGGGAAACTAACAGCACCTCAGTTCTTGAGGCTTTGATAGACTCTGGCTTAGCTCGGGTTAACAGGAGACACTACCGAGTCCATTTTGATGACATAAGCTTCTTAGATTCAATTTAGTCGGGGAATGTGTCGACTCTGTGTCGCCAGGTTTTTGATGCGGGGTCAGCTGGGAGCTAGCTGCTAACTGTCAGCGCACAGCATCGCACCTGGTCTGACACCTGCTCTCTGTGCAGGCAGCATGTTTGGTTGAGGTTCGGATCTCCACGGTGTGCAGGGAGAGCTGGAATGATGCCTCCTAGCCTCCGTGTGACCGTGTGTGACCGTGTGTGTGTGTGTGTGTGTGTGTGTGTGTGTGTGTGTGTGTGTGTGTGTGTGTGTGTGTGTGTGTGTGTGTGTGTGTGTGTGTGTGTGTGACCGACCAGCATGTGTATCCATGGGGTGGTATCTGTATTTGTGATTGCTTGCTTCGTGCTACATGTGTGTCGCATTTCATATGCGTCCACGGGCGCTCATGCGAGAGGACAGCGCGTTAGACACGCACACACACACACACACACACGCGCGCACACACACACACACACACACACACACCCCATTCTTCCCTCTTGCTCAGTTGGATCTCACTCCCAGATCTGTCAAGCATCTGTTGATGTGTCTTCGATGTGACACACCACCCACAGCAAAGGAGCGGCACACATCATCAAGCTTTTTTCTTGCTGTTTTTTTTTTTTTTTTACCCAAGTTGCTCCTGTAACCAGACTGTGACCTTTGCCCTTCATAAATTGAGCAGATGAACTTGCACGAGTCTTAGAGGCGGAGTCAAGGTAATCTCATCAAAAAGCTTCAGTTGGATGTTTCCCCAAAAGAAACCGACCGTTAAAGATGATTTATTACAGAATCATATGCCAATCTTAGTTAATACAATATTTCATCTTTATTCAGCACATATTGTCCAATAAAAGTTTCATAAATTGTATAGCGAAATACATTTAGCAGGTATTTGGACTTTGTTCGCTAAAAGAATATTAACACATTAGCTGTGTGAACTTAAGGTCAGCTTGTTTCCTGACATGTAATTAACTGTAGAGTCAGTTGCTTAAAATCACCTGACACTGTGAACGCCTCTGGCAGTAGCTTGATGCTAGTGTTGCCTGACAGTTGCAAGTGACTATACTATGCATACTGTACAATCAAAGTGCATGTGCACAACCTGATTCTTACTGCAGCGAATGTGGGTCTGTGTTTTTTCATATATGAATGCTCTGCAAGTCACGTCCCACCATGAGTCACATTTTAAGCTCGTAGAAGTATAATTAAAAAAAAAAAAAAAAAAAAAACACAATGTGGGACAAAGAGTGAGGTAGCTGAATATATACACAGCTAGTTTTGTAAAGTTGAATTGTCCATGTTCAGTTTTATATGTGCTGCTCACAAGCATCTGTATTGCTGGAAATAGATGTTATAATAAAGCAGCAGACTTATCATCTGCTACAAGTGTGTGAACAATGCAGAAATGCCACGAGGAGGAAATAGTTGCGAGCTTAACACTGACATTAGCAGCATTAGCATTTGTTTTTTCACATGTGGGTCATGGCTGTGGTTGATGGATGAAGGTGCACTGTGTTATGTAGCCCATGCAAAAAGACGCACACGCGGAACAAAAGCCCTGAATCTCCAGGGTCCGATTTAGTTATCACCGTCACAACACTACTCCGCTTCCACATGGTCCAGAATTAGGTGTCCCAGATTTTATAGCTCTTAAGAGAGAAAATAAACACAAACGTTATTATTCTGTGCGAGCACAAAATGTGCGTATCCAAACATAGGCAGATGCTTTTTACCTGATGCTTTATACGTCTGTGTGCTGGCAGGCTCAGGATAGCTTTTTAATGTTACAGTGTCCCACTTTGAGAGGAGATGTGATAAAAAAAAAAAAAAAAGAAAAAGGATTGGAGCACTTTATTTTCTTGCCATTTATAGATACATAATTGAAATATATTTTTGCCAATGAAAGCTACTACTACTCAAAGAATAAAGGGAGGATTTGGGGATTTTGAAGTCTATCCCCTGTTTTATACTAAGCACTCTTTTATACAGTACATGCATAGCATATTAAAAATAGAAACACAAAGTGTGTTAGTAAACTAATGGGCCACAAGTAGTGATCAAAACAGCTTCCGTCTCTGGGACTCAATTGGAAGAACACCAATTTTCCAAAATGATTCCCTCACGGTGTTTTGATGATGTTGGTGGAAAGTGCAGGCTAAATGAAATAACTTCACAAATTCCATAGTATTTCTCTGTATCTTTTACGTTACATTTATCACAAATTATAAATGTCTTGGTCACCAATCAAAATCTCTGTGCTCTAAAAAACAGATGATAAAACTGGAGTTTGACCATTTTTCACAATTTTCATGCCCTATGGGTACATGAAGATATAAAGCGTAACAAATGGCGACTTCTGTTGCTGTCTACACATATGATCCCAAAGCGGTTGGTACATATGAGTTCTCATTAGCTGGGGTGAAAACACATTGTTTTCCACAAGAAAATCCATTTGTTTCCATGGTGATGCTGTCCTCCCTTGTCCAATTTCCTTGGCTGCTTTTTATGGATAGCTTTATTGAACTTTATTAAAAAAAAAAAGAAAGAAAGAGAGAGAGGGGAAAAAGAAAATAATACTTTATCACACCCTGTAATATCACAGTTTGTGGAAGTAGATTATTTGAAAAGGCTTAGTGACCTTTTATTCATATAGCAGCCCCTTAAAGGGTTTTTTGATGACAAACTAACATCCATGATTAGTCATCCCTTGTGTGTGTTTCTCTCTTGGTTCTTTTTATCCTGTTTTCTTTCACCTATAATTGAAAACAGTAAAATTTATTTATTGAAAAATGTTGCCTTAAACTCAGAAAAAGAAAATCCTTATCCACTAGTTTTAATGTTGAAGTAAACCAGTTTAAAAATACAACTTCGTTATGTTGTGGAAAATGTATGTGGGATGTTTCCATATTTGCAGATGGTTGTGTGTCATGTTGAGCACAGCATGCCAGTTTTCGAGATTAGGCGTTGGCTAATTTTTTGAGAAAACATGGCACCTGAAGAAGGCATGTAGGACAGGTTACCATAAAGTATGAAAATCAGATTGTTAAAGTTACAAAAAAATCTATCTAAAGTGAAATATTCATTTTGTTTTATGGGGTTTTGGTAAGATTACACTGTGGATTGAGCTAACTGTTCTGAGATCACACGACTGCCTTATACATTTCTTTTTTTTTTTTTACATCCAACTATAAATATAGCCTTTAAAATGAAAAGAACTGATAGCAGCTGCTATCTTTGTCCTATATTCCCACAGTACACCCATGATGGATTCAAACTTAAGCCATACAATAGCAATCTTATTGGGGTCATGTCCTTTTGTTATGGAGTCAAAGCCAAGTGTCAGAGCCACTCAGTTCAATCTTTTTCCTTTAAAGATCAAGGGATTCCTGAAAGAGGACTTTGATTTTGATGACAAAAGGCAAAGAATGCTTTTCTGCACAGCAATCTGAGAAAACTTTTTGGTTTTTATATTTTATATATTCCTCTACAATTGTTTTATATATGAAATATCTACATTCATCCAACATGTCACAATAGAATTGAGTGATTTTTTTTTTTTTTTTTTTTTTGTAAACAAACTTATGTAAAACTCCAGTTGAATATTTTCGTCCATGGTCTTTCATGGAAAAAGAAATTCAGAAAGGTGGAAATAAGCATATCAGAAATGACGTGTAAAAGAATTACACAGAAATGCACTCTCACAAGCCACAGTCACTGACGTAAAATTAAAATGACCTTTGAATCCCATGCTTGGTACCCTCCATTACTGCATTTTTTATTTATTTTTTTATTGCACACCAGTCTGTGTTGTTGAAGTTCTTTGAACAAGAGCCCCAGTGACAGTTCTGCCTGAGACGAACAACACCAGGCTTTCGCTAGACTTAATGCCTCTGTTAATTTGTTTACCTTGATCGAATAGTCCTCATCACTTGAGGAATTTGTCTCTGGAATATGTTTGGCGGGTCCTGAGCTATAACTCACCCACAGTCACTCCATTTGTTAGACAGAGACCTGACAGTCGGCCTAATTAGTTTGGTTAAGACAAAGGAGCTGTTTTGCAGAAACCAGGATCATCAATCCATCCATGAAGGCACATAGTTTCATGATGTAGCCAATACAGTGAGCAGAAACATTGACATGGTATAACGATCCATCCAGTAAATGTTCTTTTTTTTTTTTTTTTTTTTTAAATGCTTCAAAGCTGCTACGTAAACTGTTATTTATTGATACTGTAAAGATATACGGCCCTCTTATCTTCCTTGGAGTAAATTCTGAAACATGTACATACAAACCTGTCTGTGATGGAAAAGAAATACAACCTCCCCCATTATATAAGACGGCATGCTAAAAGCATTTTTTTCTATCAGTTTCCCATTTCTATACGACTTTCATCATATCTGATATTGCTTTTGTAGACATAAACCAAAAGCAATCATCTTCAGTTTTCTTCAAAATATTGCCCTTCTGCAGCCCATGAGGACAGTCAGGGGAGACCGTCATCTATCATTTAAGAGTCATTTTAACAGCAAGACATTAAAGTTAGTGGTTCTCAGCCCCTCCTGACGTCCCTAAAAGCTACTTCGATATAATCCGGAAACACAAAAAAAATTACCATTTTCCTCAACGGCTCTTTGGCCCCTGGCTGTCTTTAAAATGTTCTACGACATCATTCTCTGGGGGATCGTTTTTAAAGGCACCATTCACACATTCACAAAGAGAATCTCCTCTCTGTCGATGTTACCGCTTCACTGCCGGCTGCATCGCTCCTTTCTGAGTGTGTGTGTGTGTGTGTGTGTGTGTGTGTGTGTGTGTGTGTGTGTGTGTGTGTGTGTGTGTGTGTGTGTGTGTGTGTGTGTGTGTGTGTGTGTGCGTGTGCGTGTGCGTGTGCGTGTGTGTGTGTGTGTGTGTGACTTTTGGTGAAGTTGTTGTGAGTGTTCTTCCAAAGTGTTTCTACAGAATATCTGAATATACCTTGTGTGTATGTGTGTCTGCAGTAAGACAGAGATCTTTTTTATAGTGCTCAGTATTTTACAGACCAATTTATTTTCCACTTCAATGATTTTTCTGCTCAGAAAAGCGTAATACTAATTATCTTGTTTATTCTACAGCATGCTGCTCAATTACCTTTTTGAACTTTGCTTTTAAAGGGTCAGTTACCACAAATTACAATTTGTTTTCTTTTTTTTTTTTTTAAGAAGGTTTATTACCATGCATTTGACACTGTTTTGAAATAATCCCTCTGCTAAAATCACATTAGAGAGGAGATAAATGGACTTTACTTTTGCTCAATTAGTTACTGTTCAAAAACTCACTCCAGTAAGATCTGTGGAGTGTTCAGATTTACTGGAAAATTGTTTCCAGAGAGACATGAATGTCAAGCTTTTCAAATGTCATCTTGAAATGCACCGCAGTCTGTTCACTGCAATTGTGCTGTGGTGACAGCAGAAGTCTCCGAGGCAGATCTTTAAACCAGAGGAGATTAAACCACAGCTATCTGCATGGTTTGATACCTTGGCATCCCAGCGTATGTGTGCACAAATACTGACCCAGAAACAAAGAAGCACAGAGACTCCTAAAAGCAGAACAAAGAGTTTTCAGCATATATCCTTCATATTTTTAAATGTCTCAAGAAAAATGATAAGAACACAGTGTACAGTATATGTTTTATTATCCAACATGTCTAGCTGACATCAGACAAGTATGCAAAAACACTAACTTGTCAAGTTTGAAAGCGCAGGCCATTTTCACATTTTGCCATAAAAACATTAAGTCCTGAAGGATTTTTCGGCATGCAGGAGTAAATTGTTTTGCTTTGCCCTTATGTGAGTACAGGTGCAATACAGTAAACAGTCACAAGGCTACAGGCCTACTTCCACCTTCTTTTTGTCTCACACATGGAAACCGTGAGAAATATAGCTTTGGGTGTGCAGTATCTCCACCCTTATAATCATTTCTGTGATGTACTAATATCATGCAGTAGCCCGAGACTGCAAACGCTCGCAGGGTCAAAGGCAAAGCTTTGATTAACCTGAAAACTGGGGGTAAAGTGCCGTACTCTTTCTTTTGATTATGCCACACAAACACAGGAACACACAATCACACACAAGAGGATCCACATCCACAGAAGTGATTTGACCTCCCGTGGAGAGGAGAATGATCATGTTTTCAGCATTTGGAGAAAACATTGCCAGGTTCAAGAGAGAAGTCGGAGACATTCTATTGTAGCCCCTAAAGGCCCCAAAGAAGCTCTGTAAGCCCTGAGCTCCATCTTGCAACCAGCGTTTAATGTCGATTGAGGAAGACAGACTAACTGCAATCCATACAGCTGCCTTTTATTTTGTAAGCAGGAGAAGCCGCTGCTGTTGTCTCACACTGAGGCTTATTGATTTCACCACTTTCTGCAAAGATGGTATGCAGTAATGTTACTTTGCATTCTCACACCACCTTTGTTTATTTAATTTAGTAAGTCTCAAAGCTCTGGCTGATGTAAAGAAAATTAAGAGTAGATCAGACCACTGTGTCCAAGTTTGCTTTTCCTGTTAGATGACAGAGGAAAAATCAATTTTCTATTTATCTTGTCTGAGCCCAAGAAAACACGTGGAATTCAAATGGAGTTTCTCCTGCTGTGCTGATGCAGCGCAGGTGTTAATGGGCATTAACATTCATTGCCTGACTTGTCTTATCTACTCCTTTGTTTTGTTTGCACACTTTACTGTTCAGTATACGATCACTTTAAAATGTAATGAAGTCTCAGTGGTTTTCGAGCCTGCTCACACAAAATAGAGGGAGCAAGTTGTTTGGGTTTTCTTGTAGAGTTTTATTTGTTTGCTTGTCTCTTTTGGCACATAAGTTTGATGGAGTCACTTAAGGAAAAAAAAATCTACCTTTAATTCTGAAAAAAGATTTATGTCTCAAAATTCTGATAAATAAAATAATTCAGCTGATTTTTTTTTTTAACTAATTAATTATATATCTCAGCTCTCATTCCTACTCGAGAGTTGGTTTTCATGGTTGCAAACATGTCCTGGCTGTTTACTTTCATTTTATCCGAGTAGCAGCCCAGCGTTTCATCACCTAAAAGAGTGACACCATAATGACTTGTGGAAAAATGTTATGACTTTGTATTTCATAAGAGAAGTTGATGCTTTTTGAACAGGAGTCTATTGGAGGTTTATTGAGAGTTTTTTGGATACAGCTTTAATACTCTGTGGTATTACACCTTATATATAAAGTGGTTTAATGCAGTTTTATTTTGGTTTGAAACATTAGGTGGGTTAATTTGTCCTCAGGACTTTGCATTTGTCCACTCAGCCAATCAACTAAGCACAAGGTGTGTCAAGCTTCGGATTTGTCCACATATTGAAAATGTATGATATTATAGAGCAAATGCTCAGGGGCTAACAAGCTAACTCGCCTAATAATCTGCAGTGGTACCTAAGTACAATGAGCACGTACTAATCACCCTACATTAGTTTGTTTATGACTAACACATCCACGGTGTAGTATTTCCTCACTGAGATTTTGCGGAGTTAAACATTAGCCTTTTCTTTTGTAATGTTAAAAGAGAACATTATGTATGAAAATAGGAACAGAATAAGCTGAGAAACCAGGTGTGTATGTTTGAACAACATTTTTCTTTATATTAGGACTAACATGTTCCATACAGTAATACAAGAACAAAGATGATACTATTTCTCTTCTACACGGGTCATCAACTGTTGAGGATGTTCACATGTTACCTGGGACATGTAGCTTGTGGTATGATATCATGTAGTCATCAAGACTCCTTTCAAGGGGTTCTTGTTAGAAAACAAGTCAAATAAAACTTTAAAAAGTCAGTTGATGGCAAATACTTTCATAAATCACGGAACCATGATTTCAAAAACTGAACAAAGATAAATCTGCTCTGTTTTACTGCATTATGTGCTGTGCAGGAATGGACCATTGCAACCTAGAAATGATTACATCAGTATCTTGACTGAAATATTTTATGAGTGGCCTGTCCAGTTATTGATGTGCTAAATCGCGGTTGGCTTGACGAGACAGGTAGAGACACAACAGGGTCAGTCTATGATGGACATACAGCATAATACATAACCGCAGCAGCCTACGAGTGCGCGTCACTGCAGACCACACCTGACAGACACAGTGCAACCAGCAGAGCCTCTTCTTGTTGTTCATAAACTGCACTTTACAGGCTAGCAGCATCAAAATTCAGCACGGATATGCAGCCTGTCAGGTACACTATGTATTTGTATGTCAACGTGTGTGTGTGTGTGTGTGTGTGTGTGTGTGTGTGTGTGTGTGTGTGTGTGTGTGTGCGTGTGCGTGTGCGTGCATGTATGTGTTGCTAGCAGGCAGATAGCCAGCATGACCCAACTTCAGCTTTTCAGCTTTAGTGCAGCGCTGCAGACAGCTGTGCCACAAACACGCTGCTGTGGATCACCGCGAGGGCCTTTTATTTAGGTCACATTCTGTGCTTCAGCGGCCAACAGAAGGGATCTCTGTCAACTGCAATGAATACCTTTAGTTGGACACAGCCCACTTTTTAAGTGCTCTGCAAGAAGCGGACACTGTGCATGTCTTTGTGGTGCGTTGTGTGTGCTTTATGTCAGCTCACTCTGGTGAGTGAATTGCAGATTGGGGGCGGGGACTGACCGATGTATATTTTCTATTTTTACTGGCACAATGGAGAAGTAATATATTAGCTTAATTCTCTCCCAGAGTGAGTTAATCTTCTGGTTTAGTACGGACAAGGATGTTGCATGAATAATTTCCCCAGTTTTTCAATTAATCCGTCCCCCAGTTTACACTCAAAGAAAATAATAAATCTGACTCACTCGAATATTCATGCAAATAAATACATCTCGCATGTGCCCTACACCGTGTCCTCTAGTTATGTAAAGACTCGACATGATATTTCATTCTGCTGCTCTGTCTCCCTCATTTTCTCTTATGTTTATTTCCTCTCCCCTCTCTTCTCTTCCCCCCTTTTTCTCTTTTTTTTTTTTTTTTTTTTTTATTTACCACAGTGGCCTTTGCTACTGCATTATAAATCGCCATAATGTAATGAATTGCCCGCTGAGGCTCGGCTACACCACTGTCATGGTGCTACATGGGGGTGCGTGGGCTCTTATTATTGTCTCGTTAGCTTCACCTCCAGTCCACTGGAAACGGAGTGGGCTCTGCGACTAGCCAGCCGCAGCCCCAGAAGGGTAAGGGAGGCAGTTTAAGGGCGCTGATGGATGCCATTGTTTTGATGTCACCATGTAAGGGAAAGGTCGTTTATTGCAGTTGCCTCGACCAGCCTAGAAGCTGTCAGCTGGGTTTTACTGGCCAATTAGTTTGCCCCCGGAAGAGCTAGAGGTATAGAGGGAAAGTGCAGGATCAGGCTGCGTTGTGTTTGTGGGTGAGGGGGATGTGCATGCATGCACACTGAGCGGTTTATTGTAAAACAAAAATGAATGTGCTTTTTGAGCACTACCCAATCGGTTCATCGACAGTTCTGCGAAAACACTAGATTGAATTTCAGAGACATCGGACAGTTTTGGTGAAATCATCTGAGGGATTAAGTCTCTGCTTTTGAGCTGGATATAAGCTTGAACTCTTTCTTGATACCTCTTGTCCTTTTGTTTCTCTCCGTTTCCTCGATCCGCTGTCACTTTTTCACTAAAATCTACCACAGTAAACAGAGAAATGGAGGAGGAAGCTCGAGGACAGATCTGGGTGTCAGGGACAACATGCCAAGTGGTTTCTATATTTAGACCTCTTCCTTTTGAAGTTTTGAAGGACAAATAAAAAGAGAAGAATAGGTCCAAGTCCTGTCAACATCAGCAAGTTTTCTCATCTGTGAAGGAGTGCCAAAAAGCATCTTCTTCAAATTAAATCAGATGAAGACATTAAATTGTGCTTTGAGTGTATGCAAATACAAGATATTTATAATTCTCTCTTCTGTCTTTCTCTTCTTGTTTGTCTGTTCTTCCTCATGGCTGTTTGTTTCTTTGAAGAGCTAGTTTTCGGGCCTGCGCAGACTTCCTGCGGTGGCAGTTGGATGTGCACGTTGACCCGCCACGATGACAATGAAAGGCTTGTCCAGCAGCCGCAGTCACCACCACACAATGACCTGCGACCCCTCTTACGAGTCCATGACCCTGGGACACTCGGATCGTCGGTCCTACTTCCTCAACCCTGGGGAGGCTCACTCTGCTGACCACCCATGCTACACCCAGCGCAACTCCTTCCAGTCTGAGTGCAATGCCTATCCCGATTTGGCCAGCTGTACCTTCCCACGCAGACATTACAGCTCCCACCATGAGCTGAAGGAGGAGTGTGGCGCTTTGGTGCCTTACACCGGGCCTGCAGGGAGCAGTAAGGGAAGTGGAGGGAACAACAACCGCATTCCCCCGAACCTGCTAGAGCAGTTCGAGAGCCAGGCACCGCTGCGGCGTGAAGGCTACCACACGCTACAGTACAAGCGCACTGCGGTAGAGCACCAACGCAGTGACAGTCCCGGTCGAATCCGCCACCTCGTTCACTCTGTCCAGAAGCTTTTCACCAAGTCCCACTCACTGGAGGGGCCCTCGGGGTCTGGTGGTGGAGGAGGGAGCGGGAGGATGAACGGCAGCAAATCAAGTCCCGACGATCCTCCCTCATCCTCTGGCACTCTCAAGCACAGCAAGCGTAGTAAGAGCAAAGACCGCTCCAAGTCGGAGCCTAAGATGCGCACTGCCATCTCGGGCTACTGGAGCTCAGACGACACGTTAGACCGGGAGGTGTGCCTCTACCATCACACCCACGGGGGTACCAGTGGGGGCATGCCTTCAGGGGTCATGACCATGGGGCGCCACCCGAACAAATCCCAGTCACAGTACTTTATGGAGTCCTACAATACCATCAGCGCCCAGTCCCTCAAGACGTCGCGCAGCAACAACGACGTGAAGTGCTCAACGTGCTCCGGGGGTAACAGTGGAGCGCTGCCTCTCATGAGCGCGCTCGACGGCCAAGTTCAGCTGAAGAAGAGCTCGTGGTCTTCTACTCTGACGGTGAGCAGAGCAAGAGAAGTCTACCAGAAGGCCTCAGTCAACCTAGATAAAGCGCTGGTGAAAGCCGAGCAGGAACGCACTTGCCACTTCCTACAGGTAGGACTGTTACAACGGCCCCACCCCTCGCATGTCATGCTTCATATGCCATCCAGTGCCAGCCGCCCTTCCGTGCTTCTGTTTTTGTGCCTGTATCTGCATTTGTTTTTGTGCACCTGTCTGGGCGAGTTAGAGAGATTGATCAGGCACGCAGTGGCCCAGACCCCATCCTGTCATTCCCCGGCTCGTTGGTCTCATGTCGACTTCATCCTTTGTCTGATCATAAAACACTCTGCTGTATCATCACATGTCATCTGCTCCTCTGTGTTTGTGCTCACGGCCATCGAAATTTTCACGCTTGAGCCCATCGATGTTTATGCTATTATGTCTGCACTGTATATGTCACCAGATAGAGTACTTGCCATTTAAATTACTGGAGAAATAAGCTCATATGGCGTCACACTAAACCGGTGATTATTTACAGTACGCAAGCACAGGTAAGAAGACCCAAAATGCAAACTGATCTGTTCTCAGAACATGAATGGCAAATTGATTCATGGACCTACATTTATACAGCTGTCAAGATGTGAGTCATGGTGGTCAAAGCAGCGGTGGTGTATCTTATTCACGCAGAGAGAGTATGGTGCCAGTATGAGATCAGAGACTGCCGGAGGTGAGCAGACAAAGAGCGGAAAGAAAACTGCTCCAGTCCCTGAAGCTCAGTGGTTACACACTCACACAGACAAACAGACACACATGCACACATACACACTTACTCACCCGATCACGCTTCTCTTTTTCTGTTTAGGAAAAGATAAAAAAATGTTTCAGATTACATGCGTTTCATTGGGGTGAGCTGCAAATATAAGGCCCGAGGAGAGAAATGGAGAGACAAGGCAGAGAGAATAGAGGCGTGTGTGTGTGTGTGTGTGTGTGTGTGTGTGTGTGTGTGTGTGTGTGTGTGTGTGTGTGTGTGTGTGTGTGTGTGTGTGTGTGTGTGTGTGTGTGTGTGTGTGTGTGTGTGTGTGTGTGTGTGTGTGTGTGTGTGGACTGCAGGAAAAGAAGGACCAAAGGAGAGCAAATAAGGGCAACAGAAGAGAGCATGAAAGTAAAAGGCAGAACGCGAGAGTGGGGGAACATAAAAGACAGAGGGAAAGTTGTGTATGGCCGTGCATTTTAACATCCTGGAAAATGGAGGGAGCAGATCAAGGAAGGATGTTGTCACTGCAGTATAGCAACAATTCTTCCAGCCTAAAAGAGCCATTGCTTTCTCTCTGGAAAGCGAGACGGAAGCGGAAAAACAGGCTTTCAAGGAGAGCAGCCTGGCGAGTTAGCCTTCAGACTTTTTTTTATTTATTTTTTTTCAATCCTTAAAACAAGAAGACATGCTATTTGCATCACCTACTGGGATTGGATTCTGTAATCCAGTGTTTGATGTTCACGCACACGTAATCACTTCATTTAATGCTTTCCCCTTTCATGCATCATTCACAAGTTACAACATCTTTGATATTACGTACTCTGCTCTACTGTGAGGCTGATTTAAAAAAAAAAAAAAAAAAAAAAAAGCCATTTAAAGCATGACATTTTTTTATGGCTTCTTCTCAATAATAACACTTCGCTTCTTTTGACGCCATTGCAGACCCACCGTTTCCCAAGATGGTAACACAGTCTATAGTTGCCCCTGACATCAAGGTCAGCTTGGTTTCCTAGCTACACACCACTCTGTTGAATGATTCTCGTGCACTCTTTTCTCGCTCTGTATCTCATTTCTTTCACTTCAGAGCTGGTTCCCTAACAGCCACTCACGTTGGGACTGCAGTGGTTCTGCTGAACAAAAAACCCCTTTGTTTCACCCTCTCTCTCTCCATGTCTGCTGTCTTTGACTCCCTCTCTTGTAGATTAGGGCTAGGAGATAGCTTTGCCCCCTTTTTATTTTTTACCTTCATTAGTGTGTGTGAAAAGTCAGGAGAGCAGACAGAGGCCAGGCTACTGCAACGTTTTTTCAAAATAATATAAATTCCCTGCATTTGATATGCAGCATGCATCACAGGACAGACAAAAGAAAGCCACCGGCACTGACAGGCTTATGGTGTGATCAAGGCAGACCCTGCAATGATACTGTTACTACTGAAACTTTTAAGGTATGAAGAGTGCTGTAGACACGGGTATTTCTGGTCGTGTCTACTTCACGTGTGAGTGCATCTGTAGGGGCTCTCAAGTGTTTAGGGTGACGCTCGTTCATTTCCGCTGCACCTAATCTCACTTCACCTCCACAGGTGCCTCAGGACGACTGGAGCGGTTTCTCTCCCCTGGGGAAGGATGACGAGATTCCGTGCCGGCGGATGCGCAGCGGCAGCTACATAAAGGCCATGGCAGAAGAAGACAGCGGTGACTCGGACTGCAGCCCAAAACCCTCGCCCAAGGTCCAGGCGCGGCGAGCCAGCTACCTGAAGGCCACGCAGCCGTCGCTCACGGAGATGACCACGCTCAAGTGAGTGTGTGTGTTCGCGATAAAACCATTATTTTTTAAATCAGTCATTCAGTTATTAATTAATTTTTTTTATTAATAAATCAGAAAGGTCAAAGAACCCAAAGTTATTAAATATACAGTTATATAAAGAAGCAAGTCTTCATATTTGATACATTTTAACCAATGATGTTTTAGCATTTTGGCTTTTTTCCGTTAATCTATTTAACAAAATGTTATTGATTGAATTTCTTCCCTCCACCTAATCACTTAATTAACTAATCATTTCAGTATTTCTATGTGGTCTGTTGTAACTGCAGGCCTGCCTGTATCTTATGTTTGAGCACATGCCTGTGAACATCATGTTCAAGTGTGCTGAAAGGCAGCAGTCAAACTGCACACTGTCAGTGAAGCAGACAGGAGAGATAAAGGCAATGAAAATCAAAGAGAAAAGTCAACTAACAGATTGAGGTGGAAGCAGCCAGTGTTACTCTTGTATTCCCGGCAGCCGTCTGGCTTATGTGGAAGTTCCCCTCAGTGGTCACGGCTTAATTACCTGTTCTGTGTTTACAACTGAGACACATACACTTCTATCTCGCTGGCCTCTGCAATCACACAAACACACTGACCAGACTTGAGCCTTGATGTGAAATACACAATGCCTGTTCACGCACTGAAAAAAACAAAAAGCCATTCTTCAGAAATACATTGTGGGTTGAGAACGTCGTCAAATATTTTCTCTCTCCCTAAACAATTCTTTTTGAAACAAGTGGGGTTTAAAAGCTGAGTTTAGCCGTTTGAAGATTGTCATGAGGTTGGTCCTTGTTACATAATGCCTTCTCTGCTCAGCAGTGTATTTTTTTCACAGCACGAGTTCATGAAATATTCAGCAGTAATAGTCCATCAAGAAAATTTCTGACACTTGTTTAAACTTGGTGAACAGAAGAAACTCAGTGGTTTTGACTTCATCTCTCTAAAAGGAAGGACAAATCTAAATTCTGAATTATTAAATATTAGACGGACGAGTGTCATCAACAGTAAATTTGATTGGAAAAGTTGGTTTCATGCCAATTGGGTCTTATTTTTGTACTTTTGGCCATCATTCCTATCAGCAATAATAACAGTACACTGAACAAATACATTGCTGAGAGAATGTGGCAACACTGTCCAATAAAGGTCCAATGGTGCAAGGTACAGGACCAGGAAGTTTTTGGTTTAATTTTGGCATACCTTAATTCTATAATAGCACACACACACACACACACACACACACACACACACACACACACACACACACACACACACACACACACACACACACACACACACACACACACATTTTTGCTCGGCATTGAGGCAGTAGTAACTGCAGTTTTGGTGCAGTCACTGTCTCTTCTTCCTCCAAATAAAGGGGTGTCTGTTGGATTTTTTTTTTTTTTAACAACTTGTCTGATTGACTGACAGCTCATGCTCCACCAACTGTAGCAATGTCATCCTGTTCCCTTTTACTTTGCTGAGTACCAAAGCAATCATAAACCAAAGAATTGACAGCCAAAATATCAAAAAGCAATTTGTAATAAACCAGAAATCTCCTTTTTAATTCATCACTATCTCACCTGTCATTCCAACATTTGTAAAACTGTACATAACAACACATGACCTGCTGCCTCAACCCTACATTGACTTGTACTCATGGGAGATAATTTGCGTCACACTGCACTGGAACAGTGAAAGAATTGAGGACACGAGTCTCATGTTGCAGGAGGGGCTGTGACTGATTAGCTGTGTAATATACAGAGATGAGAAGAACACCAGTGGGTGCTCAGTTATTGTTACTGGTTTCACAAACACACAAGCACACACACACATACACACCCTTACATAAGTGCAAGTGGCACAGCTTGGGGCCCATTAATGACTTGAATTTGGCCCGGGGAACGCCATCATCATCTGATGGAACCCAGTGGAACAAACCAAACTGCAGTGCTGCACATTGGAGATAGAGAATGAGGCGGGAGCAGCTGAAATTTTGTTTTCACACGCTGCTTTAGGGAGCTGGCACAAGTCTGTTAGACTCCGCGATGATTAAATAATCAGCTTTGTTGTTTCATATGTTTCCGAGCCCATTCTGTGACCATTGTGTCCTTGACAAGTTGAGAATTGTTCCTGAGAAGTTGTGAAATTTGTTTATTCTCGCCCAATCTAAACCCTCCTCTTTATTAAAACACTTGGCACGCTGATAAAAACTTGTATTATAAATGTCTTGGATCATTCCTGGCAGACAACGACAGGCTCAAGAGAAAATTACATCCTTTGTTTCCCTCACTCACTAACAGCCCATCTTTCCAATTGCTGCTAAATTCATTTATTCCTGGCTTAGATTGTATCAGGTTTATTTTGAACGTCTCACATAGAATGAGGCTTTTATTCAGACAGTGACTCAGCAGAGGAGAAAGCAAGAAAAGGTTAAAAGAGGACAAAGTAAAAGAAGATAGGGAAGTTGGACAGAGAAAACTTCTCAAGTTTGAAAGCAAGCTGGCAGGAGAGTTGATGGGAAGCAAACAAATGTGATGATGGAGAAGATGTGGAAAGAGACTGATGAGAAAAAAAACGATCTACAGTTAATAGAACAATTCAAGCTTTAGACGGCACTGATTCCTGACTGGCAGAGGAACATGAGTTCATTAATGTCACTTGTTCCATGATTACAGGCCGAGTCTACCACTCAAGTAGCCACAATAGACATCATTGGTTCTATAATCTGCCCCACAGGGAAATCAAGAAGAGATGTGGATTGAATTTTGATGTAGATTCTTCCTTACCATATTTCTCTGTGCATCAACCAGGTGGCTGATAGATGGACGGGTTTGGAATATACAGTGTGACCTTTAATGTTTGTTTTTAAAGATGTACCTTTTCAATTCTATAATCAGTTGACCAATCAGAGTACAGTGGGATATAGTACATGGAGAAAAATAAAGGTAAAAGACAGGAAGACGACAGAGAGGAGAACAAAAAGTTGAATTTCTTATTTTTTTTCCTTTATAGCTTATATTTACTGTATTTTTTCCACACAACAATTTATTAATGTGTTTAGTTAGACTGTTAAATAGTGCTGTAATGTGCAATTACATTGATTTTAAATGACTTTCTTAATTAATTCATGATTGTTTGGTTTATAAAATGTTAGACTTTAACAAAGGATACTGCTGCTTAGTTCCTGCATTCTTCTGACTAGTCAATTTTTTTTTTTAACCACGACTAAAGTTGTTTCCTACCCATAGTCAAATAGTTGTTATTGCAACCATGATGATGAGGTACCGTAGTCTTATAGAAGTGGTCATTTTAATACAAACACAATTTGTTTCCTAAACTTAACCATTTTCATGCCTATATTTTCAACTAACCTCCACCACTACAATATGTGATCCGAAAATGACGTTTTACAATAATAAGATCAATTCATCATCATAGAAGACTGACATTTTTTTTTAATATATATTCACATTTGGGAAGTGACTGTTTGGACATTTTTCAAATTAATAATGATTGAATTTTAGTCATTTAGGGCTTCCGTATCAGAGCACAGTATATTAGTCAATCGATTTATCTTTGTCTTTAAAGTCATGACAAAGGATGTTTGAAATAAAGCTGGTGAATCTGTGACAACACACCGGATTCCTCTGTTGCCTTACAACTGACAGAAAAATTTTTTTAAATATGCATTCATAGCATTGTATTCCTATTGGAACGCCTTAATGGAAAACCACCTATCTAAAAAAAAGAATGAACCATGTTGATAAAACAATACTGTAGCTTTGAATAGATTCTTTTCAATATGAAAAAGCCAGGAGGAAAGTTGTGTTAAATGGAGAAATGTTTTCGAATTAATAACTGTCAATTCAACATACTCATTCATATCCCAACAGTTTATGTGCCCCTCTACATCACTTCTCCCTTCCAATCTTCCATTCAAGAATGAGTAATGTAGCTTGCTTTGCTGTAGTAACTACGCTCTATTTTGAGGAGGAAATGCATAATTAAAGCAAACCATAACCTAGAGACAAGAATTGTACATGTACTGTGTGTGTGTGTGTGTGTGTGTGTGTGTGTGTGTGTGTGTGTGTGTGTGTGTGTGTGTGTGTGTGTGTGTGTGTGTGTGTGTGTGTGTGTGTGTGTGTGTGTGTGTGTGTGTGTGTGTGTGTGTGTGTAAGTAAGTAAGTGTAAATGTTCTTGTATAGTCATATGTGAGTGTGAGAAACATTGGATATTGGACTTTTACTTCTTACGGGTGATTTAAGAACATAATCTGTGTAATTTGTTCTGTATTCATTTCTCCCACTTTGTTCTTTCCAAGTTGGTTTAGTAGGTCACGCTGTTCATCAGGAGGAAAGCGAGTCAGCTTTTTAGTTCTTCTGATTAATGAATTGTTTAGTTGCTGCGTTACCCAAACACGTACACACACACACACACACACACACATACACACACTTTTTCACACGTACGGTACACCAACGCACACATGCATATAGGTGTGAAGCATGCTGAGCAACTGGATTGGAGGCAGGTGATAACTAATGAGACACCTATTCATCTTCCATGGAGACGTGATGTCTGTGTATTTTTATTTCAGTCTTTAGGTCTTTTTTGGTGTGTTTGTGTTATAAGTATACCTCACAGGCACACACACACTTCCCTCTCCTGACATATATATGCAGGCATTCGTTAAGTGTCTTTGAAAGTACTTACAAGGTGCTTCAAGGACAGACTACCTAAGTTGCTGAGTGTTTTTCAATAGTACTGCGCTTGTTAATTATATAAGGGTGTCTCCTGTAGCAATTGTGGATTGATCCGTATCTTTGGGTTCATACACGCTGCCAAGTACTTTGCAAATACCTTCTTTCGCTTTCTTTTCATCGCGTTATCTCTCCTTCTCTTTCCCCTGCTCTTTTCTGACTCTATCTTGCTTTGTTTTTCACCATTTAACTGAGCTTCTGTTTTTCTGCTTTGACTTATTCTCCCTTTTTTTTAAATCTCTCTTTCCATGTCTTGCGGCAGGATTTCCACGGAACACTCACCCAAGCTGCAGATCCGGAGTCACAGCTATCTGCGGGCGGTGAGTGAGGTTTCCATCAATAGGAGTCTGGACAGCTTGGACCCGGCAGGGCTGCTGGCCTCACCTAAATTCCGCTCCCGAAACGAGAGCTACATGAGAGCTATGAGCACCATCAGCCAGGTTAGTGGCACCCTGGGGCCCTTGCCTCTCTGCCGTCGGCCCCTTACACCCCCTGTACCTCCACCGCTATGTCCAATAAGGTCGTGCAGTGGGAAGAAATCGTATCCATAGCTGTTCTACGGCCTGAATTAACAATCAGGTCACCATCCGCCGAAGTATGAACAGAATGAAACCCCCCAATCTCCTAATTAGTGTATACGTCTGCATGCTGTTTTCTGGAGCTCAGAATATTCAGTTCTATTCAGATTGGCTAATTAAACAGGCGGGCATGCAGAACCCCCTCCCAGTCCCCTGCTTTATCACAAATGCTCCTTCTGCCTCAGCAAATTTTGTGAACCAAAATGACACCCTGAAAGCGTTCTCTTCACTTTGGCATCTGCCATATAAGAGATGAAAAAGAAGAATTCATTTGCAGCCAAATTATTTTTATGAATAATTGAAATTGGGATTGGCGCCAAGTGATGATAGGCATTTGCCTTGATGTGATAGTTATTGAACATAATATAAGAATTGGCCAAGACACAGTCATGTGCAGAGGAGGTCTGTTATTGTCATAGCTGCTGCAAAATAGGATGTTATTTTGGATTGCACTATTTGGAGCGCCATTGGAGCTTAGTCTACCTTTTTGCCTGGGGTAATGGAGATGTGTACTACCCTCCAAAGCCCAGGGGCAACACGTTGCCTCACCATCTGAATGATGGACCCCTGAGATATCCCTTCAAGTCCTGGCATGGAGCAGGCCCAGAGGAGGATGTCACACTGGACCTGGCATCTACAAAAAGAATTCTTAAAAAAGGTGCTGCTTAGGTTCTCCATCTCACTCACTCACATATTTGAACTGCGTTTTCATTGAGAGTGAACTGACACAGAAAAGGCTTAACATCAGAGGATTGAATCGAGGTCCACAAACCTTCCTGACTCCAAGCTCTACAGTATAAACTCACACTTGTCTGACTGTACACTCTCCCTACTGGCAAACACCCAAATCCAAAGCTTTAGTCCCATTCCACTCCTGAAAACTCTTCAAGGAATGGGATGAAGCTTTATTTTATCTAACCCTCACATACCCCAATCTGTTACACACACCCAAGTCACTAGTCTGTGGCAACTTTTCTAAGTTTTGTTTGACCCTGTTTTGAAACCAAAACTGCACATACTAACAATGTAGGTGCAGTTAGATGTCCTCAAGTCACGTCTTAAATCCCAGTAGTCCCAGCTCTCACACATCCTCTTCTCACCTTTAATAACAACACTTGTAGTATTCCACTCTGTCGTATGGCCTTTTGAAGTTTTATCCTGCAGTAATTCGTCCCCCCCGCCGCACTCTTTGGATGCTTTTATTATTCTCTGATGTATTTCTTTTTTTTAAGTGTATGTAAATTCCTATGAATGGCTTAAAGCTTCACAAGATGGTGTGGAGGAGTAGGTGGGTAAAGTCTGACCAGTTTGAACTCACATATTCTGAAGCGAACATGGAAACACAAAATTGCACCGTTAATCTCAGAGCATAATCCACTGCAAATTCTTATTTTGATTGTTTTTTTCTGAATGGATTTGAGTGAAAAAAAATATAAGAAGAAGTTTCTTACAGTTTTTATTTGTTATTTCTCCTCGGGCTGAGAAGTGTCCATGGTAAAACAGCAGAATTTGTGGGGTAAAAATGGTGAGTCTACCCACCAAAAATTATGGGAACACGAAAACACTTGCTTTGTTGCAAAGGACATGGTTCCCTTAGTACTCTAATAAATAGTGCTCTTAAATATTAGCACTCTTACTTGCGAAAGTAGTGCTGTTTCAAATCGCACACTGCCGTTCTGCGCTTACCAGGATTGACCTCAGCATGGCGATACTTCACCCGCCAAAATATCTGCAAGTTACATTTTATTTACCCAGAAATTAACATGATTTTTGTGCCCTCTGTTTAACACACCCAATAAACAATCTGAGGGCTTCAGTCTTCTGCAGAAGTGCAAAAGAAGCACTTTTGTGTGGTGTTCAGGACCAAATGCAGCTTCCTCAGACACCTTAATTTGAAAATTCTTTACTTCAGTGATTCCGCCACCTTCCTCTATGTAGCCAAGATGGCAACCGTTTAGGGTGAAAAGTGTCCAACGTTTCACACTTCTTTTTTGGACCGTTTTGAGTACATCATTCTGGTACTTGTAGTGCACTACATGTTTCTTTACCTGACAGTGTGAATGCACTTATGCACTGAAAGTGGTGAGTGTTAGTACACAGGTACGCCATTTGGAACACAGCAACTGTCTCCTATTGCAGCAACCAATTTGTGATTTTAAGTTTGTACATAAACTCCTGCCGAGTGTAGCTTTAATCAGTTGCGTGGGTCAGTAACACTGAATCCTGCAACACTAAGAGGTGTTTCCCTGTTTGTTTGTTTTTGCATCCATTCGCTTTTGTCTTGCCTGTGCGTTTTTATCCGTTCATTTTTTTATTAATTTTTTCCTGTGCTTGGTTTTGGTTGGGGTTTTTTTTCGCCTGGGCGTCGGTGTGCACATGCCGTATGTCTTTGTGTCTCCTCTTCCTCCACAGGTGAGCGAGGTGGAGGTGAACGGGCAGATCGAGGCGGTGTGCGAGTCAGTGTTCAGTGAGATGGAGTCACAGGCAGTGGATGCCCTGGACCTGCCCATTCCTGGCTGCTTCCGCATGCGGAGCCACAGCTACGTGCGTGCCATAGAGAAGGGCTGCTCCCAGGAAGAGGAAGAGAGAGGCATGACAGTGGTCAAGAGGAGGACCAACTCTCCCCCGCACACCTCCACCACTGTGAGAACCATCCAGAGCAGCACAGGTCGGTGGGAACATGCACTTAACACATGCAGACTCGTGTGCTCATGGCCGTGCATGAACATACATAATCCATAGCCCATTAGAAATTGATAAGTGTGCATAGAAAGTATGTTTTATGCATGTGCTGTGTGCTCTAAACTATGCAGCGTGTGCGTAGTATCAACACAGAACAATAAAAAAAAGATAGCACTGCAAAGGGAGATTTATCTTTGCACAAAGATTGGACATTTGATTGACGGCCATCAAATCAAATTCTCTCCTTTTTAATCCTCTTCTGTTGAAAACGAGTCTTGCGTTGGTATTTTGCATGAACAAAAAAAAGAGTTGACCTCCGACTAGTTTCGCTTTGCAAACACAGACCCAAACCCTCAACATTATTATCCATCTGACCCAGTTTTCTCCGCAGATACAATAAGATGAATCCAGAACTGTTTTTCCCCCACATAAAAGCTTATTTGAGCTGTAAAGCTCAGTGACTGCTGGATCTTATTTTAGCCCTCTTGTGTGCCTCATGGTCTGGAGCGCTTGGCTTTCCAGCATTACTGCATGCAGTATTGATGCTGAGTGGTGCTGGCATCCAGCACTGGGTTGCTTCTGTTTCCCACCGCAAATCCAAACGTCACTCCCTTACACTCGGCAAGTTGAGTCACCGTCGCCTGACGCATACTGGCTTTCACTTCCATTCTTATTTAATTATGCCAATTAAAAGACAGCATTTCTCCAAGCCTGACAAGGGTTACAGCCAGCTATTTAAACACATTTACTACAAATTGAAAGAATGGCAAATCTAGTTCAATGAATTTAAAGGCTTACCACTGACTTAGCAAACATTTATTTAATGCTTGTTCAAATTTGCCTCATGTTGCTTCTTTCTCATATTTCCTTATTCAGCTCTTGAAATGGAAAAAAAAAAAAAAAAATGAAGTTGCACCACAGTATTTTTACCAGTCAATGGACAGTCCGCAGTAACAGTGCGATCCTGTTAATTGTGCTCGGCCAGGATGCACTTGGTTAAAAGATTTTTAATCTTAACGAGACTTTTCCTGGTTTAATGAAGGTTAAAAAAAGGAAGCAATGGAGGATTCAGTGGATTGTTCTACTGTGTGGTGGGAAGTTATTGATCTATAAAAGGATACCAGTAAGATGAGGAGGGGGAATTCAGAAATCTCTCCGCAGAGGAAGGAAGAGATAATGAAGACCATCTATCGGGCAAAGTGTTGTTGGTACTAAAATCTGGGTTTCAAGCTAGGACAGCTGCTGTACATGATGCAGGGTGCAGGATGTCTCTTTTGCTCTTTCACCATGTCTACCGTCTCTCTCGCACCTTGCTGATATTTCTCTTGGTCTGTCACACCTTTACAGAAATGGTGTCAGGTAAAAAAGTGTCTAATCAAAGGTGTCTGTCTCTGCATGTCTGTGCATGTATTTTGTTGTATAGCACATAACTGAATAAGCATAGATTATGGGCACCTGATTTTGTGAGATCAGGATGGACACATCCTGTAAAAGTTCAGAAAAGAGATATTAATCTGCTTTGTGGTCGCTGATGATCCAAAATCATGTTACTGCTTCCAGTTGAGGTTAATCCCCTGATTGTCTTTCTTAGTTGTATGTGTTGGCTTCCTGTGACCCCTTGACCTCAGTTTGCTGCCGCCTTTATTGTATCTTGAAATCAGCTGCAAATGAGGCTCGAACAAACGAGGCGGGGACATTAAGTTCGAGTGATATATTACGAGACGGTGTGGAGAACTGTTCACTGTGGTTGGTACTGAATGTAGGGAATTGCCTCAGATTACTGTCATAGTTGTACGACTGCACAATTCATCACCTCCTTAGATCTTCACCGCTGAGTCGTCAGTCACTGTAATTAATTAGGTACCTCTCCTTTTCTCCTCCTTGGGGAAGGCTGTGATTGAAGAGGAAAGGAGGAGAGGTAGAACAGGAAAAGGTCTCAGTGTTTTTCCTGTCTCACTCTCCACATTTTTAACACTTGTTTGTCTGCAATGATAACATGTAGAATTCACCATAATTGCCATTTTTAGCTCAAGCAGTGTGAAAAATTGAGAGGTTGCAGGTTGTCTTCAACCGATTAATTGACACTCACAAATCTTAATCACCCCTTTAAAACTTGAAATCAGATTTCTGAGGGTTTGGATGGGATTGGGGAGGGCGATAGTAAGGTTTTCAAAATTAGGCAAATTTTTATGTATATTTATGTGTACTGTTTGCATGATGATAATAATAGTAATAATAATAATAAGAACTTTATTTCTATAGCACTTTTCAAAAACAGGTGACAAAGCGCTTTACATACATTTAAAACACAATATGCAACAGTATAAAATATAATGATAAAATACAACAAAAATAAAACGGACAATAAAACAGCCAGTGAATCAATAAAAATGCAGTCAACAAAAGGCAAGTCTAAAATAGTGCGTTTTTAAGAGTGACTTAAAAGAAGACTGTGTGTTAGCGTGCCTGATCTCTGGCCGGTCGTTCCATAACTGAGGGGCCCGAACAGAAAACGCCCGGTCACCTTTAGTTTTTTTAGTTAAAGTCATAAATGTAGGAGTAACTTGCATCCTTTCCGCCCATTCAATGTGACGTAGATGTAGTGTAACATTTACACTTCAGGGAGATGTGGTGTAATATCATTGTACACGGGTTTTACTTTAAGTGCAGATGCACAATACCCACAGGAAACAAGTAGCTCTTGTGGACAGTCATAAAAAGTATGAATTTTACAGTATAATCTTATATTTATTAAGGACATCTGAAATGTTCTCTCTGTATGTTCTCTTATATAGTAGAAACAACGTGTAACTGACGTCACAGTGATGTTCTGCCAAGTGAACATTCACAGCTATTGCTGATTAGTTTATTTCTGTCGGTCCCCACTGGAGAAACATACATGTCGACGTACACGCACGCACGCGCATGCACACGCGCACACACGCACACGCACACACACACACACACACACACGTTCATAAATTTCACCGGAAAATTGTCTGGGAGCCCAAAGTGAGAAGTGAAGACGTTGTTGTTGTTGTTAATATTCCATGACGTTTCTGAAGCCTGGTTCAAGCACTAGTTCCAGAAAAAACAGCCCACACTTATGGTTTCTGCTTCCACTTTTCCCTGGTGCAAACCGCCAAAATATCACACACACACACACACACACAAATGCAACACACGGGCAGGGGAGACCTATCAGCTTCCGTTCATGCTCCTCTCCAGTTTGCCCACTGTGCTGCTCCAGCCCATTATTATTGATGATCTTTTTAATCCTGAGGAAGGAGACCGAAGTAAGAGGGCTGTCCTTTGATCTCTTCTCTTTGAACGTCAAGTGGCTGTGGCTGCTATTGCCTGCCTTTCTGCCCACTCAAACTGGCACATACAGACACACATACACATACAGACACACACACGCACGCACTAACCCTCACAGTCGCTCACACAGTCAAGCTACTATTGCCTCTGACAGACATGTTGGCCTTGACATCAGCTCCTTTGGATCGGTTTAACAAAATCTGGAGCAGATCCTCTCTCTAAAGCTTGGGAAAATCCATAGCAATCGGTTAATGTGAGGATTTTACTGCCTCTAAGCCCTGGCTC
Organism: Brachyistius frenatus; assembly: GCF_029030835.1. Classification (NCBI taxonomy): domain Eukaryota; kingdom Metazoa; phylum Chordata; class Actinopteri; family Embiotocidae; genus Brachyistius; species Brachyistius frenatus. The sequence continues at coordinate 57,572 of NW_027210646.1, forward strand.
CTCCAACCCCACGTCGTCTCCAGTTAACATATTCATCACCTCCTTACTCTGCTTTGTCTTCTTTCATTGGCCTCTGCAAGATCTCCTGGCTTTTCACAGCAGCAGTTAGGGGTGCAAGTAAATCAACCTGTTGTTTCACCAAGAAGAAGAAGAATTGACCTTCACTTAGAAACAGTATACACACAGATCTCAAGTCTGATAAATTTGCCATAGTTTTTCTTTCTCTCACACTTGTTTTCCCTGGCTCGCTGACCTGCTGTCAATTATCCAGCCTTATTTCCCCAGCATCTATTTTTCAGAGGTGCTGAGGATTTGGCTGAAGAGTGACTTTCCTCCTCGAGCTCTTTATAATAAATTACAGGACCATGTTTAATTCAATGGCTGTGAATTTTCTTCAGCCATGAACAGAAGGATTGTGCTGAATAGAGAATTCCTTAAGTAAGTGAGGCACACTTTTGATTCATATTGCTGATGGTCTCGTCAAACACTCACACTGCAATACAACCTCTTTAGTTTTCTGGGGCAGCCTAGGCCACATGTTTTGCTTGTGCTGTAGTGCAGTTTTGGACCATCAAAACAAAATAATGTCACATTGCTGTTGTTTAGATTTCCCATTTTCTTAAAGATAGAGCTTCAGTGATACAAAAGAACAACAGTTGAACATGTAAATTAGCATGTAAGCAATCAGAGGATCAAAGGACAGTCATTGTTTTGGTAGATCTGTTCCAAATGGGATATTATCCTGTTTATTAAGACCACTACTTGCCAAATAAAGACTTGTTAGGAGTAAGTGAAGGCTCAAAAAGACCCAAAAGCCCATAGTTAACTTCTTGTAATGAATTTAGACATCTAACATGTTCTTTTCGGGAATCGCTCTTCAGTCAGTCTTTGTAGTCAGAACAGGGTTAGAAATAACTCATGAAAAAGACATTAATCCATGGAGAATAGACCTAAACACCTGTGTAATTATTGAGAGATCCTACTTCTTAAAGGAAAAGTCTAACATATGAGGAAATATGTTCACTGGCTTTCATCTCTTTGCAAGAAGTATATTTCCAAAAATGACAAACTAAGTATTTGCAATTAAACTTTCAATGAACAGGACTGCTAATAAGAAAATCTAATCTGAGGAAATGAAAGAAAAGTTTACAAATGTAACACCTATGCTCCACTCAGGCTCCCACGATCCCTGTTAGTAGTGAGTTTATGATATTAGAAGAAACATTTTTGCTTTTAATTCTTCCTGCCGAATTACCAAATCAATACAATACATCGTGTTAAAAAAACAAGAGTAGGATCATTTCAGTTTGCAACAGTAAACGTACGGGAGAGATGTTACTGAAAATATTGTCATGCTTTACTGTCCTGAAATCACATGGTGCTCCTGTGTGTTCATAACACTATCTAACAATAGAGCACTAACTGAGATAAAGCCTGTGCAACACTGCCCCCAGGGGCTCAGTGTGACACAGCACTACACCTCTGCCCTTTCTTCCTGCGTAGCTGTGTGAGTGGGTGGATGAAAAACTAGCAGACAGCTTGACCCAATTAACAACAATCACTGCCATCACTGGCACTTTTCCAGGAGTTGTGTTCTGAGAGAGCCTGGGAGAATAAATATCTTTGGATTTCCCAGTGTGCTAAATATAAAAGTGGCGGGGATACAAACCGCCAAAGTCTGGCCGAATCAAGATCAAGCCCGACCAGTTCTCCCCTCACACCTCCACCAGCCCACGCAAATATCCAAAAGCAAGGCTGAAATTTGTTTGTCATATGTCAGGGTGACTCATGTGTTATAAAAGCCAAGGAAAATGCCGCTCCGGGGCGCTCTGTGTGTGCCTCTTATAGGTTTCGTGAAGGTCCCCTCTCAAGGTGGGTTGAAGCCAGGTGAAAGGTTCTTGTGGTAGCATTAGGTTTGACAGAGGGATCAGCCCTGAGAGCAGTGACCACTGAGGACTGTTTCTTTGCTCCACGCTGCTGCAGTCAGTTGCTGTGGATTTGTCCATCTGCTTGCCTATTATGTCCGTTAACAAAGTGTGATGAGTTCAGAGCAGGGTCGGGACTAAAGGTAAAGCCTAAAATCCCAGACCTGTTTGAAAGAAGTTCATTCGAGTTATTACTGAATAGTTACCATGTATTCTGACAGGTGGTGGGTTCTGCAAGTTCCTTTCAATATAAAAAAGGATTAGATACAGACAGGAGTTATGAAAAGTGTTTCATGTAATCTGAGTCCTCAGTGACCTTTAACCCCATGAATCCCATGAATAAAAAAATATTATTAGATACACATATTGCATGACATAAAAGGGGTATCCCTGCACTAGACTGCTGCTGAACATGCTGAGTGTAAAATTAACTGCACCACTCTTTACTAAACCACAGGGTGGCAGTCATTAGACTATCTAAGTGAATCATATCCTCTGTTTGGCTGAATATTTCTCTACCTATGAGTTTTGGTAAAATGAACAGTCACTCAAACTGTATATGTCAGCATATCATTGGGCTTTTTAATTTGGTGACATTTTTGATTTGTGATTTTCAACATTTGACTATATCAGGCAAAGAAATGCAACTGCAACATAGAATTTATAAAAACAAATCTGATATCAGGTGGAAGAGGAAGTATTCTGATTCTTCGCTGAAGTAAAAGTACAAGAAATGTAAAAATACCCATTTTTAAATAAAAGTCCTGCATGAAAATTAAAAGGATATAAGTGTTAGCAACAAATAAGTATTACAGTCAGAGGCGTGTTTTGGTCCCACTGACTGATATTTTATGATGTATGAGATCATTAGATTATTAATAGTGAAGCATCAGTGTGTAAGCAGTATGTTACTAGCTGCTGCAGGTGGAAGTTTGAACCACTGTATATCCAGTTTTATATCCAGAGAATGCAGATAAATATTTTAGGTCATCAGATGATTATTGGGAGAGGAAATAAGAAAAAACAAAAAAGTTCTTAATTTACAAATCAGTTTTCAGTTTTCGGACTTTGCATTTTATCTTTAATTTTAGTGAGCTATAAGAACATTTAGTGAAATCAAAGCATGTAAAGAGTTTAGAGAGAAAAATCACAGTTAACAACAGTAAGATCGAGAAGTCAAAAAGGTTTGAAAGTGGTTTAATCTTTAACAATGTGTTGTATTTTAAAAGCTTGTTATATTTTCCACTGTGTCAAATCCTCATCTGAAAAGGAACTAAAGCCGTCAATTAAATGTTTTGGTGTAAAGCCTATTTCCCTCTAACATGTAGTGGAGTGGAAGTCTGGCATCAAATGTAAATACTCAAGTAGTCTACCAGAAAAGTGTACTTAAGTACAGTACTTGAGTAAATGTCAGGTACTTTCCACCACTGTTTAGTCTACAGTGTAATCACTCAGCTGGTAGTACGGAAAATGTTGTTAAACATAACTTTTAGACATAAAATTAATTGAAATGCAAATACATTTTAAAACAAAAAGTAGTGGCCTCAACAACCAAAAAAAAAAAAAAAAAAAACTTTAACTATAGGCTATAATCTACCATTTACGCTGCATAGGAGCAACTTTAATACGAAGCCCCTTATTGTCTCTATTCAATAAACTGTGTCACTATACAAAGTGGCACAGACATTTAAGAAGTCAGACGGGGGAGTTATAGGTTATAGAGGCGTTAAGGTATAGTTTTCACGATGACTGCAAACGGGACTGTCCCATCCTGACTGAGTTATTAAGCGTGTCTGGGGCGGGTAGGGAGGGGGTCAAGGCGCGTCCACATCCTGACATAGGATCCAATATCGTCAGAGTGAAAGAGGAAAAGAGGCAGAGAAGGGCTCCTCATCTCAGCTGTGTGTCGCGGATTCTCCGTCTTCATGACGTTCCTTCAGTGTCTGTACGGCGCGCTGCTCGGCATGTGTGACTACTGGATGCGCCTCTGTGAGTAAAAAAAGAAGCTGTTGTGTTTGGCTGTTGTTTGTGAGTGAGCCGTGGTGACCGGCGGCGAGCCTGCGTCAAGTGAGGCAGAGGCAGGAAGTTTGGCAACCTTCAAAATAAAAGCACGTTTTTACTCGTGGGGGGGGGGGGCGGTAAGCTCTGAAACTGGAGCACTCTCTCTTTATGTCGAATAAAGGTATTAAAAGCTCACAATGGTTCCTACAGCGCGAGTTACATTCGCAAAGTCTAGTCGCCAAGAACATTAGGAAATACCCTTGGAGTCTACAGTGCGTCAGGGACGTTTACTGTGAAGGTACGGAGCGGAAGTTTTGTTTTTCTTCTGACTCTTGACACCGATGCTATCAGCGCCCATCCCATGCTTTCTGCTTATTCATGCTGCACATGAAAATAGTCTATTCTCTTGTTGGCATTAAATACGCTGATAACATGACCTCATTAAAATGAAATTTAAAAAAACACAACCATTATAGCCTTTTAACTGAGGCCATGTGGATTACAATTTTTTTTTTTTTTACATTTTTATCTAATAAAAACCCCAAACTGGAATTTGTATATAGTTTTTCGTGTCATATATGGCCTGTGACAAGCTCTTGATATGCACTTTCTGCAATATCAGGACCTCAGTAACAACTTTTTGCTCCAAAGTGGACATTATGCGAGCATCCCACACTGTGACATTAGCTGCATGTTATTTGCTTTTGGCCTCCACTCATGGAGGCTGGGAAATAGTGGTCATCTTCCAGCTTCTGGTTTATTTTGGTATATCTTTGAAGGAGGGGTGTGACAGGTGTGGCCTGCATTGCACAGAGGAACGCCTGGCAAAGCATCACAACACACGCCTCTGCTGGGTCTAGTTATTTAAGTCCCACCCAGGGCCCTTCTAGAGTTCATGAGGGTTCATCTCAGACTTCATTGCTTGTTAAAATGGGCATCCAAAGGGCTGACGTGAAAGACACTGAGGCCCACAGGCCTCATGGGAAAGACCACTGGTGGCACTTACTAGTCCTGGCCTGCTCGGGTAGATGAAGGGCCGCTAACACGACAGACGAGCGGTCTGTGGGCCCATGTTTCCATCCAGCCATCTGTGGTTGTGTGAGTCATGGTCACACTCACCGGCTACGCTGCCTGCCTGCTCACCTACCGTCTCTCTGCTTTCTATTTTTAGATGTGGCTCAGAGACCCCTCTGAGCACTACATGCCCTGGACACACACATGTACAGTAAACACATGGCCCCGGTGATCCAACTAGGCCATAGTCATGTGGGATTATTGTTACTATAATGTAGGTTAAATGACAGAGGCCACCTTGAATGTGAGCTAATGTAGACTCAGCTGTTGACGCATTCATATAGTGTGGCCTTATTCGCAGTGGCACTTAATTATCAAGTCATAAGTAAAAACACTGATGGGTAAAGATTGAGCTAGTTTATATCATTGTTTGTTAATTCTACCTCCACCAAGGAGGCTTTTTCTGTTGTGTTATTATTATTTTTATTTTATTTTTTTTGTCCTTTTTGTCTGTTTGTCAGCCATATTGTCAAAAAACATCAGCCAAGGCAGAACCCACAAATTTTGGAGCAGATTTGTGGATCCACAAATCACTTTTTGCTTTCATTAACATTGCAAGGTAGTCCACATTCACATGTATCAGTATTCATCTGGGATACAAATGTACTTGCTCAAACTTGATAGATATTCAGGCCTGGGTTTCTCAGCTGGGAGGTGAAGAGGCAGACAGGCTGGGTTAAAACTTTTGGGACTTTTCTGACGTGGCCGCCCACCAGTATTTGTCCTGGTATGCCCTTTGGCCCGTACAAAACTGTGCACAACTCGGGGACTGTGGTTTCATGGGAGAGAACTGGAGCTGGTGCAACTGTATATCCACAGTGGTTGCAGTTGCAGTTTTGCATATCATAGAAGAGTGGACTAATGCAGGATTGCACTCTTGGAGTTCCCCTCCTGATAATGGCTTGTATTTGGTAGTGAATCTGTAACTATGCACAGTTTAAATCAAAAACGTCTTTACAATGTGGTAAAACTGCTATTTTGTCAACTTCTCTGCTTTACTGTTTTTGTATTTTATGGTTTTACTTCATATTTTGTTTTCATGCTCATACTCTACGGTTATTTGTTTCCACTGGAATCCCATCATTTTCCTTTGCTGAGCCTATTTCACCCTGAGGGATCATTACTTTCCCTCAGTTTCTTTCTCAAATTGTTCCAACTCATCAGCAGTAGCTCAAAATCCATCTGTAAAAACCTTTTCTTGAGGGAATAGTTACATAACCATATTTTTTGAAATGCCAGCTGTTGGCATGTAATGGCATTTAAACGGATTGTGCAGTAAGTGGTTTTCAGTGATGACTGTCCCCACTAGGTAAGGTCATTTCAAAGAGCACAGCCATTGTTTGACAGTTAGAGAATGGTGATTCAGTACAAAAAGGAAGATGTATTTATCCTCCTTCCAGCTCCTCTAAAGCTCGCTAAGTAAGACATTACGTACAAAAAACAAAGTGTAAAAACAACAAGTTGTGGCACCCGGATGTTATATGCTGAAATATTTCTTCGGGGTATAGTATTTTCTGAGGTCTCTGCTGGTTGCCTAGCAACGGCACAGTGGTGACAGGGCTCCTGGAAGTAATTTTATTCCTTTGAGCCCAAAATAAGGTATTTTAATCTATTATTATTAGCAATGAATGCATTAATCTGAAGTATCTTAAATGTACATGTTGAATACGTTATTATAACTATATCACATATTACTTTATACAGTATATGACAATGTGAGTGCAGAAAGAAAATACTGCAAGACTGTTTGTTGCTATTTCCATCAAAATATAGTGACTCACCCATTTGTGATACAGTATAACACTGTTCAGGGTCACAGAGAGTTGAATTTTAAACTGAACAAACAACACAGCCTCTTGAACATTTTCTCGCCTCCAAGCAGTTAATTGAATTGTTCTGTTGCTGAGACTCTTTCAATGTGTACTCTGTTGAATACAGCACAGGCTATGAATATAACACTACTCAGATGGATGCTTTAAGCTGTATGTTAGTGCAGTGGATAGTCGCCCCAGGTTTGTTGTACCACTGTGTGACTAACAGGGTCAGTCATATCTTTCAATCCTTTTTCTCTATCTGTAACTTGTCTGTTTTTTCTCAGCTCACTTCAGTGAGTTTTTACTGGAGCGCCACAGTTACTGCCAGTGCACATTCCCAAGCCCCCCCCCCCCCCTCTCTCTCTCTCTCAGTCATGTGCTTTACTGTCAATTATCCAGTCATATTTTCCCAGCAACAGTCACTTTTAAAAGGTGCGAAGGCCTCAGCTGCCCCTCTCGGTCTTTCACTGTTTTTGTTTTTTTTAATGCAGCAACCATCATGTTAAAGCCGTAGCCGCGGGCAACGCAGACACTTATGCTCCAGTGATTTAGTGAAGCTGTGAGGAGTCCATATTTAACTTTGGTTCGAGATGCGATGACAGGCAACTCATAAACACAGTCTCTGTGGATTAGAGTACTGCAAACAAAACAGTGTAAAAATGATGAGGAAGAGGAAGAGCAGGAGGACCTTCTGTCTGCTCGTTTTCTGAATATTAACTAAAGGAAAACTAAAAATAGAAATGTAATCAGTCCGACTCAAAATATACTGAGTCCCACTTCTTCAGCATTTTGTTCTGTTTGTCTAGTTAAAATCTAAACAAACCAAACTGTCTTTGGATGTGAAATCCCTGAATTTGCCGGCATATTTAGTTGTTCTCTACTGAGTTCTTCTTAACTCGCTTTCAACTTTCCTCTTTCATCAGCCTCCTAATCCTCTGTGCTGCGGCCAAAGTTAATTCCAGAGTTCTAGTAATCCATGTGAAAAGCCAAACAGAGACTCAAGAACAAAGATAAAGAGGTCAGGTGAAGGAATATGGTCATTAATTAAAATGGCTAAGCGTTAAGCTGTGAAGCTCCATGGAGCACCGCAGAGGACTCTGTGCTTATACTTACCAACTTCTCAGCAACACATTGTTTCTTGTGTCTGAATGTGCATTGTCTGTTTTTACCTTGAACATTTTGAAGCAAAAAAAAAAATATTATTTAACAACACCATTAACCTTCTGGATTTTCTTCCGCCATACTAACCATTCTATTTCAACATTTACAGTTGTGATACATTAGTTAAACATAAATTAAAAATACCTTTTTCTTCTTGAACTTATTTTACGCACACATGAAAATAATTTAATTTAGTGAGATTTTATGTAACTATTGAATTGCTTGCGGACATGACTAAATATGACCACATTCGTAAACCAAATAGAAATGTAGATTGTCCAAGAATTAGACTGACCAGCTGATCTTATGAAGACTTTTACTTCATATTTGCAATCTAAATATGAAGAGAACAAGTAAAGCGTACATTAGAACACTTCTAGCAGGTTTTTAAGATGTAACATTATTAATCCACATCTCATAGTAAAAACAGATGCTGTTGTGTTGCTATTGAATACTATAGTTGTGTTCTATTGAATAATTTCCTTTTTTAGTCCAAGTTTGTCACCACTAGAGGGAGCTGCATTCCTATTTATAGAATAAACCCTGATTATCTTCTGGTGTTTCACCACAGCAGTAGGTTCCTTGTTTATGAGGCAACTCATAAGTTCTATCCCGTGATGTAGGTCAGATATTATTTTAAGCCCAGTCTCTGTCTTATTACTGCCAGTGTGTTTGTGTGTGTAACAGACACAGATAGAGGAAATGAGTGATCAGTGTGTGAGCTACTGTACCCCTGAGTCATGACTGACATTCAGGCTTTACCTGGTGTATATGTGCCTCTGAGACATGCAGATCAAACCATGCTCAGTGAGGAGGTTGTGCAGGAATGCACCTTTGAGCTCAGTCAATCCCGTCTGCCATGTCTGTTCCTCGGTTACACAAACACTCACACACACACACACACACACACACACACACACACACACACACACACACACACACACACACACACACACACACACACACACACACATGCAGAAACACACTTGTAGTAGTATCTATTTCCTGCTCCGACGTTAATTACAGGGACAGATAAAGCCCCGTCTTAGCAGCGTATACCTCTGCATGTGAACTACACCTGTGTGTCAGTGGATCAAAGCTGCCATCCTCTAAGGTGGAATTATTATTCAAAGAGGGATGTAAATTAAACACCACTCCGGTGTCAACTGTCTCTCCGATTCCCTCTCCTTCTCTCACACACACACACACACACACACACACACCTGCATAATGCTGTCATTCCACAGGCTTTGATGGTGCGAGTAGGTGTGTTTCACAGGAAACAAGGGCTGGGTCAAGGCATGTGGTGACACACTCGCTCATGCATAGCATACTGTTCGTGTGGAATAAAAAAAGGAGCAAGACATTCATGGCTGGCAGCTGTACATCGGAGGGGCTTTTGAGCATGAGGGCGTGCATGTGACCAGTGTTTGTGTGTGGCTTCTCCCTTTGCAGCTGCGGGATCAAGCCCGAACTGGGAGCTCGATGTGGGTAAACTGTGATTTGGCTATCTCTCTTCCTGGAGGAGATAAATCCTAGCCATGCTGGTGTGTCAGCCACTCAGTAATTACTTCATCCTGTCATACTGTCTGAGAATGCAAGCCAGTGGGAACTTGCGCTGTCGCTCTTTTCATTGACACAAGGGGAAAACACTCAGCATCACTTTTATGCAGCTCAGCGTCAGTTTAAGAGCGTTAGTCACCAGATAAACAGATCCAGAGGAATTCAATTTAGTTCAAAAGTTTGACATCTGTGCATCATCTCAAGCTTTTACAGTTGCGGTTTGACTTGTCAATGATGAGCTTCTATTCTCCTGAATGCACATCTAGTCTGTCTGATGTTGAAATTAAAATTCAAGTCAATCATTTTCTTGTAATCCTGCTGTAAAAAAAAAAAAAAAAAAGGACGAAATTGTGACTTGCAATATGAAATCCCTCACTAGATGTCATCGTAGCCTCGCCTGCTTTGAAGCATGTTGCCAGTTAAATTGGTGAAACCTGGTCCAACTTGTAGCCTGTTTGGCCCAAATAATGCATAATATGATGCTTTGATGCAATGTGATCTAAAGTTACCAATGCAAATGAGCTACACTCGTAGGCACTTGCTGAATACTTGTGCAGAAGTCGCTGCAACGTGGTATCAATCATGTGTAATTATTGTGTTGCCATGACCTGAATCACCAGTGATATCCTGCCTGTACACGCTCTCAAGCAGAATATAAGTCAATAGGATAAATATGCAGGACTTAAGGCTTTTTCTTCTCTTTTTTTGTGGCTGCTAGGTGTTTATGTTTACTTACGACTTAATTGGTCCCAGCTTGTTAGGCCCTGGAATGCTTTGATTACAGCCTTTTAGGGAGGAAGAGTGGTGTTTGGATATCTTTTGACACAGGAAACACAAGCAGGAGAATGTCATTCATTCTTCTCCTTCTGTTCTCAGTTTGAGGGGTGGGGGGGTGGGGGGGTGAGAGAGGGGCTCAGGGAGGAGCTGACAGAGGCTACAGCAAACACAAAGAATGGCTGCGGCAGTGCACCCCTGCTGTCTCCCTTCTGCAGAAAGAAACACAGGCGGCAGTTTCCTGTTAAAATACATCAATCTGTAGGTGTTTTTTTTTTTTTTTTTAGGATTACATCCCCAAATATCAAAAAGTAAATGTTTGGCCATTTGCTCTGTCGGATCAGGTGGACAGGGGCTACTCTGTCAGGTAGGGCTTGTCCCACTCCTCCCAGTTTTGCTCTTCCTGTCCATGTTTTGGCATCAGACAGAGCAAAGGAAAAGCAAAGCCCTGAAAGGATTTCCTCAGTGTTGACTGTGGATGATCCTCATGGCTCCAGCATGCTAAAGATGGGCAAGGCAATGCCTGCAAATGTAAAGCCCCCCGGGGGGGGGGGGGGGTTGAAAAACATAACAGAGAGTGGGATATACAGTTAAATCTCCTCCAAAGGAGATGGAGTTGTTTTGTTTTTTTTGAAGGTGACAAAACATATATATTTTGCTCTGTTGTCTTGACAGAATATTGAAAGTTTTGAGACTCTACTTGACAGCTAGATTTTGTGGTTGAGAGTTCATGTTGCTCTGACTCCTCTAGAGAGAAGAGAGACTATGTTGGAGTAACTCTGAGGAATGGTGCATGGCTGTAAGTGGGTGGTTTGGGCTGTGCAGTGTGGGAGGCCAGGCCCCAGTGCAAATTAAAGACTTCTCTGTGAAAGTCCCAGACTCAGCTACAGCAATATGTGTGTGTGTGTGTGTGTGTGTGTGTGTGTGTGTGTGTGTGTGTGTGTGTGTGTGTGTGTGTGTGTGTGTGTGTGTGTGTGTGTGTGTGTGTGTGTGTGTGAGTGACTGAGCCTGTGTGCAAGCAGCCTGCGGGGAAGAGACCCAGCCCTCCTTTTTTTTTTTTTTTTTTTTTTTTTTTTTAACCAGTCATTAAAAATAAGCCACAACTCACCCCTGGTACATACTGAGAGACAGCAGCGAGAGGGGGAGAAAGAATGCATCTCCTCTTTCTCCTCCCTTTCTCAAAGCTTTGCTGCTTCACTAACCAAGTAAAACAGAGAGGAAAGAGGAGGAGGGGAGAGGTTGTGTTCAAGGGGGACTGATTCCACTCAGAGAATTTTAAGACTCACCCTCAGACCCTTCCCCCGTGTAAAGAGTAGCTGGAGTTTTTTTTTTTTTTCTTTCTATCCAGGAGGAGAGAAAGAAAGAAAGACATGAATGGGGAAAGGAATGCAGGAGACAAATGAGGGCTCTCGGCAGGAGAGTGGGAATGTTGGAGAGACCATTGTTCCTCCCCCCACCACACAAGATTCTGCAGGTAGTGGATGTAAACACACAGGAAGGGAAGAGAGGTGTGAAAGGTCACACCTGAGAGACAGTCACAGCATCTGCTGCATCCTCACACATTTATATTGCTTTTTGCATTGCATGTCGCTTTGGAAACAGGCATACCAGGCCAGTGCCTATAGCTGCCATCTCATCTTTCCCTCCGCCCCCCTCCACCCTTTCAACAGGATGTATAGGGTCAGAGGGTCAGGACTGGAAACCACAAAAGACAGTATACACCAGTGTAGCCTGGTTCTTGTTCCAAATCCCCCCTTTAGCCTCTCTTGTACCTCCTGCCTTTCTTGTCTCCCCCTCTTTTCTTTCTCATGTTCCTATTCCTCTCTCTTAACTTTCCATCTCCCTCTCTCCTTTCTTCCTCCTCCCCCGCCTGCCTCTTTCCTCCTCTCCTATAGGAGACACACAGAAGGCCTGACTCTGGGTTTTGGGCCCAGATGGCTTTAGTGTGCCTCTGGCTGTGGATTAAGCCGCCAGTGTCTCCTTTCCCCTTCCATGTGCAAGTGGTCAGGACAAAGAAAGTCAAACAGGGGGGAAAGGGGAAAGGAATGCTAGGAAAAAAAAAAAAAAAAAAAAAAAAGGCCAGGACTGTGAAACAACACTGATGTTTCACAGCATTCCTGGAAGAGTAAACTCAAACACTTGTAGAAATAGTGCGGGCCAGCTTTCCTGTTACATTTTGTGCCCAGTCATTTTATGAATCAAGTTATGACATTTTTTTTTTTTTGCCTTTTGGAGTTAAACCCCAGAGAGCTTGTAGCTTGCAAACTACTTTTTTGTGAGCGGAAAGGAGAAGTGAACTTTTGACCACATTCTGCTGCATTTATATGTAAATAGCAGCTGCAGCCAGCAGTGATCCTTCATGTAATGACATGACATCGGCATTGTGTTTCAGCCTTCAAGGCTGATTCCTGTGTGTGTGTGTGTGTGTGTGTGTGTGTGTGTGTGTGTGTGTGTGTGTGTGTGTGTGTGTGTGTGTGTGTGTGTGTGTGTGTGTGTGTGTGTGTGTGTGTGTGTGTGTGTGTGTGTGTCTTTTCGTTATCCATGTGTTTGCCGTTTTTTGCCCCAGTGTCCATTCTTCCCCAGGTTGTTGGGTATGTTTTCCTGTACTTTTGCTGTTCAGTTCCAGTGGACAGTCCTTGTCTTTTATCAGAGAGCTTGTGTTTAGCACTTGGAGACAGTGTGGTGGCAACATTGCTCTGTTGTTGTGGGTATTTTTAGTTTCTCGGACACTGGGCTAAGTGGCCTGTGTTATCCACTTAGCAACACAAAATGCCAGCATTAAGACTCTGACCTCTTTACTTGAATCTGAGACTTGTGTAGTCAACCACAAACCAAGTTTCATCCAATGACTGACTGATTTCCCCCCCGCCCCCACTACATGATTTTGTTTTTAGGTATGCCAGACTTCTTCCAGTTGTTCATGCTGTCATTGCCTGCACATCTGATGTGTCACTCCCCGCACAGTGAGCCACCGGGCTCTTAAAGTTTCAGTTAGTCAGTGAGTGAGGCTGTGTGAAATGAGTGCAGTGAAAGCATGAAAGCATGCGTGAGATGTGTGGGCGTGTTAGCTTTAGTGTTAGGGCTAATGCTCAGGTTTATGCCCCACAAAGCAGCTGGAATGTACAAGAACTGAAGGAAGAACGGCATGGACAACTTACTCTCAGTCCTGTCCTCTTTTCCCCCTCCTGCTTTTCCTTCAGTTTGTCCTCCTTTTATCTCTCCTCCACTCCTCCACTTCTCCCCTTACAACATAAGGGGAGAAGTCTGTGACTGTGCTCTCTCTTTCACCCCCCCTGCAGGCGGGTCTTTTGGACAGAGACAAAAGACTGATATGTCTCCTCCTGGTTGTGGACTAGTCAGGGAAAGGCCCTTGCCAAGGAGGAGTGCAGAACAATGGAAGCAGCCTGGAGCTGTCACAGAGCACTTCTAATGAGAAACTGTCTCCATGTAAGAGAGGTCTTCAGGAGATTAGCCCACATGCTTCAGTACTGTACAGGGAGCAACTTTGAGATTGCATATTTATAGCAAATCTGGGATGATTGTACCTGACAGTGCAACAAATGTCATCTAGGTGGTATTTAGTGCTGACTCTGAAGATTACACTGTTGTTAGAGTAAAATGTTAGTTATTTTGAGATAATGTATGAATATAAAACAATCAGCTGCATATTTTAAGACTGATGTAACTTCTCCCCGCAAGCACACTCCAAGGCAGTAGGGACCTGAAATGAAAGGGTCCAAATGTGATCAGGAACAGACTGTTTTGAAAATGAACTCTCAATTTTTATTTCCCCGCCCCATTGATTTGTAACTCTCAGCATGTCTGTCCCTGCCTGTGACTGATTGACAGGGCGAGGAGAGCATCAAGCCATAAAGCAGGAATGCAGGTAACCAGGCTCTCTATTTGAACTTGGAGCACAGGAAAGTGGGTTAAGTGAAGTGAATCTATTGCCTAACAGAGAGCAGCTGCCTGCCAGATTCAGCAGTGGCTGACAGTTGTAAACACGCTCTTATCTAGTGATTCAGGAGACACAAGCCTGCCAGAGCAGTTACCTACTGTTGACAGTCAGGAAGGGCAAACGAAACGGCTCTGTTAAAAGCACTGTTGGTCTGAGGATACTAAAAGTATATTTAACAAATGCTTCCTGCTGGTTTGCATACTTGTGTCAAACAAAATGTAAAAACAGGAGGTATTACAGGATGTTTCCAGCACTCACGCATACTAAATATACTCCTTTAAAAGGCCCTCACAGACCACCACCTTCCACTCCTACTCACATGCACACACACGTCTCTCTCTCTCTCTCTCTCTCTCTCTCTCTCTCTCTCTCTCTCTCTCTCTCTCTCTCTCTCTCTCTCTCTCTCTCTCTCTCTCTCTCTCTCTCTCTCTCTCTCTCTCTCTCTCTCTCTCTCTCTCTCTCTCTCTCTCTCTCTCTCTCTCTCTCTCTCTCTCTCTCTCTCTCTCTCTCTCTCTCTCTCTCTCTCTCACACACACACACACACACACACACACACACACAGGCACACAGTGAGCTATTGTGTCTGAGAGTTCAGGCATCTGGAGAGCAGAAACCCTCTCTGGTGACCTCTGACCTCTGGTGACTGAGAGTTGGAGACTGACATGAAGGTCTCAGAGTGACTTTCAAGTGACTCAGAGGGCTGTCAGAGGGCTTTCAAAGGCCATTAAACGTTGTATGTTGTGTGCAGGGTTTGTTGTGTCTGCAGTGTTAGCTGATTAACATTGTTTTTTAGTTTTCACAGTAACTTAGAGTAGCCTTAGAGGCGATGTTGATTTGAGTAAATTAGAATTTATCGTGCCGCATTGTTGTTCACAGCAGCCGTGTAGTGTCACTCACACACAGGTATGAATGAACCTTTCAGGTCATTGTCATCCAATGACACTGTCCCAGAAACAGTGACAAGCCCTTCTGACAAGGATCCAAGAGAAACTGGTTAGGAGAGTTCAGCATTCAGCTGCACAAAGCCATCGCTTCAGGGCCTGAAACAGGATTGGATATTCATTTAGAGTGGAGCGGCCCTCTCTATGCTGATATTATATTTGAGTGTTTATTTGATTTTTAAGCTATTCTCTTCTCGCTGTGACCCATTATTCCTGCTGTGTTTTCTTGTTGGCTGCTCTTTAGGTGAATGTGAGTGCAGCTGCAGTGTAGTGTGCCCTGTCAAGGTAAACAAATGGCCAACAGAAGCTCCCCTCTACTGGCTGCTGGTAAACCGCCAGGCAGGCCTCCCGGCAAACTTCATGTTGCTGTGTATCACCATGGCGACGCTATCACAAAGGACTCCAGCTGGTTCTCTGTGCTTGTGTGTGTGTGTGTGTGTGTGTGTGTGTGTGTGTGTGTGTGTGTGTGTGTGTGTGTGTGTGTGTGTGTGTGTGTGTGTGTGTGTGTGTGTGTGTGTGTGTGCATGAGGTGGAGAGAGGCAGACAAATGGACAGAGGGAGCAGACGGGAGCCTGCCAGTAACTCTCTGATTCACCCCCCAGTCCCCCTCCTCCTCCTCCTCTTCCTCAGTCTTGTTCAGCTCTTCCTCTCTGTTAGCTATTCTCTGCCCTCTCCCCTCTGGCAGACCCTCATCCCCAACACAGTGCAGCTGGGCCCAGCTGTCAATGTTCCCCCATACCGACCGCCCCCCTGTCCTGGCCTTTGTATTTCTTTGCATGGTGGTGGATTTGCCCCTGCCCCCGCACGGGGGAGCCCGTTGGTGTTAGCAGGCCTCCTAAACCAAACCGTCTTCCCTTTGAAGTGGCCTATCAGACAGATATACAGATTGGAGATTACAAGGCAGCTGCCTGCCTTCAATCTGTCTCATAATATGAACACGGTGATTAACTAAAGGAAACTGCATACACCTATGCAGACACAGTAATGGGACAGCAGAGTCAAAAAGAAAAAAGAGGTGGCAAGTCTGTTTTTGTTCTGAAGGCTGGAGAAATGAATGGAGACTCTGCTTTGTCTCAGGGGAGGGAAGAAGGCTTTCTTTGATATTGTCCAGCCCAGGGGTGGTGAGAGTGCCCTGCCAAGAAGAACTGCTATTCACACCAACTTGTCGGCATGGGACTTTTGAAGCATTTGTCAAAAGGGGGATTTGGCCGAGAGCCACTGGAGTTTTGTCATTCACAAACTCCTCTCTTCTTTAGGATGACAATGCTCGCAGCAGGCTGCACCTATGTAAGGGAAAAGAGATGAAATTCCACAGCCCCATTTTCATTAAGTGAGGAAGTTGTTCCTCTTTTTTTTTTGTGCACACAAGAGAGTATGAACCATGTCTTTCTCTGTCTGTGATCAAAGCTGCATTAACCTGATATTATTCAGTGACAAAAAAAAAATGTTTCTGTGTGCTTGTCAGTGTTTATGTGTGGTTGGTGAGGAGTGTTTTCCACATTTCTTCTTAAGGGTTTGATGGACTTCCCTCTGTCCTTGACTGTCTCTGTGTGTGGGAGGTCTAGGGCATTGTAGCTGTCTAATGCTTTCATGGCTGCTAAAGGATCAAGCTATTTTCTTATCATTACTGTGGAAACTGGAAACTTGGCCTCTGTCTTATCAGGACAGTTGTTTCTTTCAGATGTTTTCTCCTCACTATTGTCTGACAGGCAAGAATGAGAGGATTCACTTATTTCATTTTACTAGAAGTTTTTGTGACTTTAAACTCACATCCAGGTCATTTTACTAAAGGTTTGATGACACATCTTCTCACACTCTTGCAAAAAAAAAAAAAAAAAACTCACTGGCATGGGCTGGGCTGGTTCATTGTTGACAACAGCTCCTGATGGATAGAGAGCATATCGCTGGCAGGAAGTCTGTGGTCTCCCTTGATGTGGAGAGCTTGAAACGTTAAGCTGGGCTGTGTCAATGTTATTTGTGTGCAGGCCTGCGTGCGCATGCATGTGTGCGTGGGCATGTCCTGACTCCGGAGCGTGTTTACTTAACTTGTCTTGGCATTCGAAACCCCTGTCATTCTCCTGTGTGCCCAGCTCTCACAGTGACAGCTAGGTGGGACACATCTCCTGTTTCATACGATGCTTTATCGAGCGGATGAAAACCCTCTTTAACCCTTCTGTGGGCCTGAGCGACTCACACACACACACACACACACACACACACACACACACACACACACACACACACACACACACACACACACACACACACACACACACACACACACACACACACACACATATACAGCCATCCGACATGCACAAACACACACGTGTGACTTTTAGATGACTTCAGGGGATAGAAGCTCTGAAAGGGGCTGACATTCTATCCTTTGAACCTCCACAGTTGATAGGGGCAGGACCTCGCCCTCTCCCTCTGTGTGAGTGCATGTGTGTGTTCACTGTGTGTTTTTTTGTTCTCTTGTGGGTTTGTACTCTGTGACCTTTCTAAAGATTAGCCCTGGATGTCCATCACGTTCCCCAGACATCTGTGAGAAGTGGAGACACTGGTGCATATTGAGACACTGGTGCATATCCTGGCATGCTATGATGATTTTTGCCTGTAATGGCTTTGGCGGTAATTCCTGCACATACATTACCTCTCAAAAGAAACACAGATGACATTTAGCTGTAAAAGGAAAAGCAGTAAGTCATCTCTTGTCTTTCTTGTGGTTTGTTACTCCATCATCAAAGAGACACTCACAAGCAGCCGTGATCTCATCTCAATGCAGCACTCATCCCATCTGAATACTTTCCAGCTTGTCAAAACCTGACTGAAATCTCATCTGGGATCATCCAATCGCTGCTCTTGAGGCTGGGGAGGAGGTGGGAGGCAGGCAGTGGATGACTCTGACAAACCCAGAAGGATGAAGTCAGCCCCCTTGTTCACCTCCAATATGTTAAGACCTCGCTGTAGCTGTCATTGAGATGGCAGGACACAAAGCAAACACGACCCCACTCTTGATAGTTTTAGACATGGCTGTGTGTGCTGGGTGTGGTTGGCAACAGTTGTCTGCTGCACACAGAGCCCCGAACTTGCCATGATAGGATGTTTGTCTTTTGTAGGGATTAAAGAGATCCAGGAAACCCGCTGTCCTAGTTTTTGCTGTAGAGCACAGGGAGAGCGACCTAGTTTTGTTTATAGCACCAGACCAGGAAGGAGATTCCAAGCCATAATGTAGTTAGGAGCTGGCTGTTTTTGTCTTTCTGTAGACAGGCTGTGCTTTTTTTGTTTTGTCTGCTGGCATGTTTCTGTAGACAGGCTTCTGACTCAGTTTGTGTGAGAGGTTCCATTGTCTGTGAACAACCTGTAGCTGTGACATGAGGGGGAGAGAGTGCTGACACAAGAAGGGAGTGTTACTTAGCAGAGCTGTGATGATTTTTTTTTAAATGTATTTGCTTAGATTTAATACAAAGCCTTCAGAGTGCATTGAGCTTTCCAGCTGATTTCTACAACATCATTTAACATCTGTGCATGATTATACGTGCAAACAACAGCAAGGCGCATAAGCAGTGCACAGCTTTATTCAGCACCATCAAATTGGTCTAGATGTGTACAGTCAATGTGTGGAGGGCTTAACCATCTAGATCAGTGGGTCAAGTGGCTGACATACTAATCCTATTACTAGACGTGGCACTGATTTGCCAAAGTTCACCCTAATCTACTGTCCATTTTGACTCCAACCCAAGGATCTAAGACCTCTGGGTAAACTGTCATTTCCTCTCAGGCAGTGATGTAGTTTATTTATTGTATATATACACCAAAAATGTTAAAATATGTAAATATATACATATATATATATATATATATATATATACAGTGCATTGTTTTTATCTACTGTAGTTACTAATATCCTTCATATATGCAGCACTTAATTCATTAAATGTCCATTCCAACAATTTGTTATTGATAGATTCAGAGGAGACAGACTGATATAATGACATATTCTTTCATTGTTATTCTGTCTTTCTCTGGCTCCTTTCTGCAGTGTCATCATGCATTACCACCTACAAAAAGACACCTCCCCCAGTCCCTCCACGAACCACCCCATCCAAACCCTTCATATCCATCACGGCCCAGAGCAGCACCGAGTCCGCCCAGGATGCCTACATGGACGGGGGCTCCGGCCCGCGAACAGGCATCAGCTCCCAGCAAGGCCTGTCCAACTCCACGGAGAGCATTGACAGCATGAAGGCCCTGACGGCGGCCATAGAAGCAGCTAACGCTCAGGTGCATGGCCCGGCCAGCCAGCACGTCACCAACAGCACGATCACCATCACTGCCACCGCCACCACCTCCGCCGTGGCACACGTCTCCGCTGACAGCAAGGCGCAGAGAGAAGCTCTTCGCAAGTGCCTCTCCATCGGGATCCAGGTTTGTTTTGGAGCCCAGGATTCATTCAAAAGTTCTGAGCTAAACCTCTGGCATGCAGCTTGACAGTGTCTCCCCTTCTCTTAGGTGGACCCAGAGGATGGAGAGCCGACAGAAGAACAGTCGAAATTCCAGTCTATAGGAATTCAGGTGGAGGATGAGCGATGGTGAGTAGAGACACACAAAGAGGGGACGAGCTTGTAAAAGCAAAGCTGGATAAGTCTGAGGGGAGGGAGGAGGCAGAGTTAGCAGGAACAGGATTTAGGGAGACAGAGAGAGGTTTGTAATGTGGACTACAAGCTTTCGCCCCCCCCCCCTGCACACTGCCTTGCCCGCAGCAGCTGTCCCCAGTTCAGGGAAGGTTGGCGTCAGAGCCCCCTCAGCCAGGGGGCCCCAAGTGACAGCTGGGCCAGAGGATGTGGTGCAGGGAGCCGGGAAGGTGGAGGGGGTGAGTTGACAGCCATCTGTTGCTCCAGTCATTGTGATTCAGGCTACTTTGAGGCTGTGTGTTTGTGGAGAGGGAGTGAGCGAGAGAGAAGAGGAGGAGGGAGTTTTATTGGGTTTGTTTAGTTCCAAGGGAGACTGCTGTGCTGTCAATGTCAGCTGCTCATTCTGCAACATGTTCCCAGTATGAGAAGAAGCAGCACAGTGTGCACATGGCTCATATTAGCTCATATTGCACCAGGCTTATCAAGGCCTCTGGTGGGACATTCAGGCATTTATGGCTTCTTTGTCGGCTTTCATTCACCCTGTGATTCACAGTGACCTTCTGTTTGTGAAGGGAAGCTGACCGATTTAGTCACAGTGCTGTTTTTTGCACCATCGTCAAGGTATGCCTCTGAAATTCAAACAGACATCAACTTTAATCAAAGGTCACAAACAGGGCTGAGTGGAGCATTTTAAAACACACACACACACACACACACACACACACACACACACACACACACACACACACACACACACACACACACACACACACACACACACACACACTTGTGTGCAGTGTCAGGGAATATGAGGGGATTTCTGAAAAGAGGAGGTTTCAGCTGATTGACCAAACTTTGAGTTCAATGAGTCGCCAAGCCAAATATTAACTCATGCAGACACCTTAGAGGCTTGGATGTTTTGCAGCACTGTAGCCTTTGCATTTCTTTGGTTAATGTTTAGAGTGGGTTGGACAATATTTTTGTTGGTGCATGCTTGATTGTTTACCTATTGGGCATGCCTCTGTATTGGTCTGTGTGTGTGTGTGTGTGTGTGTGTGTGTGTGTGTGTGTGTGTGTGTGTGTGTGTGTGTGTGTGTGTGTGTGTGTGTGTGTGTGTGTGTGCACCTGGGAGGTCTGGGCATACTGCTCCCTACATTAGATTCCCAGACAGTGAGAGTGCCAAACTCCTACAGCCTTGCTCCAGTGCCTGTGTGTGAGTGTCTGTGTGTTTATATGCAGCAGTCGTAGGTCATAACCTCTCCTCGCTGTTTGAGCTAGGATTAACTGAGAGGGAGTGGAAAAGAGCTGTAAAAGAGACAAACATAAGGAAACACATGTTGTGTTTGTCTTTACATAAACTTCTTCCTGTCCTGAAATGTTTCACGATAAAACTGATTTTTATTTATTGTGTCTTATTTATCTTTTATCTGTTGTCTCTATGAAAGCAAATGTGTAATTAAGACAATCGAAAGTATCTAATCAAACATCCAGCCAAATGCAAAACGGAAACTGTGATATACAAATGGAAAAGAATTTGGTGGGTTTTCTTTTTTTTTTAAGTATTCTGATTTTCATGGCTTTACAAGTTAAGGTTCGGGCTTGCTGGTCACCAGATGGCTTTGCAGTCACAGGAGAAATGGAACATAGCTCGTGGTCCTATAGTGACTAAATCATATGCACAAGCATCTTGAAAAGTCAACTTAAGTGACAACTAGACCTCCTGGCTTTTTAGTTTTTGACCTAACTGACTGAAGGTCAGAAAACAAGAAGCTTTGTCTGTAGATTCAATTTCTAAATGTCAGTTTGTGATGGCATGAAGAGCTGTGTGACTACTGTTTTCTGTCCTTCAGCATAACTGTTTCATGTTTTTTTTTTGCATTTCATTATAGATCCAAATAAGGCATGAGGTTATTTTCTTTTATTCATTACCACTTTAACATTTCCTCATATGATAGGAAATATTTGTAAAACTGAAAACCTGCAGGTAAAGAGGCGTTCTGAAAGCATCAGCATGTGGAATGCAGGACTCACCTCTGTGGTGATTTACAACTTTCTGTCACATTCATGCAATAAGAACATGGCCTTTCAGTATTTTTACTTGCTCCTGCATACCTTCCTCATATTTTAAAGTCTCTCTTCTCTCCCTCACATTGACTTTCTTCTTTAGATGCTCTTTTTTTTTTCTTCTTGTACTTTTGCGTCCTGTCTATTGATATGTCTGCCTATCTGTCTGGGCTGTGTTTGGCCTTGCCTGTCTCTGCCCCTGCAGGAAGTTGTTAGCAGCCTGATAGAAAGAAGGCTGAGGTCATTAGAACTGAACACCTGCTCGGAGGGGTTACACTTTAACTGCTCTTCACACACACTCACACACTCACACCCACCAGGCTGCTGGTATGTACACATAAAGCACATACCCACTCTGTTTGATCTACCCAATCGCCACTCCCCTTGTTCTTCCTCTTTTTTTTTTTCACTGAGGAGGAGAGATGAATGAGAAAAAGGGGACATATAGATGAATGGGTAGCGTTCAGGAGGAGTGTGCGTCCGGAGGAGATGGGGCTGAGGCAGAAGTGATGGAGCTGTGATCATTTGTGTATGTCATGCTGCAGGCAGGTCAAGCTGAGGTTGATGTGTGTGAGGACCTTGGGCATGTTTGGATCGGAGTACAGCTAACAGGCTAGCAATTCAGTCTCTTTTTTTCTTGGCTAAGTTGTAACTTCTTCCCAAACAGCAGTATACTGACAGCTGAACCAGTCAAACATGTAAACCATTACATGTCTAACAGTAAGATGAGGCATGTCTGGTATATCTGAATTCGAAAGTTTGCATGACAACATTTGTTAAGCTCACCTGGGCACTAAAGCGCTTTTATTTGCTCTTTGTTTAAAATTTTGAAGCCTTTTGTTCATGTGGGCTATTAATCAATCAGTCAAACTTTATTTGTGTAAAATACAGTGCAACACAAAGTCCTTTGAATTAAAAAAACAACAACATCTATTTATCAAGTGTATTGCTTGTTATTTGAAGTGCTATCCCGCTCGATCTTTGTAAGAGTTAATAAATAATGTGCTTTGAGTCTTGTACCACTTAAAGCTCTAATCTGGCAATGATTAGACCGCTGGCTCGTCCAATCACTGTGCGGTTAGCTGGCCAGTCTGTTCCCCCCTCGCCACCAGACACCCGTGTCCCTCCAGCGTCCCATTCATTACTGGGGTGGTGAGCTGTTCTATAGAACGTAGCCAACTGTGTGTGTGTGTGTGTGTGTGTGTGTGTGTGTGTGTGTGTGTGTGTGTGTGTGTGTGTGTGTGTGTGTGTGTGTGTGTTAATTTAATCTTTGCACGTGTGTGTGAGTGTGCCGATGTCTGCTGTTGCACATAGCGTGGAGGGACTTGGCAAAGGCTGCCCAGCAGCACACAAAGTCTCTGAGCCAAATACGCCATGGTACACCCAGCTGTAGAAAGGGGTCCCAGGTGTGTGTGTGTGTGTGTGTCTGTGTGTGTGTGTGTGTGTGTGCTTCTACTATTTGTGTATGTGCATCCGCGCCAAAGCAGAGCTTGTGGTGTGACAGACGATTGCACACCCTGTTGCTTCTGAATGAACCAGATGACAAAACACACACACACACACAAGACGTTCCACACTACAAAAGCTTTTCATCTCTATCAGAGATGAGATCGCTGTGATCATAATTTCTTTGGTGGCAGCACCTCCATGAACTGTATGTAAATAATATCACAATTACTGCTGGAAGGAAAACGCTAACAGAACTTAACTAACCTAACAGTACCTATATATTCTCCACCTAACCTTGCACCTTCACCTTCTCCTAGTTACCGCAGGATGACCCGCTCCAACAGTGTAACCACAGCTGTACAGGCGGACCTTGACAACCCTACAGATGTCCCAGAACTGCCGCCACGTCACTGTGCCACCATGCCGCGCCAGCATTCCCGCGACGCCGCCTCTTCCACTGTCAGCATCCAGGGCTCTGGGAACCACTACCACGCCTGTGCTGCAGAAGACTACGGGGAGGTGGGGTTTGACCCGTCCATCCTGCCCCCTCCGGACCCCTGGATGGACAGCGTACCCGAGCCAGAGGTGGAGTCTCTGGAGGCCATTGGACGATCGGTGTGCCCCCGTGACGGCCACTGGTTCCTCAAGTTGCTGCAGGCCGAGACAGACCGTATGGAGGGCTGGTGTAGACAGATGGAGCAGGACGAGACGGAAAACGAGCTGCCTGATGAGAGTGAGTTGAATCATCAGGTTTGAATGCCATGATATGAAGACAAGAAAGTCTGTTGTACAGTGTTATTAGTTATATTTTTCATCCTCCTCTCTTCTCCTAATTCGGAGGGAGCTGGTATTCATGGTATTGGACCACAATAGCTTCTTGTTCCTGTCTCAGGCCCTCTGGCCTCCACAGACATACCGTGCATACTTATCAATAGGCCACTGCTGGCCCCAGCCGTACATGTGTCCTCTACAGACAGTGTATAATGATCTCTCACACAAACAGTGAGTTCTCTCAGTGCTCCTTCGAGGCAACTATTTCATCTTGATGTAACACACACACACACACACACACACACACACACACACACACACACACACACACACACACACACACACACACACACACACACACACACACACACACACACACACACAGAGCAGTGCTTGTGTGTGCACACGTCAAAAAATGTTTTTTACACATACACTCACATGGACATACCAGGCTGAGCAAACAAGCTCGAGGCGGTAGGCACCGTATTTATACCTGTCCTTACTGCGCAGCTGATTTCATGTCTTACTGAGTATGTCATTGTGTATGCAGCTAGCGTTGTGCTGTTATGGTTCCAGGCAAGAGATTCTCTCACAGAACAAGAGGAACAGGGAGGCTGTCTCAAGGTTATGTTTTCCCAGATCCCACGCTGCCATGCACACGCACACACACACGCACACACACACACACACACACACACGCACACGCACGCACACAGACACGCATCCTGAAGGGGTTGAAGACTTTGTGTCTGTTGTGCAGATTTATTACTCCCCCTCTCAGTTTCTGATTCCTCTAACTGCATGTAGAGTACTGTATGCAATGACAGTTGCTTTCCATTGGGATATATGAGTCAATAACACTGGCCAGTGGAATCAGGTTATGCAGTGCAGTCTTAATTATCTCATATATCACCCCTCTAAAAGGATATTGTGAAAAAAATTGAATATGCAATTTTTGATTATAAGGTTTTAGGACCTGATTTGGCAACAGCTATAAAACATTTTGCATGTATGATAACGCTGGTATTAGATTGTGTGTTTATTGAATTTCTATTTTTGGAAAGAAATTTAGAATTTCATTACACGTTAGTAATTCTCTCACTCCCCTAAATGATTTCTGTTCCCTAAGAGGCGCTCACAAAGGAGGTTCCTAGCGCGTCCTTTTATGTTGCATTACTAATGCATCCCCTCTGTTAGTGGTGCAACATGCCTGCAGTATGCGGCTCTGTGAGTAATTGCATTTGTGAATTGTGTGCGTGTGTGCATGCATGTACGTCTGTGTCTTTCTGCAGTCCTGGGGAAGATCCGCAGTGCAGTGGGGAGTGCCCAGCTGCTGATGTCCCAGAAGTTCCAGCAGTTCCGGGAGCTGTGTGAGGAGAATCTGGTATGTGTCACCTCATCCTCTGCATGCTCCCCCAGCCCCCCCCCTCTCCCTCCACCCCGCCCCAACGCTGACATCATCCTGCACAAATCATTCTGACAGGCCAGGCGAGCAGTCATTTACCATGCGTCTCGTATAGACATCACATCTTTACCGCCTTCCACATGTAGGAAACAGAATAAAAGCGTCTCAATTGTTATTTCTTTTTGCTTTTTTGTGCAGATGTTCGTTCAGCCATTTGCATGTCGACGTTTTCTACTCTTTGTTTTATTGTTTGCACATTATATAACAATAAGACCATGCTTCCAAAAACATCAAAATTCAGCCCGTAAATTAAAAAGCATCCGAAACTAATTGTAAAATCCATTTAAAAAAAATACAAGTTATGAACTGAGATGTGTCTCTGTTTATGTTTACGCTTATGTTTATGGAGCAGTGGATCACATAACCCTTTGAATGATGGATGAGTGATAGACTGACAAACAGATTTTTATTTTTTTATTTTTTTTATTTTTTTTACCACAATGGATGTATGATCCGAAACAAAGGGGGCTGTGGATACAAGCCCAGTTTTCCTGTTTATCATATCATGCCACTGTGGTGCCTGATTTATACAAAAAAAATCTTCCAAATATGCACTTTGGCACTTGACTCAAAGCCAATTTTGTGATTTGTGCAGCTTCTCTCAATCAGCAGATAGCAACGGCATCTTTCCAACAATGTGTGATCGGGATATTAACATTTGTTCGTACTGTATGTAATCTTTGTGTATCAGAACCCAAACGCACACCCACGGCCCATCTCACAGGACCTGGCAGGTTTCTGGGACATGCTCCAGCTGTCCATCGAGAACATTAGCCTGAAGTTTGATGAACTCCACCAACTCAAAGCCAACAGCTGGAAACCTCTGACTCCCCCAGAAATTCAGGTGCTGACACACGTGGCAAACACGAGACTCACTGAACCCCGTTTTAAATGATCAGCGTAACTAACTTCAGTTTTGTTTTGGAATGCTTCACTAACCCGCATGTTATCTGCTCTCATTACTGTGTACTTTGAATTGCAAGTCCAAATGCCTCGCAGTTAAGCCTTGTTGTAGCATGCAGATTTGTGTTGCTTACTGTCATCTTGCCTGCCTGACGCCACCACTTGTATTTGTGTGTTTTGTTCTGTCTTGTTGTCGACAGTGAGCTGCTTTTGAGAAGCTACTCTTCCTGCCATGCACCGTTGGGGCCTGTCCATCTCCAATGGTCTTTTACCTCACGCAATGGCCACCATCGTGCTCTCTTACCCCACACAAGTGGCTGCCGCTGTGAACGATAACCTCATTCAAAATTGCATGCTCTGACATTATGCCGGCAACAGCTCCACCGCTCTCTCTAATCCTTATGCAAACTGGCTGCAGTTGTGTTGCTCGTCCTTGTGTTTAGCTGCAGCTTGCCATGAGGACTCAGTGGTCTGTCTTTAAGACTATTTGTTATTCCTGTCCAGGAGAGAAGGATGCCCCCTCCTGTGCCAAAGAAGCCCCAGAAGGGCCACCCTCACCTGGCTAGGGACCGCTCGCTGGAGAGCTCTGAGCGCCAGCGTCTGGAGGCTCGCAAACGCCTGCTAGCTGCCAAACGTGCTGCATCGGTTCGGCAGAGCTCTGCTACCGAGAGCGCAGACAGTATCGAGATCTATATTCCCGAGGCCCAGACCAGACTATGAGACAAATACACGTACTTACTCACGTCAAATACATTGTCTCATACACACAATAGCACTGAATGGTAAGGCTAGGGTGCTAACACAACATAATCACATCTTCTGCAGACTTCCCAGATCACTGTGGGGTCAGTCAAGATGGAGGCCGTTTGATCAAGAAATGTACATTTACAGTATTTATTTATTTATCTGTTTCCCCTTTCCCTCATTTCCCTCTCCCAGCCTTGATGTAGCACTCCCTCTTTTCCTCGTACCTCCACCTGCCCCTCACTCCTAAAGACTTATCTTACAAAAACCCCTTTTTAAGTGACCTGATATTACAAAGTAAGGCTGGTGTAGCACAGCAGTGATGCTTCACGTTCATGTGTTTCAGGAACTGACAATACAGGAACACAGGGAGGGAGCGTGCATGTGTGTGTGCATTTGTGTGTACAGTGTATATATACATGCAGACACACATGGTGTTTTTGGTCTAATCTGCTCAGGTCAACTACATCAAATCAAATGGAAAGATCAGACCATATTTATAAAGCTGATTTTTACTTCTTTTTATTTTCTTTAAAAAAAAATCTATATTAGAAATAAACATTTGATTCTGAAAGTATCATAAATACACAACCTTATGTTTTGTATTTTGAAGTTACAGCATGATGGTAAGAAGCTCAGACAAGGTAATTAGAGCGTCATCTGGTGACACAACTGCCTTCTGTCTGAAAATGGGTCTTTCCCTGGCAGGAGGCCGACCCTGTCGGAAAGGTCAAGAGGTTAGATTTTGCTCCTGCAGGTGAGGCAGAGTGGCTGTTGAGCTGGGAGCAGATTTTGGTCCCCTGCAAAGAGTGCCATTCACTGAAAGGATCACCGTTCTAAAATGCCACAAACCTAATATGTGTGTGTGTGTGTGTGTGTGTGTGTGTGTGTGTGTGTGTGTGTGTGTGTGTGTGTGTGTGTGTGTGTGTGTGTGTGTGTGTGTGACCGAAGGAGTGTGTGTGTGTGTGTGTGTGTGTGTGTGTGTGTGTGTGTGTGTGCGTGCGTGTGTGTGTGTGTGTGTGCGTGTGTATGTGTGTATGTGTGTGTTTTGATTGAAGTGTTTGTTTCAAAAGTGCTTCCTATTTTTCTAGGTCTAAAGGGTCCTAGTTGTAACTGATGATTACGGTAGCAGTATCAACAAACTGTAAACAAACCACCCATCTTGTCTGATTTTAAACTGAGCAAAACCTGTTTGTATAAAGGACATTTAATGACATGATGTGCATGCTGACACAAGGTACCTGATATTTTTGTCTTTTTTTAACAGGTTTAGTCCTAACTCATGTTGTGTTCACGATCTTCGGTGTAACAGACTCAGCTACGAAACTGATATTTGGTACAATACTGGTAGTTGTACTCTATTTTATTATGTCATTTTAGACAAGAAGGGTTTATTGACAGTATTGAGACTACAGGATGGAAAAGGGACTATTTCTCCTCACTGTGTGTGCACTATCTCTGCCTCCAAATGAAGCAATTATTTGAAGGTCATACAGAAAAATCCTATTTCTAATATTTTGTATTTGTGTTTAATTTATTGATTAGGAAAACAATGACTGTTTCTTGCCATTGTGATTATTATTATGCACTGACAACAAAGCCCTTATACTGTGTTTGTATTTTATTTATGTTGCTTCTTTTAGCATGACAGGCACCTTTTTTTTTGTCTTTTCCGTTTCAGTGATCAGCCTTAATTTCTGATACGATAGTCGAGCACAACAGCAGTCTCAGGGGAAGAAGTGTGTTGAGTGCATGTGTGTGTGCGAGTGTGTGTGTGTGTGTGTGTGTGTGTGTGTGTGTGTGTGTGTTGCATGTGTGTGCGAGTGTGTGTGTGAGGCTGAGAGAGGGAGAGAGTGTGACTGGCTTCATGTGACTGTATGTGACCCATGGCTTTGTCTCTGTATTGTAAATAATCCCTGCCATCAGGATAGGCCATGATCTTAAATAAAGGAAATAGTGTCCATGCCATCTTCTAAAAGATGTTCCTGATGAACATCTTAGCCCTACTTCAGCGTAACAAGGTATTTTAGTCAGCTGCTCAAATGTGGAGACAATCCTGAGCCGGTTTACGGTCACATAATTGTTTTGATAACCAGACTTTGGTGTGTAGTTCATCCATTATCTATGCCTGCTTTATCCTGAACAGGGTCACGGGGGTCCCATCCCAGTTTACCTTGGGCAAAGGCAGGGTACACCCTGGACAGGCCGCCAGTCCATCTATCACAGGGCCAACACTTAGACAAAAACAAAGACCGTTCACACCTAAGGGCATGTAGAATCACCAGTTAACCTGACATGCATGCCTTTGGATGGTGGGAGCAAGCCAGAGCACCTGGAGAGAACCCACACAGACACGGGGAGAACCTGCAAACTCCACAGAGAAAAGATCGAACCCCAAACCTCTTCGCTGTGAGGCGACAGTGCTAACCACTGCACCACTGTGCCGGCCGTGTGTAGTTCAATTCCCTGTATTGATCTGGAAAAAGTTATGTGCCATTGGATAACTAGAGGCAAGGATACAGTATATTCCTGCTATTCGTCCCTAATGAATTGCTACCTGACGTTTTCAAAGCGAGCCATTTGTTTGTGAAGGAACTCAAGTGATGATGTAACCGTACAGTATGATTTGTATTTCCTTTAGTTGGTCAATATACATTTTTAGAAAGGATACATATAACAATAGTTCAAACTTAATGCCATTTTATGTAGATGAAACTCATTTTAGTATTTTTATTTTGGAACTTGTATTTGAATTGAATTGTCTGTTAAATAACTGATTCTTCATTTATGTTTACTATATTAACATATCAATATAACACTCCTGGTATAGCAGGGAGTTAGAAACCAGAATGTTGGATTGTGGTTTTTAATTGCTAAACTCAAAAGACACTCCAGCAATCCTGGCAATTCTGAAGCTTGTGATGTAGTTATACTAAGAGAAAAAACATTCAAATAAACATTTGTACATACATGAATGTTTCCCTATGTAAATGTAAACTAAAAAACCCGATCAAATAACATATTAAGCAGATATACATTTTGTAATTCATGTTATTACACTGTTGATGTTATGGCACGTGTATGGGCTCTTATCAGCATTAAAAATATATATATATCATTGACATCATTTTATCTTCAATTCTTTCCCGTCTCAACATGTGTTTTGAATTGGAATACAATTAAACAGATTACAAGGCCAGCATGGTGCATTTTTAGGGCATTTCCCTTCCCAGGGGCGGGTCCCCATAATTAGACAGCACTTTTGGCCTCGGCGTAGCCTTGACGCTCATGTACATGCAGCTTATGGTGATTTGTCATTCACATATCAGTCATGCTGAGGCAGCTATGCTGGCCTCAGTGGCCAGAGTTCAGGTTGGGGTGTGTGTGTGGGGGGAGGGC
The DNA here is from genome assembly GCF_029030835.1 of Brachyistius frenatus. NCBI lineage: Eukaryota > Metazoa > Chordata > Actinopteri > Embiotocidae > Brachyistius > Brachyistius frenatus. The sequence continues at coordinate 88,215 of NW_027210646.1, forward strand.
AGGGCAGGGGTGTTGTCTTTGTATACAGCCTGGCTCTGGGTCAATCTACCCCTAACATGGTCTTCCACGGTGGGCTACAACTGCCCACTGTGTGCCTGGAGGTCTGTTTAAACTCTTATCGGTGATTACATCATTAAGATTTGACCCTGCCTCCACCACAAAGGGCTGTCACTTCTGACAGGAAACATGTGACAAAAGCTGGGAAACTCAGAATGCATTCTGGAACATTTGTTGATGACTAGTAGGGGCTGGCCTTTGGGCACAATGATTCAGACACAGACAAGGCAATAAAAAGCAACATGTTTCATTTGATTACTTTGCCAAATGACTTAGCCAGTGGTGGAAGAAGTACTTAAACCTGTTACTGAAGTAAAAGGTAGCAGTACCACAATGGAAATTATTTTAGATTTGAATCTATAATATTGTACACGTATATATCAGTTTCTCAGTAATGTATGATGTAGTGCTGCTGTAAAAGTGTAGTGGAGGAAAAAAAATACAATATTCCCACTTGAAATGTCACAAAATAGAAGTATGAAGTGGATATAATTGACTTACTCTAGTACCTCATATTTATCAAGTACAATACTTGAGTATTTTTATATACTTCATTTACATTCCAGCACTGGTCTCAACAGTAACAAATTATAGGTAATTGATTAGTGCAAATCAGTTAACTAGCACCGTTAGGGATACTCTTAATGAAAAGATAACCGTTTATTCCCTTCAAATGAGAAAAATGTATTATTGTTGCGCTTCAGAGGAGAATATAATAAATATGCCTCAGCAAATATAGTCAACAAATCCTGTTGAGGCCAATAGAGAAGCTTTAAGATTGTACCCGGGCCAGAGGGGAACAGCTGTCAGCCGAGCCTTGAATGAGCCAGCGCGCTCTGTTGTAAGCTGCCTTACATTGACTCTATTGAGACGTAGACAAACATAAAAACCCGCTAGCAAGAAACTGTTGACGTCTGCTGTTTGCCTGTGTTAATTTATGCAGGATTATGCTAATTGAAAGGAGCTGTTGTAAACCTCTCACACACAGGAATGCCACTGAATGCCTGTGGAAAGACATGAACGCCATACTATTTCTGTCCTCCTGTATTCCCTTCTTTGATTTAATCAACATCGAAGCTCAATACGTTCTCCTTATCCTTAAGGGGTAAATCAGTAATCTTAACAAAGTTCAGCAGGAGTGATAAGAATACAGCCTGTGTGAATGTGTATTAAAGGGATCTGAATCATCGAGATGTTTTAATAAAAAATACGATCAATTCAGAGATGTAGAAAAACAAAACTTTATTTGAATCCCATGTGACCCCTATTTGCCACAAACATTGCACAGTATGAAAAGAAATCACATCATTGGGCATCGTGTCACATTAACTATACACATGGTCCTATTATACAAATGCTTTTTTGGTGATTTCAAAAAAATGGCGTCTTTGTCAGGTCGTAAAACAGCAAATGCAGAAAAGACATCTGTAGTGTTTTATTTTCCAGTCCACTGGCCGTTGTTTTCGCTGAGTGATGGGATGAAGGCTCAGACTAAGAACCTGCTACATTGGTCATCTGAAATATCCCGTGGTGGGAAAATAAGAGTAAAAAATAAAATAAAAAAAATAATAAAAGGTTTTTTTTTTCCTTTTAAAATAACTAAAAGTAAATTACAAAATCAAAACTATACTTATGAAAACACATTAACATTTACTACAGTAGTGAATAAGTTTGTCATAGATGCCAAGAGCAAAGTATGTTTAAGACACTGAGATGACCTTCCTCTGCCTTTAGTGTGCAAACAAACGAGGCAGACCAATCATGAACTGATCTCTGAAATGTTAGTAAAGTAAACGTGTGTGGATGCGACCGATTCGTCTGATTGGTCTTTGAAGGGTAGACTGATTCTAGCTCTTGCTCCGGTCTCTACAATAATATACAGGATAATGGAAAGACATAAAGACAGGCAGCATTTCTCTGATAACATTTTTGGTCCCTGTGTGCAAATAAAATACACATGTAGATACATACGCATGTATATGAAATGAATAAACAACTTACAGCCAAGGCACCTCGATACAGTTTTTTTTTTTCAATAAAAAAACATCCTCATCAATTTGATTGGTATACCAAAAATAGAAATGATCAGGCTTTCATGTGGATTTGTTCTCTGTTGCGTGCAGACAAGTCCTTGAACTGAGGAGATCCATAGTCGAGACACAAAGTCAGTCTCTATTCCCTCCTCTTCTGTCGCGCGTTCCCCTTTAGGAGACCAGCTGTTTGGCTTGCAGCTCCATCTCCGCAGCCCGTTTGAGGGCCACATCCACCAGGAGCTGGAAGCCACTGAAGTCCTGTGTGAGGTCTGGAGGGGTGGGGGGAGGGGTGTTGAACAGCCCGCTGCGGGGGCTCAGGTTGCCCTCCATGCTGGTGCCTCCGAGGATGGTGGTAGTGGTGGGGAGTGGCTGGCCGCCTGGCCCCTCATCCTGGCACCTGAGCAGCGCCTGAGCCTGCACAGCCTGCAGCAGCTCCGCTGCCCTGTCGCAGTTCATTCCTGGCACGGAGGGGTGAGAGGCTGTCGGGCTGGCTTGCATTGCTGTGCTGACAGTGGTGTGACAGATGACCGAGGGCCGGGTGGGCACGAGACCCGGGGAGGGGGATGGGGAGGTCGGAGAGTGTACGGAGGGGGACGCGGCCTTCCTCAGCACACCGGGCACGGCGGGTTCGAAGCTGGAGGGGTGGAGGACACGCTTGTCGTAGCTCTCCTCGGTACCTGCGGCGGGACTGCTGTGCTTCGGGGACTGGGAGCTGTCAGAGAAGCTGTCGCCGGCCTTGCTCCCTTTCCGGGATATGGTGAACTGGTTGGGGTCTTTGCCGTCTTTCCTCAGCATCTCCGGCAGAAGTCGTCGCCTTGCGTTAATGAACCAGTTGCACACCTGGAAAAGAGAGCGACAAAAAATCTGTGCTGTGAGAACGCCGCGTCACACGGCTCACTTATGATCTGCCTTGCCATCTGAAAGTAAATCTGCTGGTACACTTATCCCCAGGTGCGGGGTGAGCATGTGTTTTCACTAGAGAAATCAACATGAAGGGGTAAACCCCACCAATCACACGCCATTAGCATTTCCTGTTTTCTGAAAAACCAGACTTTTGAGATTTCGGCCAAAGATTGTGATCACAGCTCAAATTATCAGCTAAACATTTAACTTTCTTTAAAAAGTCTAGTTAGGACTTTTTTTTTTTTTTAATTTTTTTTTTTTTATCCTCTACTCAAAATAGTTTTCAATAAAACCTAATCTCCTTCTTCATAGCAGTAATTACGGTCATCTCTTCTTCTTTTTTTTCCCTCAGCCCTCCAGGCTAGTCGTAACTGGCTCAGGGAGGCTTGTAGCTCCAGCTATGTAAATGACTCTGCATTGTTCCCAGACAGCTGGGATGGAAAGGGGCTTGAGGGAGGGAAATTCCTGTCCAAGTGCCTCAGCCAAGCCCACAGCACACAGGGAATGAGTTTACTCACGCTGTCTCGTGGACTTTTATGTTGCAACATTAAGCTGGCTTGGATGACCTTCAATTCACTGTTTATGTGTCATGTTTTGTTTGCCATCCAGTCAGGAAATGATTCAGTCAAGTTGACACGTGTTCCCTTTGAACTTTTACAGTGGTCTGTTTACACTCTTGAGGGTTTACAGGCAGTGAAAGCTTGGGCAGTTGTAACTCTTTCTGTCCTATCCGTGTCCTTACCTGCAGTGTGGAGAGCTGAGTGTGTTTGGACAGAAGGGCTTTCTCCTGTTCGGAGGGGTAAGCATTGTAACGGTGCTCGTACAACCAGTCCCTGAGGATCTGGACCGACTCCTTGGGCAGGTTCCCTCGCCGTTTCCTCTTGCCGCTGCTGCTGCTGCTCCCCGCACTGGACGACAGATCCAGAGGGGCGTCCACGCCATCCTCGTCATCCGTCTCACTCCCTGACAGCATCATTAAACCTGCACAGGCGGGGCACAAGAGACAGAGACAGAGACAGAGAGAGAGAGAGAAGAAAGAGAGTGTGTGAGAAGAGGACAAAGAAGAACATGGATCCCCTAAAGTCACCTAACCCTGTTGTCAGTCCTTCCAGCCTGATCTGCGGCAGCAGTTTGGTAAACGCAAGCTGCTGGGAGGCAGCTGATGTGTCAGAAGCAAGCTGTCAAGTTCAGCCATGTGATTCATATAAAAGGAGGGAGGGAGGGTGTGAGGAGGAGGAGGAGGAGGAGGAGGAGGCAGAGGGAGGGAGGGAGGAAGAGAGGGAGAGAGAGAGAGAGAGAGGGGGACGTCACAAAGGCTAGTCTGATGCTGTGTCAGTTATAAAAAAAAACCTGCCTCAACAAATACAATCCAGGTTTATTCCACAGACTGAGAGCACAGGAATAATCGTGATGAAAGGGGAGATTTTGTTTTGAAGAACAGCATCAGTATATTGGCAAAAAAACAACAACAACAAAAAAAACAACGATTGAGTTGTTGTTTTGTTTGGGTTTAATCAGTAAATCGCGATCAAACAGGGCTTACCCTTTGAATGACTCGCTGCAAAGGGGAAATGATTTTAAAACTACTTGTAAAAGATACTTCCATCCCATTTCTCATCCGCAATTGGTCCGGTCTCCTGCATATGTTAAATATTTAGATTGCAGGGTCCAATTTACGTAACAACCTGAATACCTGGCCCTCTTCTGAGAAATAAAGAAGCACGTATTTTGGATATTTAGATACAGACAGTAGCTCTTGATGCAGGTCAATATTTACACCTTAAGGACGTCACGGCGTCATTCCAAAACTACATGAAAGAAGATTTAACCTACAGGTTTATGTGCGGTCAGCTCTTTTGGGCAAACGAGTGGGAAAGGAGTAAGAAAGTTCCCAAGTCTTCGAGCGGCCAACAGGATGAGGTAATTACGTAGGTTGGGGAGAGAGAGAGAGAGAGAGGGAGGGGGGGAGGGGAAGGGGGAGGGGAGACCTGTTGCAAATCAGCGTCTCCAGACTAAACAAAAGAATCCGGGGCTGCGTGGTTCTTTGTATGCAATTCAAAAGTTTCTACTGGCAAACGGCGAGTTTGTCAAAAACCGAAACCCCTTCCAAAATGTCACGGGGGAGGGGGGGGGGGAACAGAATTAGCGGAAAAAAAAAAAAACCTGTTTTAACCCAACAAAGACACGGGTTTTGTGAGTTTAAACAACTTGTGTAAAAAAAAAAAAAAAGGGGCTTTCTATTGTGTGCGTGCTCGCTGCACCACGAGGTCCATGAAGGCAAACAGCAACTTCCCACAATGAGGTCAGGATGAACATTAGTCTTACCTTTGGATTTCGAGCAGATTTAAAAAAAAAAAAAAAAAAAAAGGTGTCGAGTGCGTTTCCGTCCGCGGGGAAATGGTTAAAGCATACAAGATAACGATTTTTTTTTTTTTTTTTTTGAAAGGTTGCACGTTGAGAAAACGGAACGCCTCAAAACTCCCGAACTCGCAATACGCGCCCGACTTTGTATAAACACTAAGTTAAAACTTCCGTCACGAATGTAGCGTTGAATTACTTTCTCTTTCAACTAAAAGGAAGCGTATTTGAATTCAGTTTGCCTTTTTTATTTTTTTTAAACCAGCAACAAAGTTACCCCTAATTACACCGTGACCAGAAAAAAAAAAAAAAAAAAAAAAACACACGGCGACACGGTCGAAGTGTTCTCGTGTCTAAAACTTTATTAAACGTATCGAGATAGCGATAAATGATTGATAAAAACCAGCCTATAATGGACTTTTGACATCGCGCCAGCACATGGCAGAAAAAGCCCCCTGTCATGTCTGGAAAGGAAACAATAGACTGCATGGTTTGCATATGAGGGAAATCGCTCTGTTACTCGGTTCCCTCCGTTGGTTCTCTCTATCTAAACTCAATAAAAAAAAATATTTATTTATTTATTTAAAAAAAAAAACTTAATTCTTCTCCACAGCCATCGCGCCACTTACCCTTTTTCGTCTTCATCTCCGTTCCCGAAAATGCCCCCCCCTTATTCCTCGTCAAAGCGCAGAAGCAAAATGTTGTCTTGGTTTAGTGCGGTGTTTTTCTTCTTTTCTCCAGCGTGTATCCGAATATTCGAAAATCCTTCTTCATCAAAACTCGTTTCTTTCCCGTTTTGGATTTTCTTTCTTTCTTTCTTTCTTTCTTTCTTTCTTTCTTTCTTTCTTTCTTTCTTTCTTTCTTTCTTTCTTTCTTTCTTTCTTTCTTTCTGTCGTTCTCTTCCAGCCGTCCTTGTTAGGAGGACTTGAGGGGAGAGGGGAGGGGGGGGGGGTTACCTGAGATCTCTGCGTCCCTTCGGCTCAAAGCCCTTTTCTCATTGACTGTGTGTGTGTTTGATCCTGAAACTGGGTGACAGCTATCTTTGACAGCTGCGTGACTCAACGCACGGAGATCCTCCCACCGAGGAGAGCAGAGGAAAAATCTCTGACATCAGCATGGCTTGTTCCACTGACATGGATACGGTCTCGCTGAGCTCGAACTGCTGCAGACTCCCTGAATACAAAATTAACACCTCGTAGCTGGAGTGAATTCGGTACGAAGTGCAGAAAAGCGTGTATTTAGGCGGGCGGGCGGGCAGTCAGAGTGACAACAACAACAGCAACAACAACAACAACAACGGGCTGGTGGAGGGCACTGCGGACCTCGTGCTCACATCTTCACAACTACAATGAAAAATTATCGCCACAAGCTTCTTTTTTTTGTTGTTGTTTTTTTTGTTTGTTGCTTCCGATGGGTACATTTGCTCTGTGTGTGTGGTATCCTATTTGGGGAATAAGTTGAGTCACCCTGTGGCTCTGCGGTTTTATCTCCTTTGAGATCACTTCAGGATTACATCATGCAGCAACGTATCTGTGGCATACTTTCTATAATACTCCCCGACTGTATGTGTTTGTTTGCTTTTAAATGGTGTGGTTTTATAAATCCATATCGTGCCACCATATAGTATTATATAAGTGACCCAAATTCTGTTTATGGAAGCAGGTCCTGCGTAAACACACTACTGTACATTTCCCCTCCCATGTTGTCAGTAGAGAGGCTCGTCCTTGCAGGAGCTGAATGCTGCTTTCCCTGCGGTATACGTGTGTCATTTCATTTGCAATACCGCTTGACATTATTTCAAGTCGTGCTCTGATTTCGCGGAGGAATTTTTCAAATACAGTATGTAGCGGCGGGAAATGGATCCATCCAACTGTAGGTGAGTGCACCAGTCCAGGCTACTATAAAAGACAACAGCACGGCGAGGGGAAGCGATCAATGCCTTCATTTGTATGCGGTGCACAACCTTGCGACAGCTGCTGCTGTAACGTCGCCTCTTTGCATGTATTTGTTCCAGACAGGCGTACCATTGGCCCTGCGTCTGAAGCCAAATGTCGCCTCCGCGTGTGTACATGCGGTACCGCATGTACGTGAACGCATCGAAGCACGTCGAACGGGAGGTCCTCGTGTTCCCTCTGCTGGTCACTGTAGCGCACTGCTTCGTAATCCGCGCTCAACATGGTGACACATGGTTTGTTAAAAACAAAACAACAAAAAACAACAACAACAACAACGACTGGGAACCTCTAGGTCCATGTCTGTCCAGACTGATAATGTATGTAGTGAAAACTTCTGAGGGATCTTTATATGTGTTCACGTTCTTTGCCAATATTTACAGTAAACAACGATTCAAACAGATGTTGCTGCAATGACGTTACAGATTCTCAAACCTGGATATTTCACTAAAAATCGTTAACCTGACAGCACAGAGAATCCAATAATCGCCACAGTTTCTACACGCCCACCCCAAATTGGCGTCATCAGTTTAGTCCCTGACCAAATGTAAAACATGTTTGCAATCTCCCCATCTGGTCCTGAGTTAAGCTGTTCGATAATGTCCGGAAAAGTGTTTTTCAGAACATTGTGATGTTACCATGAAATTGACCTTGGACCTTTTGGACATACAATGTCATGCCTCATAATTTGATCCTATTAGAAAAATGTGTTAAATGCTGTCATCGTCAGCGTAAGAAATCGTTATGGCAGCGAATGTGTTTTGTCAGGACGCAGTGACCTTTGACCACAAAATCTAATCCTTTCATCCTTGAGTCCAAGTGAAATGTTTGTGCCAAGTTTGACGAAATTCCCTCCAGCAGTTCCTGAAATGTCATGTTCATGTTGATGTGACCTTTTTTGCAATCTTTAAAATATATATATATATGTTTTAGCCTCACTGAATATTATACTTGCTCCATTTTCATAATGTTGTATCACACAGGAAGTGATAAATGCGTAGAAATTAAATTGGTCACCCACCACGACCAGCCTATTTTATTAATATATATTATTTTTTTGAGTTTTTAATTCTAAGTTTACTTTATAGCTGCAGTTGTAACTGACTCCACTGAGGTAATATCTATATTAGGCACCCACATGTTTTGCTCAGAGACAGACAATGTGTTAAAAATAGAGACATGATCAAGCTGGGCCCGCAGAAGCCTGCCAGTCAGTCACTATCTTTCAGAGCAATTATGACACTAATATTGAAATGGTATCAAATAATTTTGATACTATTTGTTGTTGTTAATTGGAATTGTAGTTGCAGTTAATTTTGTATAAAGGTGTACTGATATACCAATTGTAATAATTCTCTTTGACCATTTTTTTTCCTTCACAAAATTGAAAACTATGTCTGCCTGTTCACCTGTTGTGATTTAACCTTTTTTTCAAATGTAAATAGTTTTTTTTTTAAACTTTGCTTTGCGTTTTTATTTTATAGAGTAATATAGATTCTAAAGAAGAGCTATTGTGTGATTTAATTTATGTTTAATGTTCGTTTTATAACCTATTTCCCATAACAAGATATGTCTACATTGACTTGTTCAATAACTGTTTGTTTAAATTGGACATAACTTGAGTCATACAACTCAAATTAGAAAATAAAATAGTTTTGCCGAAATAAAAGAGCAGATATTTTGATATTTTTGCGATATGGTGCGCGTAACTTCTTTTTTTTTTACGCCTTATCACTCAACTGACGAGGAAAAAGGAAGTTGTGCTTTCAAAATAAAATATTTTTTATTACCAGAGCAGAGTGTTGTTTTTGTTTTTACTTTAACATCCCGTTAACAGCCAGATCAGTGTAAGAAAATAGAATTTAAATCAGTCCTAAAAGTCACTTTAGGCCATTCCTTACAGCTAAGCATGAACATTCCCAATCGGGATGCATATATTTATACGGCCGGGGATCTTATTTTGAAAGAATCCCCCCCAAAAAAATCCGGAAAAAAACATTGCTTTAATTGTGTGACTTGACTCTGTTGAAGTCAACAGGGTCCTGTTACAGTTTGAAGTCTAAATTTAGGGAGGCACCCCAACTGCAAATGACGCAAGATGGCTAAAGTGGACAGTCTGGTCGTCTTCGTGTGTCAATGGTAACGGGAGTCAGGACCACGGAAACGTTCCCTACAACTTTGCTGTTGTTGATGACATGGAGGTTATTTTTAGCTGTCGTTGTCATCTTTCCGTAACAGTCCGGCTGAGGCGTTCAGTATAAAGGACTCTTTCAAAATGCAGTTGTACAACAGTGTGCTGACACACTACCCAAAGTCGTCTCGCAAAGTTACCATAACTTTGTCCACCGCGTCGGAGCGCTTGAACAGGACAACACCAAGTTCGTCTGAGGTGGAAGGACCGGGATTTACACAACCAAACACAGCTTCGTCGCCCAACGGGGATCCCGTGAGAGAGACTGCGTCTTCCGCAAACATGCCTGACTTTTCGTGTTACGAGGCTTCGTCTCTGAGGCCAGTTTACTTCACGTCGACTGCTGAAATATTAATCCGCAGACCCGATGGAGTGGAGAGGTCGGTCCCGGTGCGTATCACGAGGGAGTCCAAAACCAACCCGCCGTCTACTCACTCACATAATGGTGAAAATAATCCCTGTAATGACTGTGACTCTGACGTGATAGTGAGTTTGATCGATCATCTGAGGAATGGGACTGATGAGCTTTTCTCTGACTGCCCAGAACTTGGAAATCACATTTTCAAGAGAAAGAACATCAGTGGACCCAGATTAGAGGGATACAAGAGGATGGTGGAAATTTCAGGTGAGGGTGATGCAGCTTCACGGTCTAATGCCTCCGTCGGAAGAAATGGATGGGCCTCATTACGTGAAGACGAGCCCGTTCCCCTCAGGGCAGCTCAGCCTGAAGACCTCTTGAGGGAAGATAACAAGGGCGCGGGCGGCGTCAAAGCCAGTCAGAAATCGGATGAGAGACTGGCTTTTGAGCTCAGTGTTCTGCAGAAGTCTCTTCCACAGAGATCCCAAGAGAGAGGCAACGTTAACGGCAAAGTCACCCGGTACCTGGCTGAAGTGGAGAAGCAAAACAAGTACCTCAAGGAGAGGCTCAAATACAGGTACCACATCATTCCAGATGGCAACTGTCTGTACAGAGCCGTGTGCAAAGCCACATACGGGGACCAGGCGCGACACGGGGAGCTGAGGGAGCAGACGGTGCACCACATCGCTGACCACTTGGATGAGTTCAACCCCATCATCGAAGGGGACGCGGGGGAGTTTCTGATCAACGCGGCGCAGGACGGCGCCTGGGCCGGCTACCCTGAGCTTCTGGCCATGAGTCAGATGCTGAACGTCAACATCCACCTCACGACAGGGGGGAGCTCGGAGAGTCCCACCGTCTCCACCATGGTGCACTATCTCGGGGAGGAGGAGGCTTCCAAATCGGCTATCTGGCTGAGTTGGCTCAGCAACGGTCACTACGACGTCCTCTTGGACAGGTGTCTCCTCAACCCCGAGTACGAGGACTGGTGCCGGCACTCACAGATGCAAAGGAAACGCGATGAGGAACTGGCAAAGTCGATGGCAGCCTCCTTATCGAAAATGTACATTGAACAAAATGGTTCCGTGTGAAAAGAAAATGCAGTAAATGGTTGTACACTGTTACAGAAGAATGCAAAAACGATTGTTTCTGCTTGGATTCTATATGCTTTAAATTATTTTTTTTATATAAGATTTCTATTGTGAGTGAAAAGAAGTGCAGTGCACATGATTTGGTTTTTGTATATGCCAGCATTTCCAAATTGGCTGTCTCTTGAAGTGTTTGAAAGTGTGTGCGAGTCAGTTCTTCTTGATGGCTTGGGTTATGGTGACGAGTGAAAAACAAAGTGCTTTTGGAGGATCCAGTATTTATTTGCCTTTTCTTGGCAGACCAGTTATTTTTCTATTGTGCCTATGCTTTGGTAGCAGTATTTCAAATATTTTCAAATACAAAGAAATCTGGTTTGCATTTTCCACATAGCTCCATTGTTTAATATCTATTTAGTTACTCTCTTTTGCACAAAAGTCCTATCAGGCTAGTTCAGAGAGTTTGATTTGTGCCTGTGAGAACAATCCCAACGGTTCATTTTCAGTTATTCCAGATCTTTTTAAGGATTTCAAAATAAAGTTTTGAAGAAACCCAAAGCTGCAGTGGCTTCATATTTCATTTATATGCTCATTTCCTTGATTAATTGTCTCCTGTCCAAATTTTGGCAAAATTGTAATCCAGTATCCGTGACAAAGTCCGCTGTCATCCTGGGTGCAAGACTGTCCATAACTGTAATTTAATCATGGGAGGCCGGATGAAGTGATGTGCGGTGGACTCGTCCTCCTCTCGCTGGAGTCCCAAAGCGAAAAGGGATGTTTGGAATTTATTACATGCGGTGACCCTGCAGCCACTCAGTCTGGTCAGACTGCAGAACCCCGTGTATAATGTGACTGCGATCTCAGTACGCTGAGAGCAAAGGACTTGTGCCGAGTCAAAGTCTCTCACTTTACGAGTTTAAAGCTGAAGGGTGGACTGTCACAGAATATATGAGATCGGCAATAGCATCTGTAGATTGTGGATTTATTCTGCTTGATTTCCTAAAGGAAAGTTTTTCTCACGCAAGCTTGCTCTTAACAAAACGTAGTCCCCGGGGCAATGCAGAGACGACCGGCAGTTTTGCTTTGTTTTCTTCATGTTCAATACTTACAATAATTTTCCTTTTTTTTTGTGCCTTTAACTTCAATGTTCTCTGGCCTCAGAAAAAACATTTTAATGTGAAATTTCAGAAAAACAATTTGAAAGTATTTAAGTTGAGACATTTACTTAAGGCATCTGTCTTGGGCCAAGACCTCATATGCACTTTCCCAAAATATGCTACATTCACTCCTAAAGTACTTAATATTAAGAAATTGCTTATCCAGGATTCAGCTGCAACTCAGCCCAGGTAACGGTGAACTTTTTTTTTGGTCTTACTTTCTTAAGACAAACAAGAAGCAAAGAGAATTATATAAGTAAAACATAAAGAGCTGCCAGTTGTAGTACTCCAATTTTCGCGCTCCTTTTTTGAGAAGCCTCTGAAACTTTACGTGTCTTATGCAGGATGAAACAGTAGTTTGTACTGCAGCATAGTATTTGTAGGATCTATTTTTTTTAATTTGTTTTGTAAAAAAAAAAAAAAAAGAGCGAGTAAATGGCACAATCATCATTTCTCTATTATCATGACAAAATGGGACAGACACAGGCGTGTGACATGAGGACGGCGAGATGAAATTATGGTCTATTTCACCCGCTTTCAATCCAAGTATACAAGTTTTTTTTTCTTTTTTTTTCTTCTTGTTGTTTTTTAAAAGGTTATTTTAAGTACTTTGATCCACGAACCATGGTTTTTGATGAATGCATCCAACTTTGTTTTTGATGTAATGCACCTAAATTGGCATGCGGCATCACAGATTCGCTCCGTCTGCCCTGCCGCAGCTCAACCCAGCGTAGACCTTCAACGTGTCTGCTTAAAATTAGCCGTTAGTCATGACAATGGTGTTCATGGTATTTTGTCCACCCCCCCCCCCCCTCCTATAGATATCTCGGATGTTTGCCCGCTGGTAAATGTTGCGTTTTCCTTCCATTAGGGGGCGCTGCAGGCTCCCATATGCCCGTACAAAGTTACTGTAGCCCATTATTAAGGGATTTCATTTTTTTTTTTTTTTTCCAAACTGAGCTCAACAACGTGGGATTATCAGTAGGCCTACTACTGCTCTGAGTTAAACTGACTACACAGTGCTTATAAAAACGTGAAATGTTTCAGATTATGGGATGTTGGAGGACACGGTGGGATAGTGTTTTTTTTTTTTTTTAAAGTTTTAACTAATTCTAAAAATATTACACTACCAAAGGGAGATTTTTTTTTTTTGACACTGATTAAACACTTTCCTCTTAAAAAAAATAAATAAAAAAAAAAAAGCATCTACCACGTGATCCCACAATGCTCACGTAACATTTGCAGGCTACAGCATCCTACTTAAACTGTATTTGTATCTTTTACCCCTCAAAGCTTTACAGTGATGACGTAACGCTGCAGTCATGGACATTAGGGGGTGAAAGTTTTTTGTTGTTGTTGTTTTGTTTGTTTTTTTAACGCGGGAGCACAAAAAAAACAACAACTTTAGGGACATGCTCGTGCCTCCCCCCCTTGCTTTCACTGCGTCCGACCGTAAAGTCCTGGACTACAGAGCAAGAGGGCAGGTGAGCGTGGACCGTGGGGGAGGGGAGGGGGGGGGGGCGCTTCACCGCAGTCCTGGCACACAGTCAGCGCGGAGGCACGGAGAGGGAGGGAAAGTGTTGGGATGGTGGGAGGCGGGGGGGGGGGGGGGGAGTCGTTGACAGACACGCCCCGGTGTGTGTGTGTGTGTGTGTGTGTGTGTGTGTGTGTGTGTAGCAGCGTGTCTGTGAAGGATTCCCACGCGCCAAACGGACGCGGTCGCCTCGACCACCCCCCTCCGCGCGCTCTCTCTCGGAAGTTACCGGAGAGTTTGGCAACAAGCCGCAGGAGAGCAGCGCAGCGCAGCCGGCGGGTGGTGTGGCTCTGACCCGAGAGGCGCTATGTCGGGACACCGGGTGCAGTTCGCAGACCTTCCTCCGAGTGATCACAAGGGAAGCCCCAAATTTCACAGTAAGTCCAAACTACTGAGCTGCTTGAACGTGTGCAGACCTTGGTTTCTCCATAACTCCACGAGACTGCGCGCGTTCTGCTGAAAACTACTTCAAAACTGACTCCGCTTCTGGTTTTTTGAAGTTCTGGTCGCCCGTCAAGTATTTCAGGGTGGGCAAAACGCACTGCTGTACTTTCACGTAGGGAAGCATAGCGGGAAACACGTTACAATTTTTCTTTCTCTTCAAAATATCATAGCTGTCACCGGATTACACTCCTCGTGCTGTACAGAATATAGTGAACGTGCAAAAGATGGGAAGTAAAATGTCGTTTTTCCTCTAAATGAAACTTGTTATCTGCTGCTTTAAATGCAATAATTGTTGGTGACATATTTATTTATTTATTTATTTATTTTTTGCTTACACGTAGGCCTGCTGGTTATGCTACACACGTTATGTTCTTTATGTGACTGCTTTGTGGCTGTTGTGCGGAGCCCTCACCGGTGATCCGCGCTGCACACGCGGGGCATCTGCGCGCTGATCCCGTTTAGTCCCCACTCAATACACTCATCTGAAGGGGCAGTTGCCCTTTACGTGCTGCAGCTAACTTTTTTTCCTCCTCAGGTCTCCGCCGTGAGTGGAAACCCCTCTCACGCTGGGTCTTAAAAAAGTAAGGTGGCGCTCACCTTGCGGTGCGCGCAGTGGCCACTTTGCTGCATCCCTCAACTTAAGGTACCGCACGCGCACACTAACCGCTGCAGGATCGGATCACGTTCAAGGACTCTTTTGGTTTTTCCCAAGTAGATGCTTTAAAAGATGCACTTCTGATGGCGTGCGAGCCAACCCGCGGCGTCAGCTGCGCTTGCCTCTGCCGCTGCTGCGTGCTGCAGTGTATGCACTACGGCATGAGACGAGAGAAACTGAGCTCATCTCCATGGTGACAGATTGAGTGACGGAGCACGTGATGAACAAGGACGCGATGGGAAAATTTGCCAGTTTGCTGCAAAGCCCTCCAGAAGGGTGCATCTACTGTATAGCAGGCTGGTTCTGTGACGGCGCATGTGCACGGTCGGGATTTGTGTCCGAGAGGGGCAGCTGTACTGGCAGTCTGGTGTGCTTTTTGTGTTCTTTGTGTGTGTGTGTGTGTGTGTGTGTGTGTGTGTGTGTGTGTGTGTGTGTGTGTGTGTGTGTGTGTGTGTTGTCACAGTAAGCCAGTGGCGTGCATGTGGACGGCGGGGTGAGAAGTGCTGATGTTGGACGCAGGTTAGACTCTGCTTGTATGCGGTGGCGTGCAGGGTTGACGTGTGGAGGGACACAACAGCAGCTTCAGCAGCAAACCACACACTCTGACTCAGCCCATCCTCCCCCCCCCCCCCCCCCCCCGCAGCTCAGAAAGCAGGTGACAGCGAGGTCAAGTTTCAACCTCGTCTCTCTCTCTCTCTCTCTCTCTGTCTTTGGGATGCACGCACACACACACACACACACACACACACAACATACACAACAAGCACTCCCTAGTTCAACGCCCAGCTGGTGAACGCCTCGTCCCGGCCTACACCTTCTGGACTGAACTTTAATACTCATTCGCTCGAAGTATTGGCAATATAGAATATAAATATCAGCTGTGGAGCAGAACAGGAGCTCATCCATCACTCCATTTATTTTCAAAGCGCTATAACCTCTAATGATCTTGTCGTCACAGAGTGAACGCTACAGCAGATGTGAGTTTGTCGACTCGCATCACCGGAACTGAAGGGATGCTGTTTTTTTTCTCGTCACACAGTTTACGCGAGTTCTGAAAATACGCCGTCGTTGCCGCCTCGACGCGTCCAACGACTGACTTCTTGTTTGATTCATTTTTTTTTTATCTGGATTAAGTTTGCAGTTTTATCTAAGGCGCTATTTTCTGTCTGTTTAGGCATGGCGGCTGCCCAAGCCAGCTGCCAAATGCAGCAAAAGGAGGAGAGTTGGAGATTTCTTACTTTAATCTTCAGAATAACGGAGAAGAGCGACGGCTTATGTGATAGAATCAGTTTTTAGTCACTTGGTTATTGCTGCAGAGAAGTACTAATGTACCTACGAAATGCTTTATGTCTGTTGTTTCAAAAAGCCAAACTCGTCGTCTCTGGAGATCACTTTGGAAAATGTGGGTTTGCTGGATCCGCGTGTTTCAAGGGCGGCAGAAATGTTTTTCACTGTGTGGTCTTGAGGACAAAGTCAAGTAGTTTTAATGGTTGTTTCGGGGACAACACCAACATGCGGGTCTGTATCACACAAAAAAAAAGTTTCCCCTCGGGGATTAATAAAGTAACTACCTAACCTAACATGCGGAATAGTTCTTTCTTCTTTGTTCCTCGTCTGTTTGACCACGTTTCTATTTTGATCTCGGGTGTTACTTTACTGTTCGCCATTGTAACTTTACGAGTTTCAGGGTTACGTTTTCATAGCAAAGAGCTACGACAGTTCTCTCCTGGTTCTCAACATCGATATCTTAGAATTACTTGTAGATGTCTTCAACTTTGCTTACGCTACGTGGCTGACCTTCTTAGCATCGCAGGCACCCCCACTTTTAGTTGTACATTTACTACATTATTTGTAGAGTCTTTTCGATTTGAGATCTTTTGTGTGTGTGTGTGTGTGTGCGCGTGCGTGCGTGTGTGTGTGTGTGCGTGCGTTCGGTCTGCTTCTTTAGATTCGGGGACTTATCTCTGTTTAGTGGAGGACTGACTGTAGAGCTGCTCATTCAGTGAGTAAAACGGTGATATGTCTTTCAAAGCCGGCTGCTTCACATCCTGAACAGCTGCACTCTCGGCAATGGTGTCCATCATCTCAGGTTTCCAGCAATATGTGCGGATTCTGTCAACAGTTTCTGGCGACAGACGTGCAGTCTTGATTGGATGGCTGAATGAAAATATAGCTTTCTCTGTTCCCACCAGTCTGGGAATGATTCATAAGAAGGAAGGGTGGAGCAGTTTAGCGTCCAACTCAATCGCGAGGGACATCTTCACGTGGTTTGCGCTCTGCCATGACGCTGTTAAACAATGTTGTTGCTCCATATGCCTTTTCTTCCTTGACTCAAGCCTCCTGTGCCTCGTTGGCCACAGCATCACCACAGTCAATAAGATCATCGCATCCACGTTGGTGATAACCACAACGTCACTTCATACCAACGAGGTAAAAGAGCTTCTCGTGTGCAGCACTGAATACCCTGTTGTGTGAAAAGTTACAAATTGCAGCCGTAAATCATCACAGCGAGAAGTTAACTTCCAACGAATGATGAATATCTGCATATTCAAACGCGATACCTCGTCTGATCTTGCCGCAATTACTTCACTGTAAAGTACTCAAATAATTGTCAGTGCAATTTTCAGCAAACATTTTTTTTTTTTGATGAATTCTTATCTAATAGTGTGTTTACAACATTTAAACAGAAGTGGGGCAAAACAAGTTAACTAACAAACACTCAGTCATCCTAAAAGGGAGACCGTGCACTGCTGCTGACTCCATTATCCCATTAACACTCCCTCTGGCTCATCTGTAGCTTCTTGTTGAAATACTTTGTTGTTGCCACTTATCAGTGTTTCTGTGTCAGGATGTCCGGGACAAACAATAAACATGGCTGCCGTGTTATCTTCCTTCCGGTCCCCTGTGTGATTGTCTGGGGAATATTGTAAACGCTGTGTTGGAATGGTAATCACAGAATACAGAATATGCTTCGTTACCAGCTCAGGAATGCAGATGGTGTCTGTGTCAGCGTTAAGCTTTAGGAACCGGGGAGGGGGAGGGCGGAGGTGGGGGTTGGGTGGTGGGGTTGATATCTCTGCAGCTTATAATTGTCTCTGAAAACAAATTAGATAGACGTGAAGGTGAGGTTGAAGGATAGCTTTAATTTCCTAAGACCTCTTTTCTGTAGATGGATCCTATGTCGTTTCTGGCGAGTCGCTGTTGACTCGGCAAAAGCGTGAAATGCTACATCTGGTAGGCTGATCACATTTGATAGCCACTTGAGATGATCCTGCTGGAAAGAGCCAAGCCCCTGAGATGCTAAACAGCTGTTTTCACAGTGGATTAAAAGCATGTCCCTTAAGGGCTCTTAAGTTTCCTGAGAGTGTAAAACACAAAAGATTTAAGGGTAGGCTGTTGCCTTATCTGTAATATGCTGTTGTTTTTCCTGCTTTAAACGAGGAGTGTTTATGATAAAAGGCAGTAAGCTCGAGTTGATATATTTTTGAAGCACAGCTTATGTGCTGGTTTGTGAGGTTTAGTTGGCAAAAAAATATTTTAACTGTAAGTGACCTTGTTTTTTTTAAAAGCTTTTATGGATATTCATTGAAACAAATGTTGATTCATTATTATATATACTTGGCCCATTCATGGGGCTAAAAAAGCCATTAAAGTAAAAAATATAGCCCAAGGCCTACAGACATTTCAGAAGAGTCTACAACCCTCTTTTTAAAGTACGTTTGTGTATATTTCATTTCCAGCTCTTTCACATTTCACACATTTTCTGCTGCTCCTTCCCGCTGTGTTTTTCACTATATAAAGCTCTAATGTTCTATACGCCACAAAGTGAAAGCACTCTGCTCTACTTTGGCCTATTCTTGGGGAAAAAAAAAAAAAAAAAACACAACATTGTATACTATTTCTTGGCTTAAGACATTTTGTTCCATCAGCGAGTGTTTGAGAGGAACCGGAGCTAACAGAAAGGTCATTCTTGAGAAATTAAGTCAGAGGGAGACAATATTTTGAAAAGATGAAAAAAAAAATAAAAAAAGAACGACGAAACATCGGTGCAATAAGAGCGCAACTTATTGTACAGTTAATGGTGTCCTGTGGCTAGAATTACTCCTGGGTGAGTCATCATCGCTGTCTCACGGTATGGCTTTGCATCATGAAACTTTGCGTGCCTAATGAATTATCCATCCTCTCCTGACTCCGCCGTCTCCCCAGCAGCGGGATGCCGCTGCTATATGAAGAGGAACCAGATGTTTTTCCTCTTTTTTTATTATTTTTTTATTAATAATAATAATAATAATAATAATAATAATAAAAAAAGCCCCCCCCCTTTTATGATTTCCTTCCCGAAGAGGACATGATGGAGTATCTATAATTTTCTGAAAAAAAAAAAATGAAAAAAAAAAAAGCACATATGCAGTGGACGATGTCAGCCCAAACTTTCCGCACCTGAGAAGTGAAGAACGGGGAGATAAAGAATTTCACCTATTCCGCAGCAACAAGTAGCACGGACCTCTCAGCACGGAGCACTCAGTCTTATATTGGCTGCTGCAGCCGAGCGCCTGTCTGCGGACTCCCCGGTGTTGTCGTTCCCGCCCGCTTCTCCTTTGTCGCCTGTGGAATCAGCCGAGGAGTAAACAAACACGTCTATCTTGTTTATAGTCATCTTGAGTCTGGAAGGATCTGAGGCCTGATAAGATGCAGCTGGGAATATACGCTGTTAAAAATGATGACTCCCAAAGGGTGCCGCAGTTCTCCGCGCACATGCCATTCATTCACCCACCCTGAACAGTAGTCTTGAAATATCTGCTCCTCTTTATTGGTGATTAGAGGCCGTCTGGTCGTGCTTGTGCGCTGCTGAGACGCAGGGTGTAATAACATTCTCTGCGTGCTTTCCCCGAGCACTAATGATGCATGATACTAGACCCGATGACATCGTTTTTTTTTTTTTTCTTTTTTTAAGGGAGCAAAGGGAACGAAAAATTGATTTGGACACAGTTGAGTGAGAAGTCAAATAGCCTCTCCTTTGATGTTGCAGCAAGGTCATGTTCAAAGAAAATATTTTAAAAAAAGGGGAGAAAATGAGGCTGTGTTTGTGTGAGTTTGCGCTCTGATGCTTCATATTAAATATGTCTATCTGTGTGTGTGTGTGTGTGTGTGGTGGGGGGGACGCTGATTATTAGGCTTATCTTAGGCTTATCTTTAAACGCCACGCTGACGACATTGAGTCTTTTATTCACCAACTGTGATTTTAATGACTTTACAAATCAATCAAAAGATCTGGGTCACTGCCACAGAGGCCAGATTAAACACACACGCTTTAACAAAGGAACCCGTGTCTGCAGTCGCCATTGTTATTATTGTAAGAGACGGAGCATTTTCTATCCATTTTTCATGTTTGAAAAATGACGTAAATATGAATATTTTCTAAAAGTTTTGACTAATTCTTTAAGTTAAGTGCATAGTGTGTAAAAGCACTGCAACAGCTGCCCGTGTGTGTGTGTGTGTGTGTGTGTGTGTGTGTGTGTGTGTGTGTGTGTGTGTGTGTGTGTGTGTGTGTGTGTGTGTGTGTGTGTCTTGTCTATATGTTGTTTTCCCACGCAAAAATATTTTGTGGGAACTATGTGTGTGGCTTAGACACATGATCTGTGCTAATTAGGAAACCGAAGACAAACATTTCAGCATAATTGACAGAGGTATAAGAGAAACCAGAACACACAGTGCAACACAGTGTATTTGAGAAGCCCTTCCCGAGTACAGGTAATTTACTCTCACTTAGCTAAAAACAAGCCATCTGACACCACTCATTTGACATTCCAAATGTTTTGCTTCACTATCGAATTTGATAACCGAGCTTGTGGAAGGGAAGAGAATCCACTCCCAGTCAATGACCGCAAGCCGCTGCTGTCAGTGTGATAGATGGGAGGTTTAGTGCGAGGATGCAAGTGGGTGTTTATAAGTGGATGGGACGCCACCGATTGGGTGCGGTCGGAGCGAGGGGCTGTGGGAGGAACACATACACATTTCTGTATGACCTTATAGCACATTTTAGCAGCCACTCCACCCCCCACCCCCTCTTTCCCCCCGAACTGATGAAAAACACCTTCGGCAATTATCCTCTCCCGCTGGTCGCAACTTCTATTTTCGATGATAAGAGAGAATAATGAGTGGCAGAATAAGCGGAGACCTATTGCTTTATCAGCTAATTTCTTTCAAAGAAAACTTTTATCAGCAACGTTCCCAGTGTGAGAATGGGGAAATGAATATAGGCAATGCTGTGTGCAGTATGCTAGTATGTTCTTTGGCTTCCTTTCACTTCCTGTGAGTTTTCAGGTCAGGTTGGGCTAATCCACTTTACTCCCTGGAAAGTCTGTGAAATACCAGCATGCCAATAAGTGTGGTGCTGGCATCAGCAAACGGCTGCTGATCCTTTGATCCAAACTCTTAATCTGAAGACAAAGGACTTTTTTTTTTTCTTTTTTTTTTTTTTAATTAAGAGCCTTTTCTATTCAATTGAACCACCTACCACATTTAAATCCAGACCTTTTCTCTGTGATGGTCAAGCTTCTCGACTTGAAGAATTTATAAGGCACCTCGAACAATTTGTTTCTTACTCGTTTGCTTTTCAGAAATGTGACTAGAGCTCTTACAGACGCTTAAGCCGGCAAATGAGTCAGATATTTAACAAACAAATATGATGTGCAGCCTCTGTGTTATCTACCTCATGTGAAGCTGAGCGCCACGATGATGCAGACTTGGCTGTCAGGAGCCACTGCAAAGGCCAGCAGTTGTGTAAGAGATTTAATGGCCGTGGCTGTGAGTCTAAAGAGGGGACAGCGATCATCAGACCTTTTGGCAAGGTTAGCAAGGTCCTTTCCTCTCTGCTTCCCTCATTCAATCACTCTGTTAGTCGGACCAAATAATACATGGATGCTCCCGACCTCCAGATGCGATACTGTATCATCTGTCACAAAAATTATTTTAGTAATCTTCTTTCTTTTTTTCTTTTTTTTTTTGATACATAGTACCTATAATTTTTGAGCACAAAGAACAAAACAACAGCTTGATATTTTGATGTTTCAATTTGTTTGGTAGGCTGTATTAAAGCGTGTGCTTTGTCTGCTGCCCTCTGTTTGAACCGATACCATAAATATTCACAACATCGGGTAATTGTGTTTTATTAAGATTTTGACTTCTATTACTCTTTAGCCTTTCGATTTATCAAAGCTTCTTTTTCGTTTAATGTCTCAGCACTGCCAGACAAAACAGTACTGATGTGTGCCTGATGTCTGCTGTGTCAATGAGAGGAACAGCCCTTTTTGTGCTGTTGTGATCCGAGTCAGCCCGGCTGTACGTTCCGGACCACCAGTGGAATGCAGAGTCAGCATTTATCTTCTCTTTAAAACGTAACCAGGAGCAATTTTCATAGTTTCTTACATACCTCTCTTGAGAAGAGGTTAAGACTTCATTTATGTGGAGAGTCAATATCCTCAAGCTTGTTTTTTTTTTTCTTGCGTTACATAGTGAAATCACTGGTTGATCGTCCTCTGCTGTAAAGAAACAGTTTTGTTTAGTGAAATCAACGGATGTTTTTTGTATTTTTATTATGAAAGAGCACTGGTTATTTTTGACAAACCGGCAGAGAATTATCACCCAACTCTGCAGTTTCTCTCAGCCTTGTGGAACATTTTATTGTCTTTCAGCTTATTGTTTTGGTGTTACAGCCTGCAATGTCAATGTCTTTGGATATGTAAACAGGTAACTGCTTGCTAATGTGTTTGCCACAATAGCTTGATAATGGAATATATTATGTTTTTGTTGTCTTCTCAGCTTGCTTTGTTGCTTTGAAGTGGCCAAACTAAATTTAATACACGTTATCAAGTCAAGTCATAAACATTTTTTATAAACTTATGTCTCATTGTCAAACTTACAATTATTAGTTCTCATGATTTGACATCTTATCTCACAAATTCTTCTCTAAACTGTTTTATTTTGGCTACCTTATGAGTGTGGCATATTTCCCAGCATGCAGTTTTGGTGCACTGCTTTTAAGAAAAATTAGCTGAGCATATCGGTCCCTCTGCATACATACATATTTAAAAAAATAAAAAGTAAAAAAAGATCACGAGTAACCTCAGATGTGCTACCTTTATATTAGTGCTAACACTGGATGAAAGTAGCTATTATGGAAGCGCTGTAAAGATTACGTGGCCCTCGAAGAACTGACATTGACCCAACTTCAAAGTGAGAATATACTGCAAAGCTGACCAGTAACCTTTGCACATGTGATTGAACTAAAGACTTTTATCAAGACCTCAAGCTAAAGTAGTTTGAGAATACTGCACACAATGAATGAAGTCTTAGATAGCTCACCTTTTTTTAAAGCCGACTTTTTAAGGGAGACTCGTGTCTTTAAATTTAATTTTTTTTCCACTGCACTCGCAGTTACCATTATCAACCCACAGCTGCTAGTTATCACAGTCTCCTGCTTTTGTTCTGCCACCAGAAAGCTTTTTTAACAGTGGGCAGTCACTGAGGTGAGGAAAAGTTAGCTCAAACTTTCCATTGACCTCCAGGACCTTAAAGTCCCCCAACCTGTGAGTCACCCGAGCCCCTGTGCCCGCCTCAGAACTTGACACTGAATGGTGCCCAGGAGTTTTAATATCATGGGGATTGTGGGTGCTTCTGACTGATAGAGGTTTGGAGTTAGTCTTTGATGTTCTTTGTGCTTCTTAATGAGGATCAGACTCTGGATTTTTTTTTTTTTTTTTGGCCTTCCCCCTGCCTCTTCCACTTGGAGCAGTGGGGCAGTGGAGATTTGAAGAACCAGTTCTACCTCAAGAGAGGATGATTTTTTTTTTCTTCCCCCTTCTTCTTCTCTTCAACTCTATACATCTCTCTCCTCTCGCCGTCCTCTCCCTCCCTCCCCCCCCCCCCCCTTTTTCATCAGACCTCTCTGGCACCCAGAGCGTCCCTGCGTCTCAGAGTGAGTTCATCATTTCATTAACGCGGCCTTGGCCCAGATGAAGCGGGGCTCTGAAGTCCTTTCATCAGCACCTTGGGGAAGTGGGAGGTGTGGTTGGGGCGACCGAGTGTGAGACGGTACAGGAAACACAGCTTAGTCTGGACTGGACACGAACACTGAAACATGTGTGTACACAAACCTGCGACGGGGCAAAGGGTCGGGGCAGATGTCAGACGAGGGGTGGGCCCTGACTAACCTCTGACCCAAGTTCTGAAAATGAAGGCCGATCAAAAACACGTGTGTGCCGGAGCTCTCGTAATGTTGCCTTTCCTGTTGAAAAGACACATTTGATGAATTTGGTCTGGGAGACAAAGGCCCACTGTAGTGTCAGTACTCTTTGGAGCGCAGGCAACGCACAGCAGAGTTTTGGAGGATGTGAGTGACTCGTGTCAAGTGGGACCTTGTACTCTTGTCAGTCAGTGGTTGTGAAACACTTCACTTCTAAATGACACTCACAGAAACCCTATCTTTTTCCCAAAGCGAGACTTAGATGGGGTAACAATATGCCACATTTTCCGGCAGAATACATTTCCTACAATACATTTAGATCTTACGCTCCTTTTCCCCATAGCTTGGGCTGACAACAATTGCTTGGAGCTATTTCCTATGCAATTTATTACAATTAGCCTCAAGTCAATGCTATTTCTAGCTCAGGGACCGGACTGTTAATTCAGATTATGGCCACCGAGGAAAGCCATAAAGCTGAGGGGTCATTATTCCTGTAGGATTTCAGCCAAGCCATAATGAAGAGAAGTGGAGCCAAAGAATCTGTGGCTATCTTCTGTCTTGAGACCAGGCATGCATACGGCGGCACATCTCGCATGACGTCTCCTTCATCCATTCAGTCCTGCATCTTTACCTCCATCATTAATAGCCCTGTTAACCATGATTTATTTGAACTCCAGCACTATTTCAAGTTTCATATTTAATCCCCTGATGCGCCCTTCTTTGTGTCTGTGTCACTTTTGTGTCCCTTTGCATCAGATCCCCATCTCTGTCCTGTGTTTGCCTAGGGTGGGCCCATGCTGTTGGTTCAGCAGATCTGTTGCTGCTGACTGAAGCCATGTGTGCATGCGTGTCCGCCCACTTGCATCTACGCGTACCGTCGGACGGCTTCCTGTTGTGTTGAGACATGCATGCTGGTGTTTGCTGTCACTGCAGTTCATGTGCTGCTTTGCTTCCAATGCTGATTGTTCGTTAGTGAGAATTTGGGACCTGCACACACACGCGCACCCACGCGCACACACGTGTGTGTGTGTGTGTGTGTGTGTGTGTGTGTGTGTGCGTGCGTGTGTGTGTGCGTGTGCGTGTGTGTGTGTGTGTGTGTGTGTGTGTGTGTGTGTGTGTGTGTGTGTGTGTGTGTGTGTGTGTGTGTGTGTGTGTGTGTGTACAAACCTGTCGTCACCAGAGCTGATCCAATAAATCATCTGGTTTAATATATCGGCCGATATTCGCTTATGCCACACATATTGTAACGATATCAAGATGTTGTGCTAGAAAACACAAAGACATGCTTGGGTGGAATTATGAAACATAGTAACCATTGATAGTCTGTCTCTTATAAAACAATAAAACCTAGGGAAGTTGCATTTAGTATTTAATCCTCCCTCTAATTTGTCTTTTTGACTCTGTAACCCCCTGCTCCAAGACATTTTCAGCTCTACTACATGGTACTGTCACTTGTTTTAAACGGATGACTTGGAGTATGAAAAAGCCTTTTTAGTCATACGTCAACTCGCATCAAGGCACTTAGATCTCCTTCTTCTGCAGTGGAGGAAGGCAGAGATGCTCTACAAGGAATGAAAGAAATTCGATGTCGATGAAGATTTGGGGAGATCTTCGCATGGCTGGTTAGCCTAATCTGTTTTGTCTGTGCAGACGTAGGTTATAAAGATTTACAGATGAAACTGAACTTTGAAATGTATTACTGATTTTTAAGTGGTAACACAGAATTCCTCAGTGAGGAAGTCATTAATATAAACCTTTGTAATATTCTATTCGTGCTTCTGTCCTGAGTTGTAGACATTTTTCCCACTGCAAAACTCCCACGGCATGTTCCACATAATTCAGCTCAGTCTGATTTACAATCTATGATATAATTTAAACGACTGACTTATTTGTGATGTTGAGCGGAATGATATTCACCAGTGAAAGTATGCAAAATTATGGGGAAGATAATCGGTCATTTGAAAGCTGTCGGCTTGATTTAGAGACTCAAGCCATGAAAACCTCCAATGAAAATCTACTTTCTTGGCAAGCATGTTTACGCACAGACATGCACACATGCAGAAATAGGCAGAGACACACGCAGATTATTCACAATCCCCCTGAGAGCGCTTAGACAAATGGCATTTTCACATGTTAAAGGTCGCAAATGAAATAGCCGTCGTGAGCATAAATTTGGGTACTACAGCTGTGACGGTGGAGAGGGAGTCATCAGTATAAAACATTACTTACTTCAGGTTGAAAAACCGCCAGAATAATTGCAGAGGAATTTCTGCTTGACTACGTTAAAGCCCATATCATTCAGCAAGCAGACTCTTGAGCAGCATACAGTATTTCATACAGGATGGAGCATTTCTAACATTAAAAAGATGTGCCATAGTCCTAAAAATATTCACAAATGATAACTTTGATGAAACTAAATGTTAATTAAATTGGAGAAAAAAAAATGTTCACCGGTGGACCATATTTTACCTGAACGTAAGCTCAACACTCAGTAAAAAGGAATAGAAGAAAAAACAAGTAGAAACAAAATCGACAAAATACATTCCATGAGATTATTAGTGGTACTTCCACGTTTTACGATTTTAGCTTCAAGTAATTTAGTTATAAATGAGTTGACATGGGTCATATACTTTATGTTTTTGTCTGGAATTTCAGTCTTTCCAGTGTTTCAAGTTTCCAATGATGTTATCACTTAGGCTAGATTTACTGACTTTTGAAACATGAACACTCATCATTTGATAATAAAATAATTATAATAAACTTTGTTTATAAACTAGACTACATGCATAAATCTATGGTGTGTGTCTGATTGTGTGCTTGATCTTAAGCCTCCTTTTTTTTTTCTTTTTTTTTTTTAAAAAGGGCCAAAAGCAGGAAGAAATCAAGGTTGCAACCGTCTTGGCACAGAAAACACGCTCGTTCCTCCTCCATAATATATGATGCGCTAAAAGGCTCCTTTAGCTCCTCAAGCTGTTTACATGATGCTAACAACAAGATCTAACCGGTCTGTCTGGTGTGGATGGAAGTTTCTGCTCGGGTGTTTTCATAAATGCATGTTTTCATGTGTTTTATGTTTTTGTATTCCCATCTAATTTAGCTGTGCTGAAGATATGCAGTTTGGAGATAAAATTGCAGATTTATAAATATCTCTTCTCTAATATATCCCTTTCTTCCGTTGCATGGAAAGTCTTCTGTATTTATTTGAATATGTTAACCTTTTCCTCTTTCTGATCCTGACGTGTATGTTTTGGCTGCGTATGTTTTGGCTATATGTATTAATGCCAGACGCAGCCTTTTCATTGGACTGCTGCAATCACAAACACCTCCGAGACGACTCTGGAAACCTCATCCGTCTAATTCCTTCACTGAACTACACGAATATTCTTATAAATTCATTGTGTTTTCACACCACATCTGACAACCTTTTTTATTTGTTCATATTTTCACTATTTTGGAAATTGAAAAAAAAAATGAATCACATCAAATATCTTGACAATATTATTGTCTTACAGTACTTGTCTTACCTCTCCTTCATTAGGGCTCTGATTTCATGACAAAACACTCTTTTTTTTAGATGCTTTTGTATGACTGTGTGTTGGCAGATACTTGTTTTTCTCATTTCGTTCTCGTGTGCTTTTTATGGTATGAAGAGGCATCAGTGTGCTCTGCCTCTGCTCTCAGACAGATGCTGCTGCTTCAGGATCCGGTAACTACTTCTCTCTCTCTCTCTCTCTCTCTCTCTCTCTCTCTCTCTGTCTGCAGCCAGACACTGAACTAAAAGTCAATATGCCATAAAGAGAATGGAGAAACCTCTTATTTACATCAGTCTGAACAGAGAGGTGGTTTGTCTCTCCTCATATCCTCTCCGTACACTTCAGGCAGAGGCTGATAATAACACCAATAACGCTCTCGACAAGCTGTCCAGATAAGAAACTAAACTCTCCTAAAATGCTGAGGTGTAAAGGATGAGGACGAGGCTGTGGGTTTAATGCGCTGCCTCTGGGGTAAAGGCAATGAAAAAAATAAGTTTAGATGTTTCCAAACTGAGTGCGGGGGTTTTTGAGCATGTGACTGTGCTCACATGTCCAGAGGGTGAGGAGCAGGAGTGACTCATAAGGCCACAGGGGGGCCCCAGAGACAGGACATGAGCAGGGAGAAGTCATGATGACATAGAATCACAATCCCAGTGAAAGCTGTGTCATTGACTCTTTCATTTAATATTTATTATGCTTTGTTCTTTTTTTACTGACTTTCGGCATTTGATTAGTGCAAGAACATTTGAGGATCTGTTTAAAAAAATTCTCTCATGGCTTCATGTTAAGAAGGGGCTCTGCTTATTTCAAGGGACAAAACCTCACAAAAATTAGATGAATGGATTTTGTTCAATGTATTTGCATCTTCAAGAAGTGATTTTTTTTTTCTTCCTTCTGATGTAATCACTTTAAGTAGAGAAAACATGTATTGCTGGGTTTTGCCAGTTTTATCCTGTTAAATCTTTTCTATTTGCAGAAAAACTTGCTATTTATTTTCACAGTCACATTATAATTGTGTGGTACTGCAGTTGCTTGAAAGCTGTGTCTTGACTCTCACTGTTGATAGGTTTGAAGATGCTGTAATTTGACAGTTACTTGATAAAAAAAAAGAGCATAATTCATGTTTTTCCTTCCAAAATCATCCTTTTTTTTTTGCCGCCACCAAAGAGTTTACGTTTTCTGTCACGTTTGTGATGACCGGTGATGAGTTTTAATAGCGGGTGCGGTGTAAGATGGTCATTTTTTTTCTCATGAGTTGCTTACTGTAACGAACGTAAGTGTATCCTATTATCATTAATGTGGTTCATGTTGATCAAGATTCACATACAGACTCAACATTTCTAAAGATCTTCTACTGGTGAAATTACTGATGTAGCTCTCGTAGCCCTCTGAATTTAAACTTTCAACAACATAGTTTTCACTGGAAGTTTGCCGTCATATTCTGGAGTATCCTTCAAGTCTTAACAAGCTGATTTCCATAGCAGACCAGAATTAATAACACGTCCTCATCCTGAAACGACGGAACGCGTCTATTTCCAATGAAGCCCAAAACAACATACGAGGGTTTTCGCATTCCCCTAAATAAGACCAACACATTCTCGTATCTAAAGGAAAGCAGGTCATTTGCCAAAACTGTATAGTGTATACCACCGTTTGGGGAAGTCCCTGTGTTTGATTCATCCAACCACCCCTGACTTTCTCCGTACTCACACTTTGTCACTCTCTATCCTACATCTCCTGACTTCCTCCTTTGCTACCGTCATAATTACTACAGCAAGTAGAAGTCGCAATAAAAGGAAATATTTATTAAGGTGCTTGCGCAGACGACCTACATGACTGTGTTGCATGGGAGGCCGGTCTGTTGTTTTGTTTAATAAAAGCGGATGGAGTCAACAGCAATGCAGATTCACCTCGATCAATCTTGTTTATTTAAGCTGATGAACAGCTGATGATGACGATGATGACGCTGAAGACGGCACTTCTCTTGTCTTGGCATGTGTCTCTGTTGACTTGTTGAATGAGGGACAGCCTCGTCTGCCACGATCAGCGCTGCGTTTAGTGACT
This sequence comes from Brachyistius frenatus, assembly GCF_029030835.1. Lineage (NCBI taxonomy): Eukaryota > Metazoa > Chordata > Actinopteri > Embiotocidae > Brachyistius > Brachyistius frenatus. Next base: position 117,783 of record NW_027210646.1, read on the forward strand.
TGAAGGAGCAGATAATGTGACATGTTAGGTGGCTTTCCCCAGGGAGCAGCAGAGTGTTAAGACTAATTGGTCCCGACTGTCAGTGAGTCTCCTCGTCTTCTTTTTCTGCCTTTGAGTTACTTTTCTTCAGCCATGAGCTGGGAGCCCTCAGCAGCTGAAACGGCACGGGAGAGTATAGGATTTCATTTTGGATAGAAAAAGCATAGTTTGTCGTTGTGGATGCTGTTGACCAATTTAGGATACGGTGCGTGCGCCAGATGGAGGTTTAGATTCAAATGTGCATTTCATGAGCCTGTGAACTACTAAAAAGTCACTAATGAAATATTGATTGTTTGCTCTGGTAAGAAATTGATATTCTGAAGAACATTCAAGTTTTCCTGTATAACCTCACTGAGATTTTGACCAAGTTTCCCTCCCAGTGATACGCTTTTCTTTGTAAAATCAACTAAATCTATTCTAGATGATGCAGCAATTTCCTATGAGTTGTAGATTGAAAAATGATTGAATGCTATTTCTGTCCCGATGTGTAATGCATCATAGATGACAACAGTATAAGCCAGAAGAGGAAAGAGTTTGCAACCTGGTTTAAAACCCGCATTATTGTGCAAATGCAGGGACTGAGCCCAATGTTGCTGTTGTGTGTTTGTGCATTTCTGTTGAGCTTGTAGTGTGCCTTCAGTAACTGATTCAGCGGATGATAGTGAGTGAATGTTACAGTCAGTAATGACTCATGATATGGTTGGGAGGTAGCTCTGAGATGGAATGTAGGAAAAGAAAAAAACGACCCCCGAGGGCTTGGAAAACATACTCAACCTTAATCCTCAGCAGAGAGGTGCACAGCTCACCCCTCCCCCTCCTCCTCTCCCTCCCAACTGCCTCCCAGATCCCACAACCCCCCAGTCCACCTCCTGGTTTACTTGGCCTTTGTGTTTACTCTGCTGCATGTCAGTCACTGGTAAGTTAAAGCTGTTGCAATGGTGTCGTTACATTAACAATGGATCAATTGTGCAGGTGCAAGGGGTCATCTATTGTGATAAATCCCCAGATAATTACCACCTGTCTCATATGGTCTCAAACTCCGCAGACGTCTCATCAACATTGTGTTAAGTCAAAGCAGACAGTTGTTTTCAGAAAGTGCCTCCGATAAATCACGGTGCACTAATTGCTGCCCAACACCAATCAGACAAAATTAGTGATTGTCTGGTAAACATAGTGAAACATTTTACTGACAAAAATATGTTTGTTAAGAGTTCGTGGAAGCAAACTGGAGCTAAACGGAGAGAGACTATAACGCCTATGAGGTACGATCAAAGTGTTTTTAGACTGTTCCTGTTGCGTTCCTGAATGGTGAGCAGAACATTGATGCGAATGGAGCAGGTGAGTAAATATTTGGACTTTGGAGATGAGGTATTCCGAGTTACATTACCTGATCAACACCACCACCTGTGTTACATGCGTTTTTGTGACCACTGGTATGTGCTCGTTTACTATCTCACCATCTTGAGCAGATTTTGTGTTAAACTCTGGGAATCAGCAACATAGACTTAAAGAAATACTTCAGAAAATGCACAGCAAGAAAGCCATGAGCCGGGCGAGGTGTTTTGAGTAGCATGCACAATTCAAAGGGGACAGAACATCACTTTCCAAGACCAAAGAAGACGTGTCGGCTCAAGAGATCAACCAGGTTGGTTATTTTTGACATTCGACGAGTTGTGCACCATGAATTTGTCCCACGGGGTCGGATTGGCAACACCGAGTTCTACTGCGACGTTCTGAGGCGTCCGAGAAAAGATTCGGCGCAAACAACCTGAACTGTGGCGGAAGGGCGGCTGGGTTCTCCAACATGACGATGTGCCCGCTCAAAAATTGTTGTGCACACCAGGAACAGTCTCACAACTTTTGTTATCACACCTCGTATGTCATCGGATGAACACAAACACAACTTGAATGCTAATATTTCACAGTCCATGATATCTGGGGAAATAAGCAGTGGTTGGCAAACAAACTCACTACTTTGATGTCGTCAGCTGCGGGGAAAACTTTCAGTGAATGCAAGTTTGAGCTAGTTTTGATCAATTCTATGTAATTTTGAGCCATTTCGCTACTGCAACAGAAAAGTGATGCTATGAGACTGAACAAGAAACAGTTGTAGCTGAGAAAACCAGCTAAAAGTCACCGTTACGCGCCAAAGAGCTGAGAGGAAGTGTTGACTCGGGTA
>NW_027210646.1:125000-270000 GCF_029030835.1 Brachyistius frenatus
GATTTTCCAACCAGATATGACTTTTTGTTGTGGCAAATGTTGAGCCGTGTTCAACTTTTTAGTTATAAAATCTTTTTTTCCCCCCCCTGTGCTTCCTTAAGCCTACTGTGGTAATGTAGTCGTCTCTTTGAAATGAATCGGGAAGCAGTACTATTATCCTCTGAACTCTTGATGGAGCTGAGAGAAATAACTGCTCATGGGATTTCTGTCACTGTCCCACTGCGTTGGTCTCTGTTGGGGGCAGATTTCAAGAAAATGCGGGCAAAAAGGTTGACGAAAGTGGTCTTATCATTCCCCTTTGACCCTCTCACTAGATTCTCCAACTCTGTAGGGATGTCAGCTTTCATGTCACCTCAGGGCACAGCCAGCTCACACAGTCAAAGGCAAATTTACCGGGATTGTGTAAGAATGAGGGGATTATGAGGATGAATTTGTTTGCTCTGCCTATATACTGTTATTTGCTGTTAAGAGCCTGATTGACAGATTCAACTTTTTTCTGCTCATCTCTTGAAATGGTTCCTGTCAATCACACTTGAATCACTCTTGACTGTTCAGCTTGTAGTCAAAGACAGCAGCTGGGAAGCATAAGGATTTTTTTAAGTGTGGGGGTGACGTAGATGTAGGCAACAGGGGTGAGTCAAGTGAAAGAGTGACAGAAAGAGGTCAGGAATGTGCGCAGGGCATGCTGGGAAATCAACAGGTCTGGAGCTTTGTCTGTGTGTGAATCCCTCCCTGCAGTAAAGACAGGTTATGGGTTATAAGGGGGCAGGTTTATACTGGAAACCAGATGTTCTTGTCTCTGCAGCTTCCAGTCTCCTGTTTAAACAAATAAATGGTCTCTCTGCGAAGCTGATTCACTTCTTCAGGGTAGGGGTCAGTTTCAGAGTTGAAACAACACTGATCGAGTTAACTAACCTCTCTCTCCAAAAAAACTAAACAGAATTTGGATCTAATGTTTTTTTTTTAAATTTATTTTATTTTTTTATGGTACATGCGTGTTTGTCGGAGGACATGGAACGTGTCATTTTTCATTTATTTTTTTTTCTGGCACAATTCTTCTGTCCTCCCTCACTCATCCTTTTTTTTTCAACTTTTGCTCACTTGTGTTTCTTTGTCTTTCTTCTCAGTGACGTCCTCTCCACTTTTGTTTCTCAATGAGTCTTTCTCCTCTTCATTCCTTTTCTTCCTATTGTCTTTTGACAGCATTTGAATCAGTTATTGAAAGATGACACCCCCCCATTCCCCTCCTCTCTCTCTCTCTCTCTCTCTCTCTCTCTCTCTCTCTCTCTCTCTCTCTCTCTCTCTCTCTCTCTCTCTCTCTCTCTCTCTCTCTCTCTCTCTCTCTCTCTCTCGCTCAAACACAGACACACAATCATGAACTCACAAAAGAACCATCAAAAAGAATAAATGAACGTGTATCCTCTGCATTTCTCTTTTGGTCCTACTGTGCATTTTCAAGGTTTGAGTTTTTCTCTTGTGCTTGCGAGAACTCTGTACATTTCTGGAAAGTGACTTTGAAGTTCCACATTGAAAAGGTGATGCTCCAGCAGTCCGGGCTGTCTGGAAACTTGCTATACAGTTGACTGATATCACAACCCTTTGATGTGTAACACTTTATTTTTACATGCCATCCAGTGTCTTCACTTTGCTGTTGACTACATGGAGCCATGTGCAGCCGGAGTATCTGGATTTAAAATAGGCCAGGACAATTAAATGCCCTTTTGCTGCAGGATAACAGGCAACTCATCATATTCCCGACTCACTTATGGGTTGTATACAAACAAGGCTGGTTAATGTGTGTGTGTGTGTGTGTGGGGGGGGGGTGTTTCTGACCGTGCCAGGTCTCCATCTCCCAAGCTAATGCCAGTTACAGGGCATGACGGCAGCTAAAGCACAGGCCCACAGGGTCAAACAGAGCTGATGCACACAGTGCTGGCAGACAATAAGTGCATGTGACAGGTGACATTTCCACTGTGTGAAAGCTTCAGAGTTGACTGCGGCCCGCCAAAGGGCCCAATTTCAGTCTTAAAAGTGGAAGCTTCCACCGAAAGCGAAATCCATTTGACATTTTTTGTCCAGAGAGGATACAATATGAGTCTCAAGAACACATTCAAGTTAAGCTTTCTTCTGATCCTGTGCAACATTACATCAAAACACTGTTAAGGAACACGATGTCATATTTCTTTTGACATTTCTTATCCCGGATATACATGTCTAGTTTTGCTTTACTTATTAGCAAGTTCCGCAATTTGCCAAAAAGATGCAGAGACCGATATGTGATTGTGAAACCTCCATATTTCTGAGAAGGTTTTGAAAAAGATTTGAAACCTGGCTGTAAGGTTTTGCAGCTACACAAAGTTGGCACTGATGTTGGATGATAACACCTAGCTTTCAAAATCCTTTCCAAGGGTGGTGAATGTGGTAAAGGTCAATGTTCTGTGTAGAGCCGTCAAGTTCTATACTTTTTGTTTCAGACCTTTTGTTTTGTATATTCTATTGATCCATCAATTATGTTAAGCTATACTGCACGCTCATTTTACAGCTTTTCTTTGGATATCCTAAAGTGAGATTGTACAACTTCTGTTAAACACCAACCACTTTGGCAAGTAAAAGTTGAGATATGGCAATTACTAAAACACAGTGTAAAATAGTATAAAACAGAAGAGTCAACAAGATAATTTAGTCTATGATGTCAGTTACACCAATCTCTTCTTAAATCTAACATTGCCAATCAAAAGTTACACAAACAGTTATAACAAAAATTATACCGCCAAAATAATTCAGTGAAACGAATGGTGCATTTTATTACGTATCCTTTCCACATTTCATTTGAAAAGGGAAGAATATGTTATTTCTTCTTGAAAAAGTCCCATCGCCTCATCCTGAACGCTTTTACTTTCCATCATTGAAGACCTACCTGTAAACATTCAACTCCTTTTTATTCATAAAGTGCCAAATCACAACATAATTCAGCACAGTGCAATTTACATAGAAAGGTCAAGACCTTATATCAGAGAAAAACTGAAACATCAGCTAAAACTTTTGTACAAAACTAACTTGGCAAGACTTAAGCATATGGAAAGGTCAAGGTCTGGAAAGACTTGTTGTTAATAACTTAACCTCTCTGTTGTTCTCATATCAATCTGTGCTATCTCCAAACGGCCCAGACTCTTCTCTGTCTGTCTTCACCAATTTAAAAGTTTTTTTTGAAGCTGCTGTATAATCATATGTGTCCTTTTGATGCTACGACCCATCAGTCAAAGTATTTACTCTGGAGATGCTCTTGAGATAAAGTCCCTGCTCAGATCCTGCATGACCTCGCGTTCTGCTGATTGAAAAGGTGAGTCAATAAAAGAAATTGAACACTGCGGTTAGAAAGGGGGGGCGGGAGGGAGAGATCGTAATCTTCGTCTGCATTTCCTGAACATCATCCAGACGCAGGCACGAGTGCTCGCATTTTGTTGTTTCTTGCCTCGCACGGTTTTGCGAGATGCGTTGCCACATCAGAATGCGCGGTGTTGCTTCAGCTTGTTTTCAAGTTTTGGAGGTTATTAAAACATTCGAGTGTTTTAATGTACATGTGTGCTTCGACCCGTTGACAACGGTGTGAACAGCATAGGGACTTGAATCACTGGCGAGAGAAGTGTTGCACGCTCGTACATGCTCACTGTTCAGTACACCATGTCAGTTGAGCTGGAACATTCACTGTTAACAGTCTGTGAATGGTGTGTATGTGACCGACTTTTCTATTTATTTATTTTTTACAGATGCCGCCTTACTTCCCTTTAGAAAAAAAGTTGAAAAAACAGCTTAGTAGGATGGGAATGAGTTTGAGGATTGGGGATGTGATCATCATTTCTTTGACTTTGAAGCCAAGGGTAGGGATTACATTAATTACAGTCTCTCATGACTTTTAAAACCACCAGTTGTCCCAGACGTTTTCTAATTTGACAACTATCAGACAGATTACAAGAGTTATTAAGAACACAAAATGCTTCTTCGGCACAACAGTTGTCACTAAACCGATATCCAGTTCAAACTCAGCACAAATCCATTTTAATTACTTTATCTGTTTCAGAATTGGATCAATCTGGCACGCTGCGGAACTTCTAGAAAATGTTTTTTTTTCCTATTCTGCCAAAAGAGAATTTGAGGAAGTGAGTTGCAGTTACTGTACTTGGTAAAATCCAGACTTTCCTTTTTTGAGACGAATTGATGTCCGTTAGCAGGGGGTTGAGCAAACGGCCCACTCTCACTTTGAATCAAGCAGTCACAAACTTTTATTGGATGGAGTCATATGATTTGACATACAGTTACAGTGTATCATGCTGTTCTTGTTCCTTTGCATATGACTGAGAAATTATGTTAAATCCTTTGCTCCTGGTGCAAAAAGTTGTACCAGAATATCTCCGTAGTATTTTAGAACGGACCACATGATGAGTGAAGAATAGTGGCAAGAAAACAACAGAAAATTCAAAAAGTCAAACCTAAAAATGAACATGATTAAAAGGAGACAGCATCTATTATCTTCCTCTTACCCACTCAGATATTTGTTTTTGTTGAGGTTAATGGATTTGTCCCTCTATTGACTGAGGTGAATTAGGAGTCTTAAAAAGTTTTGACAGAACTTTTCTTCCAAATGCCGCAAGGGAGGAAGCGACAATGCCTTGATGTTTTCTCAGCTGTTGGCGACAACTGACCTTTGTCCTTGGCTTGTCAATAAGTACCCAGTGACTGAAGAGAAGTCCAATGAGTCATTAGAGGTTTGCGAGTAGGTGAGTTAATGGTGTGTTCATGGACCTGGGGTCTGTGAGAAGTGAGTGGATGTGACTCATCTGTAGAACAGAAACAGATAATAATTGGGCTACTGAGCGAGAAGAAAGAGCTTTGGTTATGTGACTACTCATGAGTGTGTACTGTAAATCCCCCAGGTGTGTGTTTTTCTTTTGGGGGTTTAGCTCGGGGCAACGACGCTTCTTCCTGAGGCGGTGCGGTTCTCAAAGAGAGACAGTGGAGGGGATTGGGTTTCTTTGCATGTCAGATTAAGGATAAAACAAAAACCTTAAATCTTGTTCATGCCCGCCCTGACTTCAAGTTCCTAGGTTTTCACTTGTTGATGTCAAACTGATTATCATGTCGACATCTTTTGCATATTTACTTTCCGCCGTGGCGGGCCGTTTGGCTCGATTACACAGCAAACTCTTCAAAGCTAATAATGCAAATGTGGCGTGAAATTCCCTCAAAACCAAACATCTCACTACTAGATTGTTTTTTTTCTTTTTTTCTATTTAATGTAGCGTGCGTGTGTGTTCTCGCCCAAAGCATAACTGTGGTTAATTCACCCAACTGAGGGGTGTAAGCGGATGCAAGCACTCCCTCGGGGTTTCCTCTCAAAGAGTCGACGGAGAAATCAATATCTCTCCACCTCGCCTCTTACACTCCTCTGCCCTTCAGGCAAACGTGATGTGTGTGTGTGTGTGTGTGTGTGTGTGTGTGTGTGTGTGTGTGTGTGTGTGTGTGTGTGTGTGTGTGTGTGTGTGTGTGTGTGTGTGTGTGTGTGTGTGTGTGTGTGTGTGTGTGAGAGAGAGAGAGTGTGAGAGAGTGTGAGTGTGAGTGTGAGTGTGAGTGAGGGTTTTTCTGCCTGTCTATCTGGGTGGGCACGAGTCAGTGTGCACAAAAATGGCTAAATATTCACACACTTTTATCTCTGGAGTTCAGACAATTTTAATTGAAACTCCTGTTATGTTTATTTCTCACGTAGACATGGTGTTTCTGGGGACTGGAATTTCATTAATATTTTTGATTAAAATTACATTAATAGTTAGCGTTGCTATCAGTTATTCGTCTGTGATTAGGACTATTCGGTTTGGGTCATTAAAACAGATTTTGTGTACATTTTGCTAGATAGATGGATAGTTACTTTATTAATTCCGCAATGGAATTTTTTTTTTTCGCTACAGCAGCATTTATAGGTACAGGGTAAAGCAATACAAAATAACTGAGTAAAAAAATATTAAATATAAAAATGGACAATATATCCAATAAAAATAGAATAATATTAAATTAAACTAACTAAACAATATGGAATATATGGACAGAGCCATTTTCTCCAGGTAACTGTAACTGTTCCTACTCTTGTTTCTTTTTGTTATCACTTCTTTAATTCTTGGTGAGGAAGTGTATTTTCCGTTGCTCTTTTGAAAACCATCTAAAGATTTTGAAAGTGAAAGCAACATCTGACGAGTGGTGTCACTCCACTGTATGAGTGTATAGATATGAACCACATGATCCAGCATGGAGAAGCTACCTCCAGCTGTACGCTCTGTCAGATGATTACAGAGCATGTGATGTGGCTTAAGACTGGGGTGAATCTTGGTCAAACACAAAGTGCATGTCATGTTGTGATGTGTGATGTGTTTGTGTTTGTACGTCCAAAGCAGAAAAGAAATTTGCCATTTCATCGGGGAATTTTTTTTTTTCTTTCTATTGTTACTTTCCTATAGACTGAAAGAAGTTTTTTTTTTTATTATTATTATTAAGCTAAAGTAATCATTAAAGGGAACTTGTGAAATTGTGGGCTAGAAAAGCTTGGGACCTACTGACCTTTAGTTGACACTTTATGGCTGAATGCTCTTTGTGTAAATAACGAACATCCTAACACTGAAAAGAAAAATCAATCATTGTGTGTTCAGACTTTTGAGTGAAACCACATTGTTTGGTTTGTTCCAGTCGATTTCTCTGTGTACTAAATGTGGTCTGTTTAAAGAACAGAGAATATAATTGTTTTGTTTGTTGAAATCCTTCAAATTTAGTCCCTAAGGCCACTTAAACCATCCGAATTTCATAGATGGTCAGTAGAAGGAAAGTTGGAATTTGAGTTCTGTCCTGAAATGGAGCATTTAGGGTCATTTCTCAAGAGCATATTTGTGTTTTTTGGTGAGGAAAAGAAGCAAGTAGCAACATGAAACTGTCGCAACTCAATTCATTGTTGAGGACGGAGAGAGCACTCTGTGTGTTTACTTCTTGGTTGACCCCTGATCTTTGTTAAAGAAAATGGATACGTCAAGTTAACAAAATGTCACATCCACACTGGGATGAAATTCACTTTGTGCTCAGTAAATGGTTGTTATAAATTTCAAAACGGACCCATCGTGCTTGTCGAAAGCACAACAGTCATTTTGGATTTTCCTTTTGACTCAACCCTATTGTCTTCTGTGCTGCTTTACTGCAACAGCGGCTTTTAGTGCCTCAAAAGTGCCCCCGTCTGCCCCACTTTCCAGCACTGAAAGTGACAGAAGACTATGAGCATATAATATCTGGTGCGACAGTCACACAGCTCAGCAAACAAACAGGATGAAAGGAAACTTTCTTATAATACTGCTTGTTGATGAATCTTCATGTGTGATTGTAAGACTGTACGTGTGTACAAAGCTTCTTTTTTTTTTTTTTCCACTAAACCTCCTGTATTTCAGTTCATCTGTGTCAAAATATATTATGTTGCTAAACCTTTTTTTCTGCCAACATGTCATTTAATATCACTTTTGAGCCAGCGAATTGTGTTATATTCTCAGGTGCTTTTTTGTAACGGCTTGATTAAATTATATGCAGGGGGGAGTGAAAATGAGTTCCAGGATGCCTGATTGGGAGCTCGTGGTTCCATCAGGAGCAACACGTTCCTCTTGTGTCTTAGCCAAGGCGCTGGCTCGTAAAGATTATTGATGAGGTACACCATGTGATACGTGTGCTGAGCAGGATGAGGCAGCATTAAATCTCACTGATGTATAGACCCCTCTTTTTCTCTCTTTGCCTCTGCGTCCTGTGACAGATGAAGAAGAGAAATTAAAAAGGCAGATAAAGCTGGTTCAGATTTATCGCGGTCCATCGCTGTGTCTACGTGCCAGCGTGTGATTGTGTTCAGTTGCAATTCTGAGACGGTACAGACAGGTACATGTGTGGACATGTATTTAATAAAGCCTGATGTGAAATTAAAAAAAAGTTTGTTTGCCTTACGTTGTAGTTACCGTGTGGTTGTTATGGAGGTTTTATCGACCCTTACCGCATCTGTTTCTCAACCGCATCTGTTTCTCAGCAGCAATAATGTGCCCTACATTACCGTTACTATACGCACTGCGATGCATGTGTAATAAGTAATCGCTAAAGTAGCACTGAGTGAAGCACACTTTCGGCTGCTTCAGGTTTGCAAGATGACACACGCATAAATTGTATTTACTGGAAGTAACTGTTGCAGTAAGGGGGGAAAAATGTCCCCTTTAAGTATGTCTAAATATGATAATTCAGGCATTTCCCTCTGTTGGAGATGAATTTTAATCTCAATATTTTCTCACTGAAAAATCCAAACTATTCGCAAAAGCACCGTGTTCCAGTTTCTCCACAAACCCAGTAGCTCATGTGTGGTTTTACTTTTAGAAATGAATGCTAGGAGTCGAGGGACCGGGGCTTTTTTTAATTTTTTTTTCCTTTTGTTGTTGTTGTTGTGTTTATCAGCTGCGCTGTTTCAGGCTTTGGCTTGTCAATGTAATTAAGACTTCATTCAGACCTTGCAATTCAAGAAGACTTAATTGTAAGTATAATATATGGATTGTATACAATTTCTGGATTTGATTTACCGTTCGTTAGTAGTGAGACATGATCTTTGCTAATCACAGGCCCAGTGAGAGGGAGTAATCACATTCAATATAAATTAATTCGAAAGATAAAGAATTATGCTGTTTTCCACGGTGCTCCAACTAAACTGAAAAGCAGTAAAGTGCAGACGCTGTTTCTTCTTAAAGACTGCTGTGCTGGTAAGAGAAATATTACTTGAAATCATACCAGATTCAACCAGTTACTAGCTGTCAGTGTGCGGCCCAGCTGTGGGTTAACCAAAGATAATTGAGTCATTTTTAAATGTACCTCATTTGCCAGCAAACCAGACAGCTATTTTGCTGTAATTGTCATGTGCTCAGCGGGGTCTCAGCCCACCGTAGTTAACATAATGACTGTCAGACACAGAGAACACCCTCGCCCTGCTCTGCGGCCATTAAGCTCGCTGTGACCCATGAGGGCTGAATTATAAAGTCTTGGTTGCATGTGATCAGTCAATATAAGAAAATGAACAGGGCAAATTCATAAAACACACACCTGCTTTGACCATTTTGTCCTCAATTATGTGTCTGACATGTCATTTTATTTCTGCTTTGTCTTTAATTCAACAGCTAATTGTGTTTTTACATCCCTGCTGCTTAATAACAGACAATCTGTGGAATTTAGATAATCATGGCGCCTGTTCTTTAGACCGACATGTCTGTGCAATATGAGGAAGAGCAGAGACATAAACCTGAAGCTGTTTACTACAAGAAAACAGTCCAATTTATTCCTGCTGCACCACACTTTGTACTTATTGCAGATAGACATAAAACAGACTTCCTGGCCACATATGGAACCTGTCATCTTTAGAGTTTGATAGTGAGCAGGTTTCCTATCACTTTTCATATAATTGCACCTCGCAGCACATGAGTCTGTGACTTCAGTGAAAGTGTGGTGAGTTTAGGCTGCTTCATATTGGAGAGTTGAATTGCTGCTGGCATGTACAGTGGCGCCCCCAGCTGTACAGCTAATAGGATGTCAGGTTGAACTCGTTTCATTATGCCCTCACCAGAGTTTCACTCCTTATGTAGGTTTATGCTTCTCATGCGGTTTTCTCAGTGTTTGATTTGACATTTATTCATTTTATCCCTGCTAGCACAGCTCGTTCAATTAGGCTGTGACGAGAAACTTTTTGCCAAGTTTCTTTCCCTCTGCGTATGAAACGCGGAGATGGGTTTGACAGCCGCCCTGTGCCTCTGAGCATCTTTGGTACATTCTTACAGTATTAAACACTAGAAACATTGAATCAAGGATCAAATGTACTCCTCCCCCACCCCCTCTTAAATCTGGGGATTTTTCAAAAGGGGAATAATGCGGTTTGGCTGTGTGATGAAGTCATTGGTATGCTTTGCAGCTAGGCAGCTAAAGCTATCATGAGACTGACGCAGCATTTTAGCCTGAGCTTGTGGGGAGAGAATGAGGGGATTTCTGCTGAACTGATGTTAACAGCTGGAGGTTTAATACTTCACAGAAAACTGGGATGCACATGAGAATTTTGTGACACCTGATTTGTCCCTAAATTGTTTTTGTTTCCTTTTTTTGTTTTTATTCTCTAGTCCCGCTACACTTTTTCCAATTAATCTCGCAAATCAAATCAAGAAAGGTGAATAAGTTATCAGGTTTTGGTGTAGTGGAAGCTGGATAGGAGCAAATTTAATAGACCATTCAACCCGAGTGACAGGATAAAACAATTTAATCCCTTTACTGCTATACTTTTGAAACTACTCTGACAGGAACAGTGGAAATGCATTTTAAATCTGATTATTTTTGCTGTGCAATCATCAATTGTTCACATCCATTATTTGTTGAAGCTGTTTTCTCAGCTGCAATTGTCTCCTTGAATTATTCTGCGCCAAATAGCCATTTGTCATGAGCCTTCCTGGCCAACATTTTAGCAAGACGCCCAGCAGAAGAATGTAGATGGGTTGTGATAGGCATCAAAAACTCTTATCTAAGATCCCTTGTTACATAATATTTTATTTCTTACGACCAGACAGAATGGAGAAAAAGACAATGCAACAAGGCAGGACAGACGGGACCCATTCTGGCATTATACAACAAGGATGAAATTCAGAGGGTTTAGGAATCAGGGTAAAGTATGGTTTTGCATGGAAAGGCAGCCTTGTTTTATTCCAGTGGGATATTTTTGTCTGTTTCCCACCTTTGCACCATAATAGGCTCACAAAAATATTAACACATGCGCAGGTGTTAGAGTATCAGCAAAGGTGATGCATGTTAATTTCCTGGGTGATAATGATGACATGGTGTGGATGTGTGCTTGTCCCTAGTGGCTTGATGTTTTCAGGGAACAGATGCTGTGCTTAGGTTGACAGTGCTGACCCATGCAGCTCCCTGCAGACCGTCAAACTAAGCTCCGTTCAAACATCCCGAAATGTAAGGATCAAAAATGGCTGCAGCCTTTTCTTTGTGTCGCTGACCTCCTCTTCTGTCTGTGACTCAAAGGTTGGCTCAGAAATTGCCCCCAGCTTTGAAAACATGCAAGAAAACACGTCAATTCATTTAAATATTAAAGATTTCAATTAGTCAGTATAGAGATTCACAGTTTTACTTTCATAACAGCATAATTTTTCTTACTCTAATTGCTCCATTAAGCGTAATTTAACTTCCCTTTTCATTTGCAAAATGCACCTCAAAATCAATGAAGTCAATTTACTTAGTGTTCCTGGAAATGATGGAGGCAGTTGATGAAAAAAAGTATAATTTGGTCATAAAACAGAATAATGATTAAATTACAGAGAAGGTAGTGAAATTATGGGGTGAAGCCAGCAAACTAAAACAGTATGACGCCTATTTAGTCAATGCATGTGCTCTTATAAATTCATTGTATTCCTTCCTTCCCACTGTGACCAGCCCCCCCCCAAAAAGGGCTATAAATATAAAAAGAAAGCGGCAAAAAAACAAAAATAACAATTCATATTCTTACTCTCTCTTCTCTTGTTTTCTATATTCTCTCAGAGACAGAATATTAATTGTGATGTTTTTCAGCGCTGCATATTTCATAAAGCATTTGTTTGTTCTTGCGTGATCCCCTGAAATCCTTTGACATACGGACGCGTACAGTTTTCATATCAATGGAAAGACAACAAGGGTATGCTAAGTTGCTGATTGAGACCCACAGTTCGCAGTGAGACAGCTGGCAGTTACTGTGATGCAAAACCAGAAATCATCAATTATTAACTGTTGAAACATTTTTCAGAGTACCAATAAAAAGGGCTTTTATGGTTTGAAAGTCAACTGACTTGAATCTTTAAGGGTGCTTTATCTCTAAATTCCTAGAAGACATGTTTTGCATGTTAAATATTTTAAAACACTGCAGCTGGCTATAAAGCCTTCGCTCACAGGGAAAAGTATATTTGTTCATTTTTCTTTAGACATTACATAAAACAGCTGATAAATATTTTAGTCTCATTATTATTGGCCATTCGAAATGCATTTTATTAAAACCAATAATTCTTGTTTTACACCAGGAGGCACAAAAGTGCACTTATGGGCCAAACACAATTAAGCCAAGTGCTTTTTATTACTTTAGAAAGCTGACTAGGAATCACATTTCTATGATAACAAAAACATGTACTTACAGTTATTGTTCGCCGGGATGCACTTGCAATCATTTGAAAGTGTTACATAATGGAGAGGAACTGTGAGAGGCAGAGATAGGGATGGGGTGATTTGCAGATGTGGAACCAGGTGGGAGAAGAGAAGCATCTGACCGATAAACCAGCAGGAGGCCCAAAATTTCTGTCATCCGTCTCCCTTTGTCTGGGTCTCGGTTTATGATTCCTCTCTTCATTTTCAACCTCGGTTTTACGCTCAATGGCTAAACTTTACCGGTCTGCCACATTCTTACTGTGCCTGAGTTTAGGCCTGTTGGTTCGTGGGTGTAGCAGTACGATACAAAGCCGAGGTCAGTCCTGGACAAGACAGCATTGACTCCCCCTTATCTTCAGTCTTGACTGAGGTCGACCAGACCTGAACACGGACCGTCAATAGACGGAAGTCAAAATGTTGCAGTTCCAGTCAAAACAACGGGCTGCATTGGCTTAAAGTCAGAGTTGTACGCGAGGTCACGCAGATTGAAAACAACATGGCCCTCACAGGAACATCCCTCAGTTTAGGGTTAGCCCACTGAAAATAAAGTGTTTCAACATATCTGTAGCTTTTTATTTATTTATTTATTTATTTATTTTTTGCTTGCTCAATGTTATTGACAGATGTCCTACAAAGCAGTACAGTCTTCAGCCACAGAGTTGTTGTCGGAAGCATGAAAATCCCAAATGTCAGAGTTCATAGAGGACACATCTGTGTTCATAAAAATGTCAGGATCCAACCATTTGTGGAAGGATATTGTAGATTTGAATAGTGGGTTCACGATATCTGTCTTGAAGGGAGCCACAACGACTCAGTCATTGAGACCAACAGACCAAGGATCAGCAAAAAGCAGCGGAGTGTTGGCAGTGGTGTGTTCACAGTTTGGTTAATCCCTTTGATGCGTGAAGGTTTCTTTTGTGTTGTTTTTGTAACGCAACATTGCTCAGACTGTTGACATTTAGTCAGCATTTCCTGACATGAGAAGTCTGAGATGAAATCATTGCTGATGTTGTCGGATCAGACAATAGCCCAAACAAATATTTGAGTCATATTCCTTGTTTGTGGGCTTTCATTCGGAGCTTTCTCACCATTTGTTTTAATATTACAATCTGTTACATTTACATCTGCTGCTAATATATGCATTATCGTCTGTGTTAGAGGATAAAAGAGTTATTTTACTGTGATAAATTCCTGCATTACTCAGACACTGTTATGAATCCAAGACGTGCTGGCGTGTTAATGTAAACAGAAAACATTCCCCTCACGGCAAACTGTAAAGGATGTGACACACTGCCATAATTTTATAAAATTGCACACAGTTGTAAGCACTGTGACACATTTTCTCTGCATTGTGTCTGTTTTATTCCTTCTGTAATGTCATTCTTTTAAGAACTCAAAGCTTTAACCAGGGGTATCCTGATACCCGCTGCTGAGTGAGAGAACCACTCCTTTGATTTATTTACTTTGATATTTCTGTACTAAAACATCTCTGTTCGGTCTCTGATTCAGACCTGCGAGCTGCAGAACACAAGCTTTTCAGACCTTCAGCTGGCTACGTCTTTGTTGACTCGGTCTCGGTTGTCGTGTTCTTTGCTTTTCATTTCGGACTGGGAGGTTGATCAACACTGACCAGTCTTCACCACAGAATGATGCACTCATGGTCTCTGCAGAATGTAACACGTCTGAACCCATCTCCGCGGATGCTGCCATTTGAATTCGTTCATGCATGCGAGGCTCAAGGACGGATAGACCAACAGAAAGACAGAAACCGAGTCATGTGACCACCCCTCCTCCCCCTCTGACCCTCTGCACTGTGTTCTCTGGGTGAGTTATGTCTCATTGTTCCTTCCTGTCACTGTTGCAGTGGGCCACAGGACCATCAGACTGGCCTCATAGTGCCACATTCACTTCTCCAGCCCGGGTCTGATCTCACACCTCTCACTTCACATTCTCATTACTTCAGGCTGTTATTAATTTATTTAATCAATAGCTGTTTAGGTTCTCCTCCCCAGCAATCCATAATGGCAGCAGATTCACTGAGCTGCTACATCAAGTTATGGGCATGAGTTGTTGTGCCTCTGCAGACTCAGATGTGTTTGCACTGGGTTCAATATAGGTTGTAATACACGGTGCAGTGCAGGATTTACGTAATATTAGCATGGTCATCATCTTCCCACAATTCTAAAACCACAAAAGTAAGTAACTGAAAACTTCAATATGATTTCTCCCGGTGCACTTTCACAGTATTTGATGCTGACTCAGAGATCACGCCAGTCCAGTGGATCTATTGTTGCCATCGGCTAAACTCCGAAGCCTCCCTGTGGAAGATTATGAAAGTGTCTTTAATATAGAGAGCTGCAGCTCGCCAGGGGCTTTAGATGATTTGAGGCTAAATATATGTAAAAGGCAGCTCGGTCCACAGGCTAGAGTGGGATCTAGGTGGATGGCAGCCAAGGCCTTTGGTGCCTCTTTTTTCCCCTTCTGTATCAGTTTGGTTGAAAGATGCCCTGCAAACCAAAACCAAGACCAAGAATATGAGCCAACAAGACGCTCACTGGGGTGTTCTCGGTTTTGAAGTGAAAATGTCTCTGCAGCGACACCTTTGATTGTCAAACCAATATGGTAGGTTGGGAGCTTGTTTGTGTGTGTGTGTGTGTGTGTGTGTGTGTGTGTGTGTGTGTGTGTGTGTGTGTGTGTGTGTGTGTGTGTGTGTGTGTGTGTGTGTGTGTGTGTGTGTGTGTGTGTGTGTGTGATAATTATCATAGATTTATCAAGAACCCACATTCCAACTTAGATGATAGCACTTTTATATTTATTGCACATTGTTTTAACACCTCTATTTTAGCATTTATAAGCAGTGCATGAACAAGACTGCAATCTGGTTTTAAGAAAGTACAGAGGCAAAAATCAATTTATAGATGCATTGATCTGATAATTTCCAATCATTTCCACACTTGAAATAATATTACATTTATTTGAACTAATCTTGAATCTATGGCAAACAATTTGTTCAGTGTTTACACTGCTAGAAGTGCCAGAACAACATCAAAAACAAGGGCATATAAAACTGAACTACTTTTTTACAGTTTTCCACAATAATATTTTCACAGATATCATAATGACTAGTGAGGTTAGTGTAGTTAGGTTAGACTTTCTTAAGTTTTCTGTCAGCATGCTTCACCACCACATCCTTGTTCAGCATATCCATCAAAAATGCACCAGCTCCATTAAAGTAGAGGTCACATGACAAGCTGTCACAACTTTTTCCAACTTTTTTTTTTAATGACATGACTCATCTTTATATGACTCATCTTTACAGAACTTCACCATTATACCAGCCACAATTTTTTCCTCAACCTTTTAAAATGTTACGGGTTTTTTTGAATAAGTATTTGTGCGACCTAAAGCATACTGCCAGTCATTTCAGTTTCTTCACTGAAGTTATATTACTCAAGCACAGCTGTGTTCAGTACCTTCCAAAAGCACACAGGTGGCTCATTCAATGGGTGTCTGCAGGATCGGCTCTTCAACGGCAGACTGGCACAGGCTGAGGCACCAAACTGAAAAGCCTCAGGTGTAATCCTCACCTGCCCCTTCACTGTTAAATCCCAAATGTTTTGGTTTATTTTGTCTCCTCTCGCCATTTGTTTGGGTCTCTTTTCAGAAATGGAAGGATTTAGCACTGAGGGATTAGTCAAAGTGGGCCCTGTTTATAGTGTTCGTGCAGGAAGAAAGCGGGAGAAAAGTATTTTCCCCGTTCCCATGGCAACACAAGTCCAATACATCAGCACGTACAGTTACATATACAGTATACACACCCATAGAAATATTGCACTGTACACACATCATCGCACCTGCTTCCTGTTATCTGCTCCACAACTGACTCCGAGTCAACATCTCTTTCTCCTTCTTTATTATGTGATTAAAGCGGCATAAGAAATAAACGCTGATGCACAAAGCTTTCAAGCCGGCACACCTGAGCTGCAGAGGGAGTGACAGAGCACATTTTATCTTTTCATGGTGGTGCTGTTTTGTACTCACTGCTGCTTTGAAGTTTTGTGCATCTGAGCCCCCCCCCAAACAATGAACCACAGTTGTGACTGTCCGGATCGTCTCTATCAGAGAGGGAGTTTTTTTTTTTTTGTGCTTGTGTTCACAAGAGGAGGGGTCTGTGAAGGAGAGCGGCCTCCCCGCTCCAACACATGGTGCCCAGACTAAACAACAAGATGAATGTTTCCTGAATTCCGCTTGGCACAGAAGCACCTCAATCTGCCCATGTGGCTGACTGAAAGACTTGTATTCAGAGCAGAAGAAAGGGGAGGTTAGAGGAGGGGAGAAAAGAAGTGACTGGATGGGAAGGAGTGAAGAGAGAGGTTTAGTTTGGTTATTTAAAGTTTGGACTTCACCACAGACACACCAGTTAAAGAATAATTAATAACGTTGGTCAAGTTGCAGCCCAAAGCAGTTTCAGGGTGAACAGTAGAATTGTTGTCCTAACATCCTTCAGGTGATTGAGCCTTGACCTACCAAACCTGTAGTGGTTGTGTTTGCAGATTTCTTTTGTTCCTACTTTTGGTTTTAACCAAGCAGCAACCAGCATTGACATCATTCATTGGTTTGTGAGCGCCTGTAATGAATTCGGATATTGGCCCTTGACATCCTGCCAGTTTGGAGAGGTTTGGAGCCAGAAGTGACCATATTTGGGCAAGTTGGGGGGAGCAAGCAGTGGATCCAACTCGATCTGATTGGAGACCCAACGTAGTATGTCCCCTCCCCCCGAATAGCCATAACCTGACTGCACCACAGGCCTGTCAATTCAAACAGAACAAAACAGCACCACCATAAAAAGATTAAAAAAAAAACACAGCTTTTTGAAGTTTATTTTCTAATTAATGGCAGGATCATTTTCAGATGGATCACCAGAAAACTAATCAGAAGGAGTGACTTTAGCTAGCAAAACTGAAATAACTTAATGTATTGACTTCTAGTGGACCTTTTGGCGGTTTTTCAGCTTATGGCACTTCCACTTTTATATACAGTCTCCGGTTTTACCTCCATAATAAGTGGTTTAGATAATCAGACTAACCGCTTAATTTCAATGTGTCAGATCATCTAACCATTTTTTGTGATCATGTCCTATTGAAGAGTGGACCATCCCAAAACAATTTAAAAAGGCCCGTTGTAATAAGCCACAATTATCCCTTAAGTCTCTTCTCCAAATGTCTACACTGCCAGAAGGGTTTGTAGCTTATTGGCCTTTTATGTAAACCTAAATTCTAAACACAATTTTTTTGCTTCTAAACCTTTGACCTTAAAAGAGTGACACACTGTTTAAGTATGACCAATGGTGGGTGTCATCAGGTTGGCCTAAACATTTCCACAACCCACAAGGTGTTACCATCGAGTGATGATGGAATTGCTAACAAGACCAACAAAAGCTCTGTGTGCTGCTGTCAACCTGTCTCCTCCCACATGTCACCTTTCACCTCCCAGTCCTGCACCCCCACATCACACCTCAACTCTTTCTTATTTCACTCAAAGCCCGGAAAGAGCTGGGACGCATGTGTTTGGGCAGCTTAGTGAAGCAGTGATTTAGAGGTTGGGGCTTTGGCAGAAGGGGTATCATGGTGAAAACAGTCTATGGGAAAGGCGCCTTGTTGCGGAGTCAGAGCTGGAGGCTCTCCGGGGGCTACGGTGGGGCTGAGCCTCATTGCGGTTTGTAACAACAAGCTGTTGGATTTGGAGAGAAAGTTCCAGACACACCCCCAGCCTTTACTCAAATGCTGCTGCACCCTCCCACCCCCCACCCCCGCCCCCACCACCACCTTTTTCCTCATGCCTTAAAAAGTGTATCTGTCCCAGTAAGACATTCAAACAGGAAGCCCCCACCATGTGTTTTTCTTCAGCCTACCAACATCGCTCCCATTCTCACTCCACCTTCGCACTTTCAGCTTGTAGTTTGCTTCTCCCTCACTCTTCTTCTTCTCCTGATTTAGGAGAGCCAGACTCTGGGTAGAGGCAAGAGGTTAAAAAAAACCTTAGTCAAGAGGGAACACACACACACACACACACACACACACACACACACACACACACACACACACACACACACACACACACACACACACACACACACACACACACACACACACACACACACACACACACACAGAGACATCTACATGTGACAAGCCACTGCCAAACAATGGCTGTTGGCTGATAGGGGAGGAGGGGGCGGTAGGGGCAGTAGGGATAGTTTCTTGGAAGGCCTGATTGGAGCATAAACAGCAGCCCAGGAAGTGCTGAAGTAAGAGCAAAAGAAAGAGAGAGAGGGAGAGAGAGAGAGAGAGAGAGAGAGAGAGAGAGGGAGGGGGGTATCAGGAGAAGTGCAGGTCTGCCTGGAGAGAGAGAAAAGTTTTGGGACTGCAGCAGTGTGTTACTTTGTGTCACTCTGGTTGTGTCTGATGAAAAAGACTTGAAGCTTTTTTTTTTTTTTTTTTGTCTATCAGGACATACTGAGTTACAGAGAGCCAGAAAGAAAGGGTGAGTCGTTGCATCTCATACAAGGACACACACACACTCTCTCACAGATGTTGCCCTTAAAAATACAAAGATGCTCACAAACGTGTTAGAACAAACGACACCAGTTTTCCCCTCAGTCTTTCACCTTTCCAGTTGATGTCTGCTAAAGAAAATAGTCTCGACTTACTTTAGAGTTGGCTTCTTGTTATTGTCGCATGCAATGTCATTTTAAATTCTGCAGGGTTTTTGAGTGGCATTCAGTGCAGTGTTCTTAATGTGTGCTGTTTGCTGATGGTTTCCCCTGGCTCTGAAAGCTGCTTGTTTTGCATAGCTGTTTTTTGTGGTGCCTTGAACTGCAGCCAGCCATTCAGCAAAAAGAGGACCATCTAATGTGTGTGTGGCTGTGTCTAATTAAGCTGGGGGGGTGGGGGGGGTCAGAAGATGAGAGGGTGAACTTGAAAACAGCACGGTCACTCTCACAAAAACACAGATGATCTGTTCCATTAATTGTCCTGTGTCAGAACTTAAACTAACTCAACAGAACTTTTCTTAAACTTTTGAATCTCATCTGCCTTTTCAGAGCACAGGGAAATGTTGTCTCTATCATCAAAGTGGCTGGTTGTGATTCAGATGTATCGTAGTTTTGGTTCGTGTATGCTGCTGTTTGGTCCCTGGATCAAATAGTTATGTACATTTTCCCACCAGGGTGATGCTGCATTCCTCTTCTCAAAGCGAACATCAGTGTCACATGCCCAACTTCAAAGTCGCTGCGTACACATACAGCTTGAATAGATAGTGATCACTTTCTCTGCTATGCCTATTAATGCTTATACTGTTTCACAGTTTGTCCCTGCCCTGCAAATAAAGTAGGATTTTAAGTTTCTTACTGTCTTAACAAGCCTATTTTCCTGTCTGGATCCCTCCATTACCGCTGGAATTGCATTAACGTTTTCCACCGCTGAGTAGATTTGCATCTGGAAAAGCCTGGCTTTCCCCAAGCTCAGGCAAATGGAAAAGTCAATGTTAATTTCACAGCTATTCACATGTACAGTAAGTGTGTGATAAGAATCTCAGTTCATATCAAGTTTGGTTAAAAATATTTATTTTAAAACCAGAAAATCAGCAAAATCCAGTAAATAATGAGCAAAAGCAACAGTTTTATTTTGTTTTTTCTCTTTTTTTTTTTTACCACTCAGATGTTCAGCGATGGGTGTGATTTGTTGTGTCTCTTTCAGCAATGAGTAAATCAAGTTAAGTCCTCTTGCAGAGAAGGAAGGTAAACAGGTCTGAGAGGAGGGCCTCCTCAGAAAGACAAATGAGCTTGTGCCCTTGCTCCCCTTTCAGAGCCCCCGAACCTCATCTTTCATCACTTCTTTCATCATTTTGACAGAGTTAGACTGTCTCTCACAAGTTTTGTCTGTGCTTTGCTCATGTAGCATTTTGTCAGTTTCTCCCAAGACCAGAGGAAACTGTTATTAACTGTAAGGCAAAGCTTTAGCTGACAGTTTTATTCAGCCAAGCTATTTGTCTGAGTGCGAGTGATTTTGGCAGTGTTTTTACAAGCGAAGGCACACGGTAGCCCCCGACCATGTGCCTCCATTTGTCTAATATCATTACGGGACACTGAAGTCAAGGCTTGACCTCTTGATCAACTTGCTGGAGCAGTCCGTTGCATCAGTATCCAGACATAACACATCACATCTGAATCTGTGCAGGAGATCAAGCGCTAACCTGGGCCAAATGTATTGGCTGATGCAGATCTGTTGCCGCAGAGTTTGTTGGCTGCTTCGGGACATTGTGGAAACACACCTGGGGCAGTGGCGTGTGGCCGAGCAGCGATGGGGGAGGGAGGGGGTGTTGGGGGTAGACAGATCTGACCAGGTGTTTCTCCAGCAAAACTGTCATCCTTCACTGGGCCCCGAGCCAAGTCATGCCACGTCTCATTGAGCCTCAAACCTTATTATAGAGCTTTCATTTCAGCTCCTATTGGTGGCTGAGTTATGGATATGATTAAAACACACCCACATAATGGAAATCCCCAAAGTGTAGATATTATTAAAAAAAAAAGAAGAAAAAAAAAAAGAGAGAGCAACAGATAAAAATGCTGCTAATGTATATTTTAATTTTGAATTGAAACATAAATTAGTTACAATTGTTCAGTCAGATATGCCGATTTTCTTGGACACTGTCTGTGATGAAAGCCATTATATGGTGCTAAAAGCTCTGGAGAATATCCAGTAAGTCGAACTTGTTCCATGTCTTGTTTGTCAAACTACCAGGTCATAACAATTCTTGAAGCTCAATGTTTTTGAATGAACTGACACTTTAAAGGAGCAGTGTAGCATCTAGTGGCATCTAGTGGTCAGGTCGTATGTGGCAACCAACGTAATACCCCGACTTTACCGTCCCCTTCTAAGCAGGCAAGAGAGCCTACAATGGTCGCAAAACTCATGAAAAACGCGTACTTTTCTTACTAGAGACAGTTTTTGGTTTGTCCCAAACATGACGCCCTTCATAGAAGGGGACCAGCTCCCTATGTAGATATGAAGAGCTCATTCTAAGGTAACGGAAATACAACAATTCTTTGTTTGAGGTTGTAACAGACTAATAAAAACATAGTTATGGATATTATATTCCATATCTGCCTACGCACTGGTCTTTTAAAACTGTATTTGCTCATTTCTTGGTTGATGTAAAACTTGCTTTTCTGGGCGTCTGTGTCCACTGCTTGTATCAGTTCATAAGTCTAAGACTGTTCTTTGCACAAATTATATTGTCAATTAACTGCGAATAATAGATCTTGTCCTCCAGTAAGATTTTCAGTCATTTCAGCAGCTTAGACCGGAAACTGTCCTTCTGGCCAAAACAACCTGAGTCTAATAGAGGTGGGAATTATAGCAAGGTATAATCACATAAAATCTCTATCACATTAATTGACTTCTTCTTGTTCTAAATTGACCTCATTGTGAGCCAAATCATTTTCAGCGGAACAGTTGGAGGTGCTCTTTGAGCCTTTTTTTTTTTAAATATCTGCAAAAGAAGTAAGAAAGTACGGTTTAGAACACCTTATCTTGCCACCCTTAAAAGTTCCAGTAGATTAGTCATGTTTTATTTTACACTGTGTCCATTCCTCTTAGATGCTAGAAAAATTACTTTCTGTGAACTGCCAATAGCAACATTTTAATGACTTGTGAGGAGGAATGTGACAGACCAGCAAAAAATGATTTAATAAGGCAGTGGTTTGTAGTTCAACTAATAATGATTCGTTTGTGTCAGTCTTCCCAGTTTTTCTTTTTTTTCTCATCACTCTTTGTGTTTCATATATATAGTTGGTCTGAATGAAATTGAATGTTTTTTTTTTTTTTTTTTTTTTTTAAACTACTGACAGACATCTAAAGAGAAACTCATTGTTAAGCCACAAATACAAATCTTGAGATGCAAAAAATGTCTACGCCCCAGATAATTGTATTGAACAATGGCCACACCGAGAAAACAGGACTGGTATGGCAAATAAGTTCCCCGTCTTTTATTGTCGTGCTGTTGACCAATGGTAGAGCAACGTGTTCGAACTCAGCATTAACTACAGTCGTTGCTGTAGGCTTTTCTTTGACAAGGATTATCCACATAGGAAAATCTCGCTTCATGTCATGATGTTGGATGCTGGTGGAGCTAATAGACAATTTGCCAAGACATAAATCTAGGTTTTTATGTACTGTAGGTCTGTGTGCAGAGAGCATGTTGGGTTAATTCGCCATAAAAGGTTTTTTTTATTCAGGAAAAAGGTCTTTATTTTCATGTAAATGCTCTACTCTGTTGAAATGACCTAAAAGTATGAAAATCTATCTCATCTTTCTCCTCATTCTTTACTCCCTCTTGACATCTATGAGCTCCACATGCTAAATTGACTCCACCTATTCGGTGAAGTCATTTTGTTTCACTGTGTCCTCGTCCTTTGGCAACAATGAGAAAGGGGATAACCAACAAGCTTAGACAGAGGTGGGAGAGGCTGAAGTAGACACCACACTGACAGCTGCTGTTAACCTCCCCGGCTCTTTTTCTCCCAGTGTAAACACCTCCGCCTCCCCTATCCATCCACTCCGTTGGGCACTTGGTTTGACGTGGTGCCTCCCACAACACACAAGAACGTTCCCGGGGTGTTTTTGTCCAGCGACGGACATGCTTTGTCTACACGAGTCCCGCTTGTATGTTTTTGTTCATCATTGTCGACTCTGGCTTCTCAAGTGAACTTTGAGGCCAGAGTGATGTCAGAGGAAGATGAAATGCAAAAAAAAAAAATGCTCTGATAATTATGATTTGACTCTAATTAACAACCTACAAATGGCCTCATGCGTCAGGCCTGTTAAACTTCTGACATCATTCTCGCTTTTTGAAAGCGTATAAAGCACTCAAGGTTTTCTGTCCTCATAAGGCGATAATTAAGAAAAGTGTTAAAGCCTCCTAATCCCAATAAATATGGATGAGACTTCTATCCTCC
Organism: Brachyistius frenatus; assembly: GCF_029030835.1. Taxonomy (NCBI): domain Eukaryota; kingdom Metazoa; phylum Chordata; class Actinopteri; family Embiotocidae; genus Brachyistius; species Brachyistius frenatus. Next base: position 148,273 of record NW_027210646.1, read on the forward strand.
GCCCTGTTTAACAACCTGCAGTGCCTTGCCCTCGTCCCTCAGATGTTGCTTTTTTATGTTTTCTATCGACCGATTTGACTGCTAATGACTCATTATCACGGCATGAATTTATAATTACCCTTCCTCCAGACAAACTCTGTGTACTCTCATTTCGGCATGGTCGAGATTATGAAATTCCGATCTCTGAAAATATTCTGCAAAGCCTGTGACAAACAGGATGTTTTTGTTAAGCTCGGATATTCTAGGAACAGCGGCTAACTGAGCTCTGGAGTTGGAAGTTTTTGAGGAAACCTGTCCTCTATCTTTACATGGTCTGTTTGGAGAACTCCTTCCTGCTCTGGCTGATAAATAGACGGTACCATGTAAATATTGGAAAGAGGCTCAGTGGCGCATGTTTAATGTAGAATATAAAATAAAACCCTTTCAGGCTAAATGTAATGACCGGCACAGTACGCACTGAGAGAGTTGCTATTTTTGCACCGTGTATGACTACGTGAAGGCACCGAATCAAGACCATACACTCTGACGACGTTATTTAAGTAGTAGAAGGATTATACAAGCGGGACACGTCTTCACTTATCCAAACTGCAGTTGAGGATAGATTTTGGCACACATGTTGGCCACACTGGCAGTGAGTTTGATAGCTGTAATAGTATTGTCTGAGCGGTATTTGGCCGTGGTAGCATGGTTTTATGGATAGCAAAGTTGGTCTGTCGATCAGTTGGTCCACCACTTTGGCTGAGACTAAAATATCCCACAATCCTTAATGGACTGACATGACAAAATGCACCAACATCCTTCTTCCATAGGGCATGAATCCAGAATTTGGTGATGCCCCATCTTTTGCTTCCTTTCCTTCCAACTTTTTGTTTTACCATTCAAAGTATCTTGGTAATTGGAAACCCATGCAATAGCCCAGATATCCATTAATGAATCCTTATTGCTTTAGTGATTTCCCTGACTTTTTGTCTAATGGCACCAGCAGGTGGCTACGAATGACATTCCATTAAAACTTTTGGATGGCTCTTTGTGAACTTGTGAAACCAAACTTTCAACTCATTTAGTAGGTGGATTTACCTATGTAATGGTTTGTTTGTCTTTACAATAAGCACCACATTCGTACAGAGCTGCTAGAGTGGCTGTAGACACTTATACGGGAGAATAAGGGCAACATGCTTTATTTTTCTCAACAAATCCCATGAAAAGACTAAAACCAGCAACAGTTACTCTTCAATTCAGTCCTTTCCAACTTGTTCAGCTTGTCTGTGGCTCTCAGTTTAGAAACCCATTCATTCCTACTAAAGATGTAAATCGTACCAGAAAAAAAGGCTAGAACATCTCCTAACAAGTGGCCACTTTAGTTTTGAGCAAACCATACTCAAACAACAGTAAATAGTGCATTTGTTCAGGATGTCTTTCATTCAGTGTGCTCAGTAGTATTCACATCACTTGGATTGTGTCTGTGAAATTGACTCAAAGTTACCTAAAGTGCCAATGTTCCTCCTAACGGAGGAACATGTCACTCAGCACAGTTTCTGGCTCCTCTTTGTATGTCGATTTGACAACAACTATATAATAGAGTAATGAGGAAGACTTCGGCCGCAATATTTGTTAATGAGACCAATACATTGGTGACTTTGGTCTTTTCATGGATGTTGTTGACAGTCTAAATATATAGAATTTTTCCAAAGGCAACATCTCATCATGCATGTTGCTTCGAATAAGAACATTTAACCTCCAGAGCTCTTGGCCCAGACTGTGCCAGTGAGCTAGTCCACCCCCAGGCTCCCCTCACAGTAATGAAAGCCGTCTTGTAAAACCTGACATTTTCAAGTATTTTACCTTTCTGCTGCACCTCAGTGCTTCAAATGAGTTCCACAGTATTGACAATGTTAATAAAAGCTAAATCTTTTCCAAGTGTGAAAACATTTTAGGAATCCAAATCATAATAGGCCTTAGGTATTTTTCCATTTTAGCTTGCCCAGTGGTGAGATAGCCCTCATTTGAGTTTTTAGTTCAAAAGCTCCCTCAGAAGACAACTCTATATTTTAAAGCTTATATTTACAGATAATATCTGTATTATGGTGCAGTCATAAGGTTTACCAGTCTGTCATTACATTCCCCTTAAAATCTATGGGGGAAAATTGGTTTTCTTGGATTTTCCATTCTCCCAACAATCTCACTGCTTTTACCTAACATTCAAGGCCACAGAACATTCCACGAAGCATTTCCATTAGTTTTGTAATGGCAGGAAGACGGGAAACAGCCTCTTGACACACATGTTCAGCCACACACCAACTCTCACAGTTCCGTCCCTTGTGCCCTTTATCACCTTTTCTTAGCACTTTGTTTTGAAATTTCCTTCCCGTCAGGTTTTCCTTTCACAAGAAAGTGTGTATCCTCCCCGGCAGCACAACAATGCCCCGCTTCATTTCAGCTCCCCAAGATCTGAAACCACTGGAGCCAATGGGCTGCCAGGCACATGCTAAAGCCATTAGGTAGTGGATGACGGTGGTTAGCCACAGAGGCATCACAAAATAACCATCTCACTACATACATAATGAAACCAAGGAGAGAGGGAGGGAGTGGGGTACTGTGTCTGCATGTGTGCGCACTGGCATCTGTGTTCAAATATGGCTGGTTGCCTGTCTAATCAGTGGACTACTAATTGTGCAACAAGCCTCTCACAAGAAGGAATGTGCCTCAAAAGCCTTGTTCACATATAAAACAAAAAAATCGGCTCATATTATCTCTGATGTGCTTTCTGATAATTTTTCCAAAAGTCTTTAAGTGTCTGCTCAGCATGACAGATCCCAGCCATGGTTGAGGAGGGCTTTTTATTATTAGACACATCCCATTCGGTCTCTGAAAAGCTCAACTCGTACAGTTTGATGAAGGACTTTCTCTGGAGCTGGCAGATGACTTCATTACAGTGACCATCTCAATCTGAATTTACTGGGAGCGCATCCATAATGCATGACTTACCTGGTATCAGTGGACCCCAATTAGAGCCAACCAATAATCGTGACAGAAGTTAAGTTTCTCTGCAGATGTGCAAACAAGGCTTTATGTGCAACACTTAGAAAGCAGGGCTGCAACAAATTATTGTTTTCATCATTAAAAAATGTATGGATTTGTTTTACACTAATAATTGAGTGGAATGTAAAATATTATGAAAAATATCCCTCAAAATTCAATTTGACCTTGTTTAATTGACTTTTGACCAGTTGGAGGCCGCGCGACAGGAATGCTCAGACAGATATGTGTCTGTTTACCTTTTTAATGCTCCACGATGTTCCCCAGATATTTTGTCTGCTGTTAAGTGCTGAGCAGGTGGTGAACAGTGGGGTTATCGTGGCTTTCTCCCTGAAAACAGATGTCTGTTGCTAGTTAAATTGCGGGCTACAAACCCAAAACAGTAATCTCAGCGGACCATTGTGTTCATTCTATAAACCCGGTGTGTTACACTCACTACCACTCTCTGTTTAGTGTGTGATATCAAATGAATCAAGCTTTGTAGAGCCAGAGAATATTGCCCTGCTGCTTTAGGTCTGTGTTGTAAACTCAAAACCAACGTTGTATGCATGTCACCGGGGGAAGATCTCCAATACATTCTGTTTGGACCATTAACCAGTGCAGTTTCTATGGCGCAGCTGACAGCTGCATACTTCACACTTGATGACAGCACTTAGTTTGAGTGTTGCTACCCTGATTTCCAGCTTTCGGGAGAGTTTTATTTGTCTGACCAGAATCTGTCCGGATGACAGGAAAGACATACTATAAAAGTCAAACGGTTCCCTTTTAAAAGTCTTTACGGTATTGCAGTTGGTGGTCTGTGGGTCTGCAACATGTACAGTATCATTTCCATGGGGGTTACGTGTTACACGGAGTGTCCCAGTAAGCTGGATTCTGTGCTGCTTTGATCAGGGTAGAGTCCCCTCACTAATCCGCTTGAGCTCTGGATGATTGCCCAGGATACACACACACACACACACACACACACACACACACACACACACACACACACACACACACACACACACACACACACACACACACACACACACACACACACACACACACACACACACACACACACACACACTCTCATAAATTGTGATTAAAAAACAGATGTGAAGGCCTTGCCAAAAAGATGAAATAGTCAGAATAAATGAAATGGGAACAAACTGACATAACACTCGGATGGTTGACTACACATTTGCATGTACTTATGTGCCACTTTTGGTGGCTTAAAGGTTGTACCAGTCATCAAAGTTGCCTCATTACACTATCTGTGTGTTTGAATACATGTAAGTGTACAGAATAGTCTTGTGCTCTTTATCCAGACCAATTATAACTTGAAATTAATGACGTAATGCTAACCTGGGTTTTCACATCTTTAGTCACAGCCTGTGGGAAAAAAAACGGACATGATCTCTGATCCATATTTTAATTGCAGCTGCAGGACACAGACAGGATTAGGAAATGGAAATGCTTCTGTCGCTTCTTTTTGTCTTTTTAGCAGCGTTTTAAGAGCTCTTATAGCTCTGGGCTTAACTGCAAATCTCTGTGTCCTGTATTTCAGTGTTAATAAACAGGTGGGAGCTGAATGGACGTAATGAAATGATTGAGTCGGAAAGAGGAATGAGAAAGACAAAATCGGAGCAGAAAGGAGAGCTGAGCAGGAGAGAAGAAAAGGGGTGCTACTTGAAGTGTGTGTTATAACCCTCCCTCCATTACATCACTGAGATGCTTCAGCACTGATGACATCGTCGTTCTAGGAAGGGGGATTGGCCCCAGGGATGATGTCATTAATAACCAATCAGAGGACTTGGGGGGCCGGTAGGATCTGGCCAGCTCCTGAGGCTGAAATAGTAGGAACTCTGAAAATCTCTTTTTCTCCTCTCAAATCACAGAGCCTTTGTGTCTCTTTGTGTACACTTTTCCTGGGGTTATTTTTAGACTGGTGTTAAAAATAATTGACCTCAGACCCTGTTTCTGCCACTGCCACAGGGCAAAAGGTGACAGCAGCTGACCTGCTAAAGAGGATTGAGTAATGTATACATTGTAAATATAAAGCAAATAGGTTTTAATGAACGTAATATCATATGAAGGAACTGGTTTTTGCCTTTCCACGTGAATAGACCAGTGTCCTGCTTTGGTGTGAACAGTGCTAAGCATGTGGTTCCCCCTATGTGAGAAATTGAACTTGGATGACAGTGGCCTTTTTCATCTCTCTGCAAAGTTAAGATATCATTCTACATACTTATATTTATACAGCAGGGTACACTCAGAAAAAAATTGATTCATGACCTTAATGTCTGGCAAAAATTTGGCATAGTCTTTATTGAGTAACAATAGTTTTGTAGATATAGAATATCTTATTTAAACCAGCGTTCACCTGATTCTTGGCCCCTTAAACAGTGCAATATATTGTAAGCACAACATTGTTATATAATGAACTGATGAAGTTGCTCATTTACACATCCAGTATGATCTTCAATCTTCTTTTTGCTCTGTTTTGGTCTACTGTGTTTACAAACTTGCTGCGAACTTTGTGTATCTGCTGTTTGCTGCTGTGAATGGATCAGTCAGTCTTGTTTATCGCAGGTTCTCCAATATAAACAGGTGTATCTGGAAAGAAAGCAATGGGAGCGGAGAGATTCCAAAACGGTAAAGATGCTGGCCTTAAAACCGAAACGGCTGAAGGACTCTAAAACTTTCCTTAGAGCTGAGGCGAACTATTTGGTTGTGATAATTCTCTGTGGATTCATCACTAGGACCAACAACTTATAGATATTTCATACATTGTTAACATTAAAGTATTGATCAGGGCAGCTTTAAAATGAATTTGATGTCTCCATAATAATTAGCATTCTCACTTCTGTAACCGTCTAGTTGCTCTTCTTAAAACTTTAATATTAACCGGCTGTTAGATTAGCCTGCTGTGCTACATATAGGAGGAGTTAATGTCATTTAATAAAAGTATCAAATTAGTTTTTAATATTCAAAATTTCTTTCACTGTTGGGGAAAACCGATTAGACCACAGTAACACCAGGATGCAATGTGATGCGTAGTAACTGTTTTACATAGTGAAATCAGTGACATTAAGCCTAGTGAGAAACTCTGCTGCCATCTGCACTCCTATGACCTGATCCCTGCTTGTCCATTATGGCCACACTGTGGTAAAGCTATTAAACCTTGGAGGCCCCCCCGCCCCCCTCTCTGCCGTGGGAAAGCTGCAACATTTCCTTTACTGCAACCACACTACAAGCTACAGCTTGTGTTTCTTTTCCTACTTCCCCACAACGTTGATCACCTGCATTCTCGTGATGCCGTTAAGAAATCTCCTCTGTCAGTTCATATGAATATGTAAATACTCTTATGTTTTTCTGTGTTTTAAAGTAAACAACAACTGATCTTTAAGTGCCCCATTTTTATTTGTTATACACAGACCGGTGAGGGTCTGTAATGCATTTGCATTACAGTTTATGCACATTTTATGCATCAAGGCATTCTCTCCCTCCCCCTTGAAATGGTCTGGCCAAGCTGGTCCACATTCACAAACCTTTCAGTCCCACCCCCTTCTGCTTCACAGAGCCGTAAGCTTGGACACCGTCCACCCTCTGACTGGCACACATATACATCAATACAGGAACACACAGCCATAAACACACAACACATGGACAGCACACAGCAGGTTTCACAGATAAAGACTAGGACAGAGACTCTAGTGTTCTCGGGATCTCAGAGTGGCTCCCCCTCCACAAGGCCTATTTCATATCCCAGCACCACCTGCAACACTTATCAGCTCCAGCAGCACTCACCTCTCCCAAGTAGGACCTTATGCAGAGACTCGGCTTTATCAGCTCTCCAACGCAGATGTAGATGCTTGGTTTGGGCAGTTTGAAGCTGTCTGGCCAGAACATTTTAAACCAATGTGTCACTCAGTGAATCTTATATATGAAGAATCAGAATTGTTCTTTTGTTTTTAATTAACACAGTTAAGTGTATTGTTCAGTTTTTGGTTCGTAATAACCTTTCGTTGACAACGGGTATGCTGTGCTAGCATGCAGATGAAAAAGGGAGAGGAAGAAAAGCGCAATGCAGAGGGGAAAGTGAGGAACACATGATTGACTGGCTGGCAAAGTCCAGGTCCTAAGCTGCTTATCACAATGAGGAGAGTCAATTGCAGCGCAATCACTTCTTAATAAACTTGAGAGAGAGGTGGCATATTGAAAGACATATTTAAATGGAAGCCATAAGCAGGCTGAACGCATAGTTAACTCGCTGCAGCAAAGGGGACTAAAGTAGCTTTAATTTTCGTAAGATTCGGTGTAATATCACCAACGCATCTTCATCTGTCTTAAAATCTGTCTGACTCCATCGTTCCCTCCAGCGTTCCTCAATAAGCCATATCATTCATTTACTGTACATTCAGTGTGTTTGTTTATGCTTATGTGACTGTGTGTGGTTTTGCATGCTGATGTCACAAGTGAATTTCTGCTGTGTACACTTATTTTGAATTTGTTGACACAGAAAGCTTGCCAAAACAGATACGAGATTTCTTAACAACATGCACACAGTTTGAGAGAGGCCGGAGAATTTGACCATTTCCTTCTTGGCGCAGTTCCTGTTGCAATAATGTTCTGTAGACTGATGGACAGTCTGCAGTACGGTGTGAGCAGATCTGATGTTTACAGTGAAATTACTTTAACATGACCAGAGTTCAGCAAAGAAGCTATGGCTGCCTTTGACAGGAAAATAACTCACAAAGTAGGATTTTGACAAAATCCCAAGCAGATAGAGGTTTCAAGGCCCAGTTCTCATAAAATGAAAACACTAGTCATAACTGCAATTCAGACCTCTGGAGGTTCTGGTGCACAGGAAGGTTGCAGCTATCAGATTTTAAAGAAAAACTTCTCTCAGGCAGCGTAGAGGGAGAAAATTCCTGATCACTGACTCCTGGGTGGACGTCCTCCTCCCAGCTGCAGCTGCTCTCATCGTCTCTCCATCCCTCCCTCTCAGGACGCCGCCAGCCTCACCGTTGGCCCAGAGACTGTTGTCACGGGAAACCAGCAGCCATCTGAGCCAATGTCTTGGGTTGACTTGCACCTACACTGACCATGAGTTAATGAAGTGTGCACACTGCTGGGGGTTGGCTGGCAAACACGTGCATACAAACTCATAACTGCGCACACAGGCACGCCATAACAAACACACCAGTTCATTAAGCAGCACTTAGTGTCTTAGTTAATAAATGACAAAGGAAATATTCTGAAGCCTATTTCCTTGTGCATGGTTGAGAAGTCACAAAAAAAACAAAAAAAACCCACTATCGTCTTATTTTCTCAGGCACACGCACACAAACGCGCACAAAAACACACAAACTCACACAAACTCACACAAACACACCCTGTAATTTCCCCCTGATCATTGCACATCATGGCTGGAGCATGTTCAACAGCACCCCCTGGTGTGGAGAAAACGCAGGGCATCAAAGTGTTTTGTGGAGAGAAGGTAAAATAGCTGGTTTGTTGTTTTGCATTGATCAGGTGCTGATGCGTGTCAAAGAGAGGTAGCAGACAGATATGCCGGTTGTGCCGGTGAATGGAGCTGGCCAATAAACAAAGCTGTTTGTTTGAGTTGTCCTCAGGTTGTTTTAGAGGGAAGCATCACAGCTAACAGGCCCGCTCTGCCAGTGGATCCTCTCTTTCCCACCGTCTGCTTTTTTGCTTCGTTAGCCGAACAACGAGGGAGGAAGACAGAGAAGAGGGGGAACAAAGTGACTGATTTGCAAGCGACGTGGACTGTAGCGTTATTTACTTTTACGAGGAACGTCGAAGGCTTTGCTCATTAGTTAAACTTTACTGGAGTTGTAGTCCATTCAATAGGATGGGTATTAACTTTGCACTTCAGTTAAAGATCTACAAATATCACCCACTCAGGATAAGCCATTCCACTTGGAGTCAATAAGCAGTCAAATTAATTTGCCGTGCTTCATTGAGTCCAGCCGCTGTGAAGATCTCCTTTTGAATCTCCTGTGGGATCAATATGAATTTGAATGTTATTTTTCAATGTTAAGATGTCAAATAATCTGTTTCTCAATAGCTGTTTTGCTATTGCATCCACTCACCCCGTTACGGTTACTATTCCCAGCACTCACGCCCACATACACACACTGAGACCACATGTCTGTAACTCATATCTTTTGGCCGGCGGCCCGTCAGGTTGGCAGTCCTGTCTGTTTATACGGCTTCAGCTGAGGGGAAAGTCTGTAAGGGCCTGCACATCAGACCACACACACGCACGCACACACACACACACACACACACACACACACACACACACACACACACACACACACACACACACACACACAGATACTGTACATATCCGTGCACACACGCGTGTATCTCAATTGAAAGGTGAAACGCAATCAGTTCATGCACCACAGAGCTGCGGGTGTCCGCACATTTGAGCTGAGACAGATGTTGCAGTGGTCTTAGCTAACAGGATGGGGACCGGGTGGTCATTACCGGCGGCACCGCAGCTGGGAGATGCCTCATTAGGCCAGAGATAGGGGTGAGAGTGAGTGTAATTCCTGTGGTTTTTATTTTATTCATGATGGAGTGGACAGTTGTGTAGTTTTAATGGGGAGGATAGCCAGAGAGGAGACATGTAGGAAACACTGTTATTTGTTTACTGTGCTGTAGAATATGATAGTGCCAGTGTCCTGAATAGACACCACAGCTACGGGTGACTGCTCTCACAGCACACGGGGGCAATGTGGATGTCACTCCTAAATCAACGGGTCACATAAACAGACAGCAGCACATGGCGTAAGTAGACAGTATTACACTCGAAGGAGAAAAAAAGATCATGAAACAGCAAATGTACACAATAAAACTGAAAATTTCTAAATTATCTGAAAACTCAGAGCCATATTGTTGTTGTTGTTGTTTTTTTACATCCAGCTCTCTTGTAAGAGACCATTAAAAAAAAAAGTCATAACAGCCTGTTGTCCTCCACATATTCTGACATCCTGACCTGACACTGATATAATCAACCTCCTCAAATCAGAACAAAGCCCCACTCATCCACAGGCTGTTGGAGGGAGGAACTTAGGCGTAAAGGGTCATAAGACCTCTCTTATTGGTGATTTTTTTTTTTTAAGTGGATAGTTTTCTTTGCCAGTGAGCCTTAAGCTACATTAGAGATGAAACACCTCTTTTAGTTCTGAAAGAGGTATATTTTCTCCTGTCATTGTGTCAGCAATCACTTTCACACAAGGTGTCTTTCATTGTGTCCAAATGCGAAAGTGCTGATTTGCAAGAAAACTTGAGTTCATATGACTCGTTCTGCAAAGGGTGAAGATACCCAGATAGGAAGTCAGATATTCCCTGCATGTGAGTGCGAGTGCATGAATGCCTGTTTTTGTAAACACAAGTTGTGGAAAAAAATGTGGCTGAACTGCATTGTGAAGGCGTTTTTGTTTTTTTTAAATGCTGTGTCACTTACCGCCATGGAAACAGTTTATCTATGAGATCAGTGATTTCAGTATAGAAATTGTCTGCTTTATTATTCTTATTTTTTTCTTTCTGCAGACTTTGAACAGATCACCTCCGCAGACACTTGCATTTGCCCTATACTGACACTTGGCTATGTCAGCGTGCAGCACTGGTTGTGGGCGGAAGAGAGTAATGTGATAAGTGAAGGGCATGGAATCAGGTGGTCTCAGTCTGACACAGAAAGGAAGACTGATAGAAAAACAAAGGTTCTTTGGGCACAACATGCAGAGGAGTGGGAAGAATATGTCCACAGTTTTTAGGTTAGGTTAGGTAGTTACTTTATTAATCCCCGAGGGGAAATTTTTTACAAATCGTGACTCTAGTCATTGGTCTTAAAATATAACTTTTACAATTTATTTCAAGGCATTTCTTCAAAAATATATCCAAGAAGACAACATTGTCAGTTTACAGCCAAGCTACTGACTTTTTGAGGATGTACAGTAGTCAGCCACATCACCCTGCTAACATGTGTGTTTCATGATTTCCATCTCTGCAACCTAATTGTTGTCGGTATCTTTCAATGAAATGGACAAATGCCAACCAACATGGTGGTGGGAGATGAAAAATCAGGGGATCCCAAAATTCATTCAGGCTTAGTCTGTACAAAAAATAGGGCCAAATGAACCAGTAGATGTTGAGATATTTCAACTCAGGGGAAACTTTAAAGTCATCTGGATTCATCCAGACAATAACGGTCTGTTGGGCCAGTGGTGGACCAATGTATAACAACATTGTCATCCCCCGTCACTTGAATTGGGGTCTTAATCATTTCACGTCAGAGGCAGAATTTTCTAAAACATGATTTTAAGTCTCTGTAATGGTCTAAATGACTTGTTAAGTTGGATATTACCGCAGCCTTAGAATATTAATTTATTCTAATCATATTTAAATTAGATCCGTTCTGTACATGAGGCTCAGTTCCAAATGAACGGATCATCTGATATTCCAACTCTGATAACTTGTACGTAATTTAAAAAAAAAATACCGTCAGATTCTCCGCAGTGGACCAGCGCTATTATGTGTATTCCTATTCATGGCTGCAGGGCATTGCTATGTGAACCCTACTTTTATTGCACACAACAGGGCTTTGTATCTAACTGCATAGTTATGGGACAGTAATAGTAGGGGAGAGTGGGAGTGCGACCAGGGATACATTCCTCCATAAATAAGTGACAGCCAGAAAGTAACTGCAAACAGCGGGACACCCAGCTCTTTGCAGGACCTGGTGTTCGTGGGCAAGTGCCTCATGTAGTCTTTCAACTGAGAGACCATCATTTACTCAACACCGGCGGCTGTGAAAGAGAATGACATTCTTGAGCCATTGGAGTGAGACACAATTCACTTGTAGATCCCTTGTGACAATCTAAAAGGAGAAAGTAATTTATTTGGGCCCGCAATGCTGACAGTAAAAAGTGCAGCAAGGCAGGTTGTTCAAACCACAGGATGTAATTGTTGCTGTGGAGGAGTTGCTTTAATTATACGTTTGGCTTAGCAATGACTGACCTGTCGGCTGGTTGGGGTGATGTATGTGTCATCGTCAGGCCTGAGGAATTTTGACACATAGACACAGACACTCTCTATCGCCACTACGTTGACAGCTAAACTCAACATTTCAGTTCTTAATTTTTGGGAAAATCAGCAGCCCTTGAAATTTCAGATCATATTTGATATTATTTAAGTTGACTTTGCATTACATATTTTCTGATATTCAGAACTGCAGTGCGTAACTTTTGTCTCCCCCTTCTGCCAGTGAGAGTAATTACAAAAAACTCAGCAGCATGTGCTTACATCCTAGGTTTCGCCTTGGCTTACTCTGTTGCTTCTGTTGCGCCTGTAAAACTGTGGATGATTGAAATAAAAGGTGTCATAACCTGCACAAAATGACTGGTTTCACTATCAGAATTTGATACATTCAGTCCAAAACATTTGGAAAGTCTCCATAAGCCACACGATTGAATTATTTTATTTCCATTGAACTTAACATGGGGCTAAACAAGAGGTTAGCCAGCCTGGCGGGCGGAAGTCTCCGCTGCAGAGGCTCTGCCCAATAAGCCTGCTCAGTATACAGTCACCTTGCGACTGGGTAAGTGTCTCACCAGACAACAGATGTAAAAACTTTGTATACTATGAAACACAGAGAAAGTGATCACTGCTTATTAAGCATTGTGTGGACTCCTTTGGCCTGGGTTTGAATGTTCATTTATCGATAAAAGTCCCACACTGTCGCTTTAGTATAAATGTTCAAGCAAAAGTAACAGCGCTTATAGCACATGAACTTTTAGGTTTCTCATGTGTCAAATATTATTTTCATTCAACCGTATAAAAAAATTTAAGGATTTGTGAAAATTTGGAAAATGACTGAGCACAAAAAAAAATCAACAACATAATCAACAATAAAACATTTTCATTGATAATTGTGGCCAGTCAACATGACACACGGGATTTAAAGAACATTGTCACGTAGAGCTTGTAGCATAAGACAGCTACAGTTAGAGCCAAGTGTAAGTAAAGCAAGCTGTAAGTGGATTCACTAGTTTGCCTGCTTTCACCAATCATACAAGGAGAAATCTGTCATAAGAGGAAGAAACACTATTTGGAAGAGAAGATAACTCTTGGAAATGACTGAAGATCATACAATACTGGATAAATAATATTAGCATGAATCTAACCAGAGTCACAGAATGACAAATGACATGATCCCTGTCTAACTCTGCCTATTGTGGCTCAGCGCCTGGACATGCAGGGACTGAAAGCAGACAGAAAGTGGGAGGAAGCAGACTTCTCTCCATATGTTAGACATTATACGTCAGCTGTTGCATTGTGTTTGTTCATGCGCTCGCCCCACCAGTTTCAATTACATGGCCCACAAAGTAGGGCATTGATCCCCTCACGTTTTCCTGTTAAGGTACGTCAGTTTCATGCCTTCTTCCTGCACATTTAAATGGGATCACTTACATTAGCAGCTGCAAAGAAATGAACTGAGATGCAGCCTTCCCCCCTCCTTTAAAAACGGAGACCTCGAGCATGTGTGCTGACTGCCAGGCAAACAGGACAGTGTTGCTTTTCACAATCCCAAGAGGGAGAGCAAACACAAGACTGCGGTGTCTCCTGCGTGGTTCCTAATTGGAAACAACACCGCCTGCAGGACTGACAGTTGTCTTGTTGATCAGATAACTCGATCACATATTAGCTGGCTGCCATACGCTGAGAGCAGTTTGGATGTGGCTCAGAAGTAGGTTATGACACATTTGGATGCATGTGCGTGTCTAGTGGGCCCCTCAACAGGGACCGAGAGCTTAACAAGAGGCAGCTTGCAGACAACGTCTTGATAAAGAACAGGCTATGTGTATAGGAGTTTGTATTTGTGTGGGTCTGTGAGTGTGTTAGATGGTTTGGCAACTGTTAGTCCCAGAGTTGAGTATCTTTTATGTTGGTATTTTTATTATTATTTTTTTTTTTACAATGCTCGATATACTCTGTGTTTTTCTCACACACATTTACATTCAGTCCAGGACCACTCCATAGCAGCACTAGAGCTTTTAGCCTGAGGGGTGAGGGTCGAGTCTCTCAATGTCCTGGAATGCAGTTGACTTTCTAAATCCCCACCAGTCTATCCTGGGGCTGCGGGGCAGGGCCTATCTCAAGCCCCCTTTTCCACGTGAGCTACGTCTGGAATCTCTAAGCAAAAGCAGTTAGCTGATTCACCCAGCCAGTGCTTTTTCTCACCGGCACTCCCGAGTGTTGATCTCAAAGTACAATGGAAGAAGAAATTGCAGATGAAGACAAAGAATGCTCACTTGGGGAAGGTAATGAGCTCTCTGACATGCCCACCCGCCCCAACGAATTCACATCCTATAGAGGTTCAGGTCTGTTCTGTCTGCTGAGTGTGATTTGGTTAGCAGGGGGGTAAACTGTGTTTGGGAGTTAAAAATAGGATTGGAAGTATGAGACGTGCTCTGGCTCTCAATTTGAGCGGTGGGGGTGGGAGGTGTGTGTGGGAGGGAGGGGGGTGCCACTGGTGACGCACCACCGCTTAATATTCTTCAAAAAATTATGCCTGATTTTTTTTATTTACCGAACAACGGCAGTTTTGTGTATCCCCTAAAGATCTGCATTTGAAAACAAAATGGATAAAGCTGTTGTGAACTGCACAAGGAAACAAATAGAAGCTCAGGCTTTGCAGCTACCAGCAGGTGTTTTACTCGTCACAAGTTATTGCAGTAGTTAAATTTACCCCTGCTTTAGTCCTAACATGTCAACAAGAAGTTCCTCTTTTTACCTATGGCTTGTTGTTCGAAAGCTTGAAAGCAAGCTTTCAAAGAAAAGACAAGTCATATTAAAGCACCCACAAAATGGTGGCAAATCACTGGAAATTTCCTCCTTCAACTGTTGAAGAGCTGAACTCTATAAGAGGTCCCTTATTTTCTGCCATTATACTCTGAAAGGTACACATTACGGCTCTTGCTACCTGTCTACAAAACAAGGCAACAGATCATCTTGCTTCATTTCTTTTTTTCACCACTGAAGCAGTTTTTTTCCCTTTTATTTACCTCTTCTCTTCTCTTCTCTTCTCTTCTCTTCTCTTCTCTTCTCTTCTCTTCTCTTCTCTTCTCTTCTCTTCTCTTCTCTTCTCTTCTCTTCTCTTCTCTTCTCTTTTCTCCTCTCCTCTCCTCTCCTCTCCTCTCCTCTCCTCTCCTCTCCTCTCTCTCTCTCTCTCTTCTCTTCTCTTCTCTTCTCTTCTCTTCTCTTCTCTTCTCTTCTCTTCTCTTCTCTTCTCTTCTCTTCTCTTCTCTTCTCTTCTCTTCTCTTCTCTTCTCTTCTCTTCTCTTCTCTTCTCTTCTCTTCTCTTCTCTTCTCTTCTCTCCTCTCCTCTCCTCTCCTCTCTCTCCTCTCCTCTCCTTCTCTTCTCTTCTCTTCTCTTCTCTTCTCTTCTCTTCTCTTCTCTTCTCTTCTCTTCTCTTCTCTTCTCTTCTCTTCTCTTCTCTTCTCTTCTCTTCTCTTCTCTTCTGCCACAGACTCACAAAGCTTTCACATTTATGGATTATAATAGTGTTCCTGCGGGCGATGATTGATTTAAGACAAGATAACAAGGGTACAAAGATGTTTATATGCCCAAAAGGAGTTGTGTTTACTTTATATTCAGTCTGCTCCATATCAAATATCTGTCTCCCATCTTTTTTGGGGGGTTATTTTCATGTGATAAAAATGGAAAGTTTCCTAAATGAAAAATAGTTTGATTCCAATCAGAAACATGCTAAATGACAGGTTACTTTCCATTGAATCTGTATAAACACTTGTAATAATGGAAACTTCCATAGTAATTCCTTTTCCTCCTTTCATATTTGCATCAGCATCTATCCTGAAATAAACCCCTTTGCATCTGGCATATGATGTATAAACAGATGCTCTGTAAATCATCAACCAAGTTTCTCCATTTGTGCCTCCTTTCATTAATGGATACCCTTGTTGTTGTTTTAAAGGAAAGACACCTGAACAGCTGTTTTAACTGGGTGTTTTTTATCAGCATTACTGTGTCTGTCACATTAAACTGAAGAGTTATTGCAGAAATATGAAGCATCATAAATGTGTGATGAACTGAACCAACTGTGTATCAGGAAATATTTGAATCCCAGCACTGTTTCTAGAGAAAATAACATATTCTAACATCCTTTTGAACATAGATTAAGTAATTTTTTCTCTTGTCTTTACATTTACCCTTGGGGTGTGTTTCAGTCAGATAACAGCATTAATTAGGCAAATAGATCACAGGTCTGATGTTTGATTTGTCCTGACATGCCCTCTTCATGACCTGTGGAAAATAACATACACGTATGCACGAGTTGTTGATGTCCAAACATGAAGTGTTTTGACCCCTTGTGTCCCCTGTGTCTCCTGTGTCCCCTCAGAACAAACCAAAAGCAACCTGAAGGTAACCTCCCCAGAGGACAGCGAGCACGTCAGCCGCAGGCAGGCCTCCCCAAATGGGACGGCCGCTTCAAGAGGGGACGCCAAAGGCAGCCGCACTGTCCCTCGAAGGCACACGTTAGGGGGGGCCCGCGGCTCCAGAGAGATCCTGGCGATGCAGCCATCAGATATGGACAAGAAGAGGGAGGCCTTCCTGGAGCATCTGAAGCAGAAATACCCCCATCATGCCTCGGCGATCATGGGCCATCAGGAAAGGCTCCGGGAACAGGTCAGTGGGTTTAAGAAGGCCAGGGTGTGTCATGTCGTTGTTTTGATCAGACTCACGTTGGGACTTAAGACATCACAGTAAATTAATGTTAAATCTGCACTTTAATATATCAACAATGAGTCAAATATGTGCAATGTGAAAGGGTTTGCTCAGAGTGATCAACAGAATTATCAAATGTACCAGTTACCTCTAAGTCCATGGAGAATTTTAGCACCTTTTAGGGCTCTGTTTGGGGTTTTTGTTTTTCGCTCTCAACCTTATTTTCAGCAGAATTAATCTGTACACCAGCAGCTGACAAAGTTAGCCTTTAGAAAGTGAACGTATTGTGACTTTAAGGTGCCATATCCATGAGCTGGTGGTGGCCAAACTATGGCCGAACTATAAAGGATATAAAATATTACACATGACAGAAACAGGACTGATTGTGATGTTGTTCTGTGTCCATCTGATGGAGAATTACCCTGTACACCAGTCCGTGACAAAATTAGCAGCTGCCCTTTAAAGAGCCACTTCGACACTACTAACTAATGATAATGTCGCAAGGTGTCCACCTGATGTGCAAAAAAGCAGTCGTCTGCCCTTCCAAGTGGCCAAAAATCTATCAGTGCTGATTTAATGTCAATCCAAGACCATTGGAATAAACTGTATTTACCATAATGATGCAATTTAAATTCATTCCAACACAACTGTCTTCAACATCTGGGAATTACAAATATACACATCCAGGCTCCTATTTAGAATCACATGAAAGTTTGCTTTTCTTGGAAGAGATTTTTGTTTTGCTTTGTAGAATGCAGTGCAACTACAAATGTAGTTCCTTCCTGTTTTTTGCCCCAGGTTATATGTGAGGTGTAGCCCATAAATCTGCCTGTCACATCTCCCTCCCACAGCTGCTGTGAAATAGTGAGCATTATATGAAAGAGTAGAAAACATGCAAACCACAAACACTTTGAATTGGCCATACACTCCTGTTTGGATCACTGTAATTTGACTTGCTTATAGCCTCAGACTAGTTTGTGTGTTCTAGACTACAGAAAGATGTATAATTTCCCAGTGTCTTTTGTGAGCTTTTAGAGGTTATAAAGTCTCCTTTGTGAAGAAGTCAGTGGGGAAGGCAGGACACAGAGGGAGTCTCGAGGTGGACATTTGGTTCACCTGGTCATTGTCTGTCTGTTTGCTCCTGGTCAGAGGAGACAAAGGGGAGGAGCGAGCTGGCTTTGTAGCCAAAACAATTGAGGTAATGGTGAGACTGGCACCGAGCCACAGGGGAGCTCCAGGCAAAAGTACACGGCATTGTGCAAGAAGGATTTTGTATGCTGTTTTTCAGGCAGGCCCACACAACCTGCACACATGCAAAATAAACCCTTTTCATGAGGTGCTGCTTCAGGCTACTGCACTAATCATGAACTCTGTAGATTTGCATAGTTGATATCAGTCAGCATTGATGATGGCAGGTTACGTGTCTTGATCAACTGATTTGTGTGCTTTTTATATGGGTGTGTATATATTGATACATTGTTTTATACACTGATTCAACTCGTGATTCTTATCTATACAAAATAAAATAAGTGTACATCTACTACGCAAAGGGAAACGGAGGAGAAACTTTGTTGGAGAATTTAAGTAGTCGGACAGGTAAGTTCAGCTGCGGACTGGGGTGGAGTCAGAGTTGCCATAGTGACTCATGATGTCATCGCTGGAGGGGCTCGGTTTACGTGTAGGTGCCTGTAGGAGGGAGAACTGGCTGCTTGTGTGTAGAGCTGGAAGTGCTGGAGCGCTGTTCTGCAGAACAAGCAATGGACCTGGAGATTGTTTGGAGACATGGCTCTCTGTATGTGAAGCCCGCACAGGAATTAAAATAAACTTTTTACGCAGACTGGAATACATTTTTGTCATATCGGCGCCGCCAGTCCCGTCTGAGGCAATAAAGGTAGGACATATCGGGAGATGTGCTGTTAATTTAGACAGCCAGTGCATTCTCCGACATTAAAAGCATCGCGATGTGCCTTTTGTATAGTCGTGCCACATCAGTACGCGGATTGTTGCGCTTTTAAGCGAAGTGAAATACGCGCAGGAGTTTGTTTGTTTGCTGCAGCAGCGCGCAGCAGCACGCTGGCAGGTGCTGCAAACTTCCACGGAGCGAATGCAAAAACTTAGCGCACGAGTTTAACAGGGGCAGACCAACAAAACGACGACACCACAACTAATCGTTCACTTCACTGTGAACTGCGGCTCCATAGTATTACCGCGCTGGCAGTTGTGTGGCAATAATTGCAAAGCAAATGATCTTTTGTGAACGGACGGTGTTATGTCACATCAACGTGCTGTATCTTGCACGATAGTGATGGTGGTGATGATTATATGTATATATATATATATCAATGTACAGTAGCTGGTAACAACGGCTGATTGTTACGCGGCTTGCTGCTGGTGTTTGTTTTTGCAGTGTTATGCAAAATCAAATTATAGATTAGATTCATAAGAAATGTCTGATATCTTTTGTGTCATTGTCACACCTCCTTCGGGGTGTGTTGCAGTGTTGTTTTCGTTCTTAAACCGATACACTATTGGTGCCTGCAGTGAGGGAGTTGCTGTGCTTTCCCCTGAGCTCAACTTGTTAGCACATGATGATTTATTTTGTGTTGCATTTAAATCTAATAATTCTTGGCATGCAGTCAAATGTGTAATTTCTTTCTGGGCCGATTTCAGTAGGTAGTTAGATAGGTAGGTAGGTAGGTAGGTAGGTATTTACTTTATTAATCCCCGAGGGGAATTTTTTTCGCTACAGCAGCATACAGAAGCAATAAGATAATAATAGAAATAATAGAATAAAATACTAGAATAGAATAGAATAATAGAAAAGCAATAAAATAGCAGTAAGTAGCAGTAAAAAAATATAAACATAAAATATAAAATGCACAGTTTATACAGTACATTATATATCTATATATATTATATACAAACAAACCAAGAACACAGTCAACATATATATAGACTAAGGATGTGCGCTTGATTTCATGATTAGACTGTTTGTGTTGTATCCAGAACTGCTGAATTTTGTTATATATCTCCCTTTTTGTGAGTATTTATGAAGGCAACTGCTTGCTGACTATGCACATGCTGTTCAGGGGGTTGTATGAAGCAACAAGAGGAAGGAGTTTTTTTTGCTCATGTCTGAACCTGTATATATAAAATACACGTTTGGGGTCTTTCCACGGTCCTTTAGAATTTATGTCGTAACTCACTGTCCTTATTACCAGTGGTTTATCTGACAGTGCTTCCTCATGGCTAGAGTTTCTATTGAAAAAAGTTTAATAACAGCTTGATAAGTTTAATGACACCCTTTGAAGGTCTTCCCATAGCTGCTGAAACACTGAAATCAGATGAGAAAGGTGCTGATTGTCAGTTTGTAAAACACAACACTTTGAATGAAAATGATTTTGGAATGAAACTACTCGTGTTATTCAGATGAGATAAATTTATTAGGTAAAAGAAAAGATGCATGATGCTATCACAAAAGAGACTTGTTTGGACTTGAAGTTCTTGCAAATAAATTCAATGAAAAAGAATGATTGAAGACTCCATTTGGCATGCTCAAACTCTGATGTCAAGAACAATGCGATCATTCACTGCTAAGAGAAGCTGCAGAAAATTAAAACAAAACACTAATGACAAGTTAATTGAAGTGTCATTCGGTCCCCTGGGGAGGTGTAATTCTTAAGCTTTGAAGTAAAACAGCCAGAAAATAAGTCACCTTCGCTCACAACAACATTGCTGGGAATTCAGGGACAGGTAGTGTGGGAGAGGGGAAGACTTGCTACCGTTCTCACGCAGATGTAAAGATGCCGGCCATACAGGAAATGCAACATCGGTAGCAATGTGTGCTTCAGAGGTGAGAAGGAAATGTCTCCGGAGGTTTGGGTTACAAAGGCGGGGATTTATCAAGGTCAAGCGGAGGTTGGGAAGATGATATCTCTTTAGTTTGAAAAGGGGATGACCCCACTCCACCCAGAATGACTTCACAAATGCTCACACGCACACGCACGCACGCACGCACACACACACACACACACACACACACACACACACACACACACACACACACACACACACACACACACACACACACACACACACACACACACACACACACACACACACACACACACAAGCTTACTGACTCGTTCTTATATAAGATACCCCCCGAATCCTCTTTCATCTTCTTCTGTGATCCTTAAACTCACAACAAAAGCGAGTGGTTTAATTTCCTCCGCTCTTCATCAGGCCTGCAAAGACCTGGATCCCACCCAAGGGAGATGAGATAACATCCCATTGGCCTGACCGCCACCCATCCTCTCTCTCCCTCTCTCTGCCCAGGGGGCTTGGACGAGCACATACTGAACTGCTTGACCGATCACAAACACACATGCACACACTGAATCCCCTCCTTCCGCCTGTGTGTGTCAGTGTCTGTGTTTGACGAACTGTGACTCGCCAGGCCCGGGGTTTCTCTACAGAGTAGGGCGGCCATGTTAGGACAGCTGTCTGCAGCTGTGGGCACCAGACGGACAAACAGACTGACAGGTCTGTCACCCCCAAGCTGTGATCATTCGTTTGCCGATGAGAGCACAGGTTACGGTAACAGTGTGAGTTTGAGAAGGTATGTGGTTCAGTGTGTAACGAGGCTGTGTTGTTGAAAAAGGCAGTGTCAGGTACTTCGAGCAGAATCGAACACTTGAATCTGAATCTGATTACAGTTTGTTTTCTTCAGGATGATTTATGCCTGCTTGACAGTTAAACATCTATTATATTGATATTATATAATTATATTATGTTAATGGCCAAGATGTCAAGCAGGCCTGCAAAACTGGATGCCTGTCATGATCTCTTAAATACATGCTACACAGGTTTAAATCTTTTTTTGCCATTTTAAGATAAGGTTTTCTTCTTTACACATAATCAGCACATGTCACAAACACATAATAACACATAATGACCTGCAACACACCATGTATTGGTTATTGTAGGCTATGGTGGGTATGTACCGCCCTTCATTTTCAGTAATAGTTTGTGTACAAACAGGTAGTTTCAAAGAGTTTTCTTTCCGTTTAATTTTTTTCTTGTGTAGTTTTTGCTGTGGTCAGCAATGAAAAAAGTTTGCAAACAAGCAAAAGACTTGTTTATAAAGTATATTATCAAAGATCACACAATACTACTCGTTTTTATGGTGATAACCCTCATTTCCTTTCTTTAATTTGATCTTTAGCAACAAGATTCTAGAGTGTAAGTGTAGAGTGTATTACAAAGTTAAACAGCCGAAGGGGAAAGGAATCCATAATGATGATGAAGATAATAATAATAAACTTTTTTTTTCTTAAAGAGAGTTTAATAATTACTATACAGAAAGTGCCTGTCATGATTGCCATCTTTCACCATACATCCCTTGAGAAGAAGGCAAAATAAAAAGCTTTTAATGGGGAGACTAACTGGAACAGGATCACACAAGAGGAGATCACTTTCCAGGGCTAGTAGCGGTTGGGCAGCATGTCAAAAGCAGATCAGTGGTATAAATTTAGCATGGAAAAATGGCTGCATTTAGTAACAACATCAACGTAAGATGGGAGCCCAAACAATCCACATTCAACTCAGCTACATAAATAACACTCATTTGTGAAAGAAAATTCTCTGTGGACTCTCCTCCTGACTCTTTTTGAAGCATTGCAACATTTGACCAGTCTCCCACGTACTTCTCTCTGTGGGTTTCTGGCCCTGCTACACTCTTGCTGCTTTGAACCAAGGTCAGCTAGATAACACTGGCTCCGAGCATGCATCCACTCACTGCAAGAGATTTGACCATGATCAGAGGAAAGACGAGTAGACGGAGGGTTTAGTCTTGGAGGAGTCTAGTTCCTGTTTTTAACTAAACAAGATCATTTGTTGTTGTACTCTCCTGCAATGACCGGGGTATCACAAGAGCTGAGCCGGCAAGCACACATGTAGTTATTGTGTACTAAAAACAAGTGTAACCCCGGGATGTAGTTCATGGGGTTACAATAAGTCAGAAGACGTGTATTTATTGTAGACCGTATTGCACCATGTATCTGAAATCACACAATCAGATATTGTGTTCTGCAGGTGTGCAGTGAAGCCTCTGTTTTTAATCACTCAATCAGAGGCAGGAGTTGTTTTTAGCAGCATCTGCCACCTCTGCATGAAGTGGCCCTTTGAGAGCAACACAAACAGGAACCACAAGGTTAATGATGGGCATGCATTGACCTGCCAGTTGACAGGGGTTATGTGGTGTGTGTGTGTGTGTGTGTGTGTGTGTGTGTGGGGGGGGGGGGGTTGCGTTTTTGGGGGGTGCAGCACCCCAACGGAGAGGACAAGTGGTCTGTGGAGTGGCGCCAAGGTTGTGTCTAATCCCGAGTGTCGTCGGGGGGTGGGGGTGTTAATCCATTCTGACAGAAGGCCCTGATGGACCTGCCACTGATCACTGCTGATAATGAGTCAAGCCAGACAGAATTTTACACACTGTCTCAAACGACATGCCAGTGTGTTAATCAGACCAGCTAATCAGGTCTGAGCTCTTTTTCAGGACTCTATTCTGCAGAATAACAGAGCTGTATTAGCCCTGGCTTAATTTAACAACAGCAGTCGGGGTCATCTTCTGTTATATTGTTGCTCCTCTGGCTTAACAGACAGGTTCTCATTGTGAGGATCTGGAAAAGTTCACATTGCCTTGACAGATTTTCAGAGAATGCAGGTGAACTGTCTGAGACATTTTTAACCTTACGCCCTTTACATTCCTTTGGGTACAATTAAGAACATTTTGTCAATTAATCAGTTTCACCCTGAGGCGCTTCATCTGTGGATCCTTCTGTGGCTTATTTTATCAGCTCGGCTGCCGTCTTGCAAAGTAAATAATCAACTAAACTGTCTCAATGCAGTGAAGACAAGAAGCTAATCCAATTTTCCGACAAAGAACAGTTTTAATATTTAATTTCCAGTTTGTAGCACTCAATGGCTTTAATGGATTCACTGAGCATTTTCTTATCTATATTTTGGCTGGTTAAGACAGCTTGAAGACTAGAAGCACAATATCTATTTGTAAGCATTCATGTACGCGCGGTTAGATTTGCACCTCTATGGGATTAATGGTTTGAAACAATGACAGGATGATCGTGTTTAAATCTGTTTTTTTGGCCAAAATTGCAGAATACTTGGATGCTGAGGAAAAAGTGTAAAAAGTCAGCATTCACAAAAATGTACAGCTAATAACCTGAGATAAATTTCTCTTGTCAGTTACTGAACAGCCTGCAACCTCTTTACCGCCAACCGTTATGTCTTTTGCAGTTGTGTTTGCCCCTCGGGTTGTCAATATTTATTTGGTACTTTGCCTCTGGCATCTTGGCATTCTTTTCAGAAGTAAAAGGGCTGCTTTAAAATGTCTGGTTCAGTAAAAAATACAATATGTAAATCAACAGAATCTTGATTCAATTTCATCTGGCATCTGACGACCTGACTATTACCTTTGACAACTCCGTGTTATCCCCGACCCTGACTGCTAGGAATCTCGGTGTGACACTCGACAGTCAATTCTCCCTTACTGCCAACATCACTGCAACAACACGTTCCTGTAGATACATGCTGCACAACATCAGGCGAATACGTCCCCTTTTTAATCTGAAGGCGGCGCAGGTTCTGGTTCAGGCTCTGGTCATCTCACGCCTAGACTATTGTAACTCCCTCCTGGCAGGTCTACCTGTTAGTGCCATTCGTCCTCTGCAGCTCATCCAGAATGCAGCAGCTCGACTGGTCTTTAACCTCCCAAAATTCACTCCCACTACTCCGCTCCTCTTCCGCTCCCTTCACTGGTTACCAGTAGCCGCCCGCATCCGTTTCAAAACATTGGTACTTGCGTACCGTGCTGCGAACAGATCGGGTCCAGTCTACATCCAGGACATGGTCAAACCTTACACCCCAGCCCGCTCCCTCCGCTCTGCATCTGCCGATCGGCTTGTTGCTCCCTTGCTGCGAGCTAAACACTCTACAAAATCACAACTGTTTGCTGTCCTGGCTCCTAAATGGTGGAATGAGCTCCCCAATGACATCAGGACAGCAGAAAGTCTGTACATCTTCCGTTGCAAACTAAAAACACACCTCTTCCAACTATACCTTGAATAGGGAGAAAAAAAAAAGAAAGAAAAAAAATTGCACTTAAAATGGCACTTACTTAAAGCACTTTGTAGTTTGGCTTTCTTGAAGAAAATTTTACTTTCTTGATTCTTGTTGTTCTGGGTTTGTACCCTCATGGTTGAAATGCACTTATTGTAAATCGCTTTGGATAAAAGCATCAGCTAAATGAAATGTAATGTAATCTGTTGCATAAACCCCTTGCCTTAGTTTTGTAGAATTAGATGTATTCATTTCTTGAACAGCTAAGGCAGTTCTTTGAACTTGTAAATGTATTTCAGCTTTATTAAAATGGTGTGTTGTCCTGTGAGAGACACTTCGTATCCAAGTCAACACAAAGACAACATGCAGGGCTTCTCCAAGGACCTTTGTGCAAAAGGTAGGGACTGGGTTAGCTCTGTCTTCATTACTGTTTTCGCGTGACAAAGACACACACCAGGTTTGCATCATGTCTATGTTTTTCAAACTACAACGTTATAACTCCTGTTTCCAATATCTGAAGGGTCTGAGGATAAAATCCAGAAATTGTAATTTAAATTAACTTCAAGTTAATAAACCGAATATGCTGTATCAAGTTAAGAAAAGAGTACTTTGTATGGTGAATTTTTAATATTTCGTTTTTTGGCCCCTAGAACTAAACAACAGGTGCGTTCCCTCTTGTTTTTTTGTTTTTTTTACATCTGTACCTTTGCTTTGCAAGTCGTTGCATGCAGCCCAACATCTGGACTCCACCTTGGGCCAAAGGTATGAACCAAACTTCAAAAGGCAAAGCAGAGACGGGCACACCAGGAAGATTTCACCACTGACAGGACCAGTTCGAAGCATCTGGCTCAAACTTTATTTTGATACCCTGTGCTATATTTCCAGTTGGCCCTTCCCACTGGGGATATATGGGTGGATTGTGGATTTATTGAAGAAAGCATTGAAGCCACATTGCGCAAAGTCAGACAAGATGCGTCTGTCAATGTTTAAATTACAATTTCAACCAATCGAAAGAGAACACAGTTGTTGTTTTTTTACAAAACAACATGACATGGATGACAGGGAACAGCTGGAATACTGCAGCCAAGTATGTAACAAGAATCGGCAGCTTATGGGTCAGTAATAAATTAAGTTTTTCGACAGAAGTCGAGCATGTGCTACAGTTATCGTAGCACTTCAACCACAACTATGACCGTGCAACTCAGTCCATGCTACGTTCTGTTTAGTTGGCTGTTCAACACATTGCAGTTGGTGTTAACATGGTAGCTTACAAAACAGTCATGAGCCCGGAGCTCAGTGCAGGGATAACGTGGGGGTGATTTAGCACTTTAAGCCTCAATGTCGGCTGTTGTTTACTGACAGTGAGAGTTTGAGTTTCATAATTTATTGCATATGGTTGCCTGACTCATCTTGAGCTGAGAGGTCAGAGCTGTGTGTCTGTTTATGTGTGTGAGCAGTGGCTCCTATTGTCTGTCAGAAGTAAAAAAAAATAAGTCACTTGTATGAGAAGTGGAAAAAAGAAACTGTATGTCACCACCAGTCAGAGTGAGAAAATAACATATGGACAGTGATGTTGATCATGTATACAGGAAATACAGACACACTAGAGGTAGTTGTGTCAGGCTTAATGAAAACTTCACCTCATTACTGATTATCTGATTTCATTTTCTCCATACACACACACGCACGCGCACACACACACACACACACACACACACACACACACACACACACACACACACACACACACACACACACACACACACACACACACACACACACACACCAAGAAACTCGCCTGTGGGAGAGTGGGTATAATAAATCTTAGGCTCAGTGGAGGAGCTGTGTGCTCTTCAGTGACTTGTTAATTAGGCATGAATAGCAAAGCCATTATCGGGCCTGGATACATGAGACAAAAACGAGACTTGACATTTGACAAAATGCTGTGACAGAAACGGAAAGGATCGCTTGTTCATAGTAAATAAAAAAGGTGAGTTGCACAAATTTAGCTTCGCTGTGACACTACTAGAAATATACTCTCTTGTCCGTATTAGATGGAGTTTATGTGTGTGTAATATCATGTAGAGGATACAGGACTCTGTTTTTTTCAGAAGAAAGTCCTCATTGTCTTGGTGAACACAAGCTCAGAGCCACACGCTCAGATATACATGCAGAGAGGCTCAAATAAAACCTGGAAGATCCTTTATTTTACCACCAGAAAGACGCTCTCTGGAGACAGCCCATAATCGTGTAAAGACATGCCGAATACATGGGCACTTCTCTGTCCACTGTGTTTTCACTGAGAAGGAATCCTATGTGTGAGAGTTAATCAAACATTTATTGTGCTATTCTGGGAAGCTTTAAGTGTTGGGAACAATGAAATGTGTCTTGCTGCTGATAAAGTGACATTAAAGAGCAAGTCCAGACAGATTGTGCCTCTGCAGCCCTCCCAGCAAATTGTTTGCATGTATTTGTTTAGTAAGGGAGATGGTGAAAAGAGGAGGCAGACTTAATGTGTGCACATTCATAGATGTGAGGAAATCAGTGCATGCAGTGCTTGCACGTGATCTGTCAGTCTTAGTGTAAGTCTGGACAAGTTATTTTATGTAACACCTTGGCTTGAGTGCAAGGCTGAAACCACAACACGGCTTCCTTTCAATAAATTTGTTTTAGCATCACAAATTGTTCTTGTAATGACCCCGACATTCATTAAAATGTGCTCAGAAACATTCCAGGAAGGCGGCCATGCAGATGTATTCCTGGGTGTGTCCAAGTGTATGATCGGACAAGCGGGAGTATTTCTTGCATTGGCTCTCAGGTTTCCTGAGGGAAGAGAAGGGTCTTATCTCCTTGGGACACAAATGTCATCTCTCAGTCTTCAGTCATAGCCTCATGGCCATGAGATGGAAGCTGAGATTGGACATGGGGATTAGTGTCGAAGCTGCCATTTTAAGATAAAAAAAAAAAAAAATTGCACCGAATGGAAACTTTATGGAGTTTTAAAGCTGTTGCAGGAATCCGATTTTCTACTCATAGGCTGCTGGAATAGCCTGGAAGTAAGACATATTTGAGCATCATGATTTGTGCAGATGTCTCCCTCTGTCCAAAACAATCTGTGTCTCACGAATGTAAAAAGCACACACGCAAACAATGACTTTCCCCTGCAGTCCGCCTGGTGCGGATTGTGTGTTTGTATTGTGCTGCTGGATCGTTAGGGAAGTGGGGGTGGCGTGTGCATTTGGAAGGGGTGGGGGGCATCCGCTGTGTAGTGTGCCTGTGTTTGTGTAGAACAGAAACAGGAGGGAGCAGGACGGGGGCAGTTGTACAGACCAAGTGCTTCGAGGGGCTGAAATAACAGTGGTGGAAGAGATTGTTTCCTTTAAACCACAGAATTTCCAGTCTCACATGGAAGTCACTGGGGGAAGAGTGACATTTGTCGAGTATGGTAAAGACCGCATTATTGCTTTTTAACCTGTTTGTTGCTTTAATTGTTTTGATTTTTTTAAGTTAGTTTGTACATGACATATATATTCTTAAATACAAAAGAAAGGACTGAGCTTTTGAATCCAACATGACAGAACCGGTTAAAGAAAGCATTGATTACTTCCTAACCTTGCTCACTCAGAGGAGGCGGTGATGTCTGCTGGTGATAACACCAATGAATTAATGTATGTATGTATATGTGTGTGTGTGTGTGTGTGTGTGTGTGTGTGTGTGTGTGTGTGTGTGTGTGTGTGTGTGTGTGTGTGTGTGTGTGTGATCATTTGGACTGTGGTGCTCGGTTGTTTAAAATGTCAAAAGTGGCGTAAGAGATAGTCATCTTGCATCCTCTCTGCTATGGGTCAGCAGACACAGTATTGTCTCTGTTGTGATTACACACTTCGTTTGCAGCCTGAATGATCTGCTTGATTGTATTTTACATGTCAATGTAATATTTTATTAATGAGAGAGTTCTGATTATTGTTTTGCATCTACATTTCTGGCGTGATCTTTTGATTATAAACTTGCAAATAGCGGGTCTTGAACTGCCACAACTTGTGCACACAGCTTCACCGTCATTGTCAGCTCTGACTGACACACACACACACACACACACACACACACATATACAGCGGATACTATAAAGTCATCTGAATTAACGCGCCAATTAACAAAGGAACTCGTCTCCGAAAGGTCATGTGGGGATTTTGATGACAGGATTAGAGGAGGAATGCATCAGAGGAGGGAGCGAGAGGGATATAGCAGCAATGAATGGGAATAGATGACAGGGGGATTTTGGTGTAGTGTCATTTAGGCTCTGCGAGACAAAGGATGATGGTCTGTCCGCAGACAGCATACGGACTAAGCACTGACCAGTTGATTGACAGGGGCTTTTATTCTTCAGAATTGCAGTGGGGCTGAGTTTTAGACTCACATGTGTGTTTTTTTTAAGTAATTCTAGCAGTTGTATGCCCACTGTGTTGAACTTTGTCTCTGTGGAGCTGATAAATAGATTGATTTCAAAAGAGGGGGAAAGGACAGTTTTGATTTAATGTTTTACTCTGGGACACTTAGCCTCAAACAGCATTTTTTTTTTTTTATTTTATTTATTTTTTAACATTTGACTCTAGTCACATTAACTTGGCCAGACTCACAGCATCTAAGTGGAATAACATGTCAGAATAAAAAAAAAAGTTGAGTAAGGGGAGATGGGAGCCACCGTCCTCTGTTTACGTGTTTGCCATGCAGATCAGGTCAGGTAATTACAGTTAGCTGTATTTTCGCTCCCCAGACCTCGAGCCAAATTAGCATCTTAAGTAGAAAGCCGTGCTCACGACGCTGCAAGTTTGCATCTCAAGCCACACGAGCTTCCACCTCCACTCTCCTGTTTACATTGTTTTACGTTTAAAAGACGGTATGAAGTAACAACAGGGGTTTCGCACCATTCAGTGCTCAGGCCTTACTAAATGAAACCGGTTTCTCTGGTTACCTGTGTGTGTTTACTCTGTGTACACAAGACATGTTGCTATTGTACTTGGATTCTGGCAGCGGCTGTTGCTGTTGTAGATAAACACATTCACATATGAGCTGTCTTTGCCTTCTTGAAATGACTTGTGAACCTGCAGTTGACCGTTTGTCACAGACTTCTGATATCAGAAGACACAGCCTCTTTTTTTAGGTTGAAAACTTGGTTATGTTATGAGAAAGCGATTATAACCCAAACTACGCTGACTATATAAGAAAGTCGGCCCCAATCAGTGGTCTTTGTGTAGACTGGGAGCAGGTGTAGTGCCTGACAATCTGTCGGCTTTTGAGGCTATGCCTGTACTTAAATCTCCATGAGTGACACAGCAGACTCCTGATGGGAGCCGCCATTATTATTAACAATCATAATTTAGTTTAATCGCCCCGGCTCGGCTCCACACGTCAGCCTGTCCGTCAGGAACTAAGACGGGGGCAGCATGATGTAACATAACCTATTATGTTACATTATATATTCTGCTTTGTGTAATAATGTTATATTCTCCTCCAGTTTGAAGACGGATTGCAGTGACAAGCAACCGCACTGAACATGCATAACATTAAATCCTGGCATTGTGCAATGTACACCATGTCACATGTGGGAGCGCTGACCTACAAAGTTTGAATATTACATTTTGGGAATGCAGACACACAGACCTGAGCTTTCTTTTTGATGACAGCCTGCTGTTTGTCAGACCACTGTTGCATAAATGTTTGCAGGATGTCCTGGGTTCGGGTCAGATTTTCTGGAACAATGGCTTGGCTCACCCATGCACACACTCAGTCTCTCTTTGTATTGCTCTTTCCTCCCCTCTTTCAAACACACGCACACATGCAGACACAGAGGACGATTGAACTGCTTCTATCTTATCTTTTATATTTGATCTATTCTCCGCTAGGATGGTTGCGCGCACAATCATCGCTTGTATTTGTTGTATTATTTGTGACATCCATTTAATATAAAGCTCCTGCAAGTAGTGTTGAAGACAATTTGTGAGTAATGGCATGGTGGCCTGTGGAAAAGGTTTGCTGCAACAGAGAGCGGTTTGCATTTTTAGGCAACACAACTTAACCATTTCGATGAAGAAAATCCCACCGAGTTATTTCGAGACCTGTTCTAACCGTAATCGTGGTGACTATTTGACAGAGGTCTTATGATAACAACCCGTTGACACTGGCTGCAGCTCTCCACAGGCAACCCACCATTATCGAAGGAGACGTTCTCTGATATTTTCTGGACACTTTCCTTTCCGAGGGGCTCTTCTCATGGCTTTATAACGTGTCCTATTCCTGCGTATAAGCTAATGTTGGTGTCTCAGTTACACATTCATCAAAGCTGTCAGAGTCAATGTGCTGTACAGAGGGAGCCGCTGCTGAAAAAGCAGAATCACAGGCGTGTCAAAGGTTTTTGACTGATGTGAGAAAATCACTGGTGTAGAATGTACTGTAGGCGTGAGCGGGCTGAAGCAGGTTTTTCAGTGCTAATCAGTGGTTGGCCTGCGGCTTTCACATCTGGACCGTAAAGCAGGAAGGTGTTAGGTGGGACAAGAAGGGTCTTTGGATGCCAGTTTTTTGGGCAATATCATACAAAGCCGCTGTCAAAATGAGAATCTGTGCACGCATGCAAGAGAAAGGAGTGAATGAGAGCGAGGCAGAGAAGTTCATCTGAACAAAACTGTTAACCTTTGGAGGGGACACCTCATTTGTCAGATGTGAACTGGTGTGAAGTGGTTTAACTTTAATTACCTCTTTCCACAGGGAGGTAGGAGGTCTCATTTGCAATTTCCTCCATCTTTATATTCGAATCTTTTCACTTTAACTATCTTTTCCTCCTGTGCAATTCAACTGTCACACTGTGTCTATTGTAATATTTTTCTGAAACGTTGCAGAAACTGAAAGTAAGTTTTATCCATGTAGGTCTTATTGAAACAAGATATTTATTTTTTTAAACAAGAAATAACATAATCCTGAATTCCTGAGCAATAAAATGTGTCTTTTCAGATTCCTTAGTGTTTTGCTACTATACAGTCTCATCACCAGCAGCAGGGAGACTGACTTTAGCGATGTTTTTGCAGATTTTGGATGGATAACACCGTGTACCTCATGCTAATTCAGTTAGCTAACTTTGTTACGCTGCCCTACTTATCTGTAGGACATCACATTTAGTGTTTTTTTATCACAAAAATAAAACTAAACGTATCCAAAGTTACATTCATGCTTTAACTATTTACCGTTACTTAAATGGATAGGTTAGGTTAGGTAGTTACTTTATAGATCAACACTATTGTAATTAAATATGGAACTGGAGCCAGGAGGAACTTAGCTTAGCATAACACGCAGCCATTTCTTGAGGTTTACTTGGTGAACAAGTGAGGTGTCAATCTTCTCATCTAACTCTCGGCAAGAGAGCGGGTGTAATTCTCCATTCCTCCTCGACTCCGCCACATATTGATATTGAACTCTTTATTCAACTTTATCTGTGGGTTCCTCCTTCCTCCACTGAAGTATATCAGAAAATATTAGATCACACTGACAGACCACTCAGACACACTTACTGCCTCCAGGTGACGGAGGAAGCCAATATGATTCACAGAAGCACGAGAAGATAGAAGAGCAGTGTAGGGGGGCTGTTTGGACCCATCATCACTGAATTACCTCGTGAATCATTCAGCGATAGGGTTGAATTCCCAACACGTCTGGTTTCAAGTGACATGTCAACTCCATTTGACCTCTCTGTTTTAAAAGGTGACCATCATCATGCATTAACAAAATATTTGACAATCCCGGAGTGCTGCGACCTTGGCGTATTTTAATGGAATTACAGAAATTGAGCGATGGCTCAGCAGTTTTGCCTGGTCGCTGTGAAGGTGCATCAGAGGAATGCTCACATGCTGACTCACCATATACCACATGGGGACGAGAAGCAGAATTAAATGCTCTGTTATTAACAAAAGGATAAATGGCAGCTATTAATGTAACCGTAGAAATGATTAAAAGTTGGGATTTCTCAGATCTTCACATGATTTTAACTCGGCTTTAACTGACCTTATAAAAAAAAAAAAGCGGTAAGTGCTTTTAAAATAAATACAATCTGCTTATAGATTGTGTTCATGATAACTTCGTCCAGGTTCTCTTATCAGCCTCTTTCTTCTTTTCTTTGGTCCGCCATTGACATTGATTTGTTTCCATGGTTCTTCCGTTTTGTTTAATCACCATTTCTTTTTCCATCTCAACCTCTCGCTGCCGTTTCTTCGCCATTTGCTTTTAATTTTCTCCCTCTCTCCTCTTTTCAGTCTTTACAGGGCATGCTCTCTTCCCTTCACTCTGAGCTTGACATTCAGAGGTATTTGATGAGAATCCAATTGCCCCACAGAGTTAGTCAGCCTTTCATCTTATCTGCATCCTACTGTTGTGCCTGTCGGTGTGTGTGAGGCTGCGTTTGCATCCTCACTAACATCTGCTGTGTGACCATGTTCCCAACCCTTCTGCCCACGTGGCTCTCGGCGTCTGCCCTGTTTGTGCCCGACAGCCCTCCTCGGCTGTCAGGCTAAACCAATTCTGGCCCACAGAAGCTCCCAGAATTGTCAACTGCACTTAATATAAAATGCTTAAATTCTTTATTTGGCTGTACATGTGTGAGTGTGAGATAACAGTAGAATGCGCATGCAGGTGTGTACAAGATAACCTGATGGACCCGGCCCTGTGTCTCCAGCTGCATTAGCTCCACAGCACCACACTGGTGCCAGGGAAGAAGAGCATTTCATAAAGAGCCCAGTGTTTAGTAACCCCTCGCTTTCAGCCCTACGTCGTCTCTGAGGAGCAGATCACCTTACAACGCTGCACAATAGCTCAATGGGCTCAGAGGTCCTGTCACACATCATCTCATTATAGCCGTGGCTTGAGGATGCCACGTCATACCGATCTTATTACAGAGTAGAGAACTGATCTTTAAGTTTTGATGACACAACTGTGGATCCTTCTTTGTTTTTTTCTCGTGGACTCTTATTGTAGGTTTCTGTTTGATCTCTTTCTCTGCCTTTACTGACTGTACTAACATGCTGGAGTATTATTTGAAACTTCCTTATATTTAATAACTTTAGGTGCTGCTATGTGCTTGTGGGACAGCACGCTGAAGTGTTAAACGTGTGAAAATGTATTAGTCACAAACAGTGTTAATGCTTCTTTGCACATTTGCATGACTGCAGTCATTAGATTATTTTGTTGTTGTGCTGGAGTCGAGGTCAAGGTCAACTTCTGAGGCTCTTTATTCTTGCTTGACAAACAATGCGTGTGACCCATAACACACCTGATATTGTCAAAGCGGCAGATAGTGTTATTTCCTATTCCACCAAATGCATTGTGTCTGAAAGACAATATTAAACACTTCAGTGTAAAATAAGCACAGTTTATCGTGTTGTTTGGAGATTGCACATGCATGTACTGTATAATCCTGTGCTTCCATGGTCTCACTCTGACTGTATTGTTTCCATGTGCCTCCCACTCCAGAGCAGAAGCCCAAAACACGGACCCAGTCCCCAGCCCAGCGTCGGCGACCAGGTCGACCACCTATCTCTCGCCTCCCTGGATTCGTTGGACGCCATGTCTGAGGCTGATGCACCCACAGCGTTCACCCGTGGCAGCCGGGTTCGTGCCAGCCTGCCTGTCGTGCGATCGACCAACCAGACAAAGGACCGCTCACTAGGTACGCTGTGTGTGAGAAAATACCTTCTTACCTGGATTAGGCTTTGTTGCTTGTTGTGGCCCACAAAAAGTTTCAATCTACTGTCTTGTAATGCTGCTTCAATTCAAACCGCCAATATTTTCCATGTAGAAATTCTTTCTTCAGTTCCATTAGGAATTAATTGAGAAAAAAATACTACATCTTAAATCCTGAGTTGACTTTGTGAATGGACTGAGATAAAAGTGAACGGGCATTGATTGTGTTTGATTACACACTTTTAGCTAATCTTGGCATAATTTAAATGATACCTCCTAACCACACCATGATCTCACTGTCTTTTCCTTTCACTCCATCTACCTTCTACATTCCTCCTACCCTGCTCTCTCCACTTCAGTTCACAGCTTTGTTTTAATTAGAATTCATTCCCTCTCTAGACAAAGATAGAGCAAACCATTCACAGTGTACCATCATTTTATTGACAGGATTAGAAATGAGTCGTCTTATCAACACACATAGTGCCTCATTTGCATTAATATGCAGAAAGGCTGAAAGTTGTTGCAAAGAGTGTGAGAACTTCTCCAAACAAATTATGGAGCCTGTAAATTTTCAACAGAATAGTGTGCAAGCGTAGCTCTCAACCCAGCAAGGCATCTGCTACTGGGTATTAAGAAAGCATCCGAGTGGCCCGCCTTTTAACCAAAGTGAACTACCATAACAGGAACTGCAGGGTGTCATTTTCTGCGGTTTATGATGCCAGTAGGGCCTCTTGTTTTGCTTGAGAAGCACGACGTCAAAACAAAAACACAACAAATATGCTTCACCGTGCATGTATGTCCACGCACAGAAACGCAAACACACACTTAATCCATCATTCTCTTTCTCTCCATCAAAAACATCAGGACAAAGCGTCAGGGCAGTGGGGGGTTATGGTGTGATGAAGGGGGAGGAGAAAAAAAGGGGCACCTCTTTACGACAGTGTCCCTCCCACAGTCTCTCTCACACACACACACACACACACACACACACACACACACAAAAACACACAAACACACAGGCACACGCGTCGCTTAGTCCCAACGGACATTTGGGGCTTCTTAGTATCTCCTGCTTGTGCTGGCAGGAGTTGTAGCGTGGTCTTTTCCAGAGCATCATAAGAGCCAGCAGAAACCAGGAAATCCTTAAAACCGCTAAAGTGAGTATCAGATTCATTGTAGAGTGTGGCATCAATTGTGCTGTATTTCAGAGTATTCATTTTGTGGTTGTAATGCAGTCTTTTGCTGGCTTTTCCTTGCATTTTAAACTTCGGTGATAATAATAACGGCCGCGGAAGGATATTTTTCACGACTGCATTTAGTTTAAACTTGTGTTTCTCACTGGAGAAATGTGGAAAACTCAGACACTCTGCTGTGCTGTGCCCATTTGGTCAGAAAAACCACCGGCCATTTGTTTCCAGTCCTCAGTGAAACCAGGTGCTCAGGAATGTAACACGAAGCCTTGAACCGAGCTAGTCAACGTCGTCGTAGCACATAAAAGGAAAGAATTAAAATTCTCATAATGCATTCTCGATCAATGGTGCTTTGTCATCAAATTCATTCGCTGTAGTTGCTAACATCTGGGTGAAAACTAGCCGCCTGTTAACATAACAGCTCTCGGGGGGGAAAGATGAAGTTATTCTGCAAATGGGCACTTTGTTAAGTTATTATGCTGCACAGGAACCCAGACAGACCAGAAAGAGCAATGGAGAGACTCAGCGATTTTATTTCCTGGATTTGCCCTCTCTCTGTCTCACCCTGTCTCGTGGAGCATGTAGGATCTTGTATAATATTTCACCAACATCTGGTAGCTTTTACTGGCTAGGTCCTTTTATGGTGTTGCACCAAGTAAAACCATAGCCCCTTTCCTTAAATCAAGCTATTTTCAGCGCACAAACGCAAAAGGACTTTGAAATGAATCGTCTTTTATCTCTACAGTTAATGAAATGTGACATTCTGGATGATTTTTCTGAAATATGATGGAACATTATCAGAAAAATAACACAAACTGCTTTAATCATTTCATTACGTTCTATTGTTGACACTATACAAATCAGTACAATGCTATTGTAAGCAATGAATCAGAGACTGGAAATAGAAAAGTGTTTTGTTTTTTTCCCCCTGGCATTGTTTATACAAGTGCAGTGTGGGCGTGTCCATACATTTTGTGGGGGAGACATCTGTTTTTTTTTAAAGCGCAGTACAGATGCCACACCCAAGGTCCAGAGGTTCAAGCTTTGGTTTGTTTGATGCACAACTTGTGCTGTTCCACCCCGAGCACACAGCCCTGCTTTTGTCCTCTATTCCTGCCCCAACTTACTTTACTAAAATCAAGTCATTTGTATACTTTTCTTGAATATACAGCATGTTGTTTTCCTACATGTGTAGCATTGATAGGAGTCCAGTGAAAGATTAAGTGCAATGTTACATGTCTGGAAAGTATGCAAGTGAAAATCTACCAGAAAACCACACACAGAAATGAGTTTTTCCTGATGCAGTTTGATTTCCGATGCCTCTGTGCCACAATTCAGGCAAGAATTCACAGAGAAACCCAAATCAGAAGCCAAAATAATGATTTCCACAAATTGGCACTGTATGGGACATGAGGCAAGTTACATCATTCAACATCCACTTACTAAGACAAATAAAAGTATGAATATGTTACTATGTCAGATACCAAGGTTTGGTAGTACAAATGGTAAATAAATAAAAAATGTGTGCCGTAACATGGTTTTGTCTACATTCATGCAATATGGATTCATGCAAATTTTAGTCCCGCCGAATATCTGTGCTGGCCATGAGTAGATATTGTCATATGGGCAGTTGCCAACCATGAAGTATGCAGCTAAATGTCATATTTACTGAGATCATGTATTGTAGGTGGTTTGAGGCTCACATAAACCGCAATAAGCATTTTTGTTTGACTGGCTCTGTTTTGGCATTGTTTTTTGCTCTAATAATCCGAATAGATTAAGAATTAATGACAAAAGGCCCAAATCACAATTTTTGCTGATTTTTATGGAATAGATTCTTATCAGTCACCTGCTAATGTCTTTTGCTCAGTCGATATTTTATGCGGCAGCCTAATAGTTCCATCCTGCCACTGCTTTGTAATTGCAAAGTTAAGGAGCTGCTTGAAATGGCGCATTTACATTAATCGGTTAACGCTTTGAGTAGGGCTTTAGCATCTGAACAGTGAGATTAAAGTCTGCGAGAGAAACCCAACTGTGTATCATAGCTCAAGAAAGTTGTTGAAATCACATGCCTGACTCAGTCATGGGAAAGATTAAAAAGAAGTTTACTTGTGGCTAATCCCCCTGTTCCCCTGCTCCCCTGCTCTCTGTCTATAGGTGTACTGTACCTGCAGTACGGGGACGAGACCAAACAGATCCGCATGCCTAATGAGATCACCAGCATCGACACAATCAGAGCTCTGTTTGTTAGTGCCTTCCCGCAGCAGCTCACCATGAAGATGTTGGAGTCGCCCAGCGTCGCCGTCTACGTCAAAGACGACATGAGGAATATGTACTACGAGCTCGCTGATGTCAGGTAAAGATATTCGGTGTGTTTGTGTGTGATAAACATAGATACAAAAAAGATGGGAATATGTACTGGACAGCATATATTGTTTTTTGAGAACAGGACTTCCAAAGGTTCATATTCTTTTCACTGTACCATTTCAAGTCCTTTCCTTTCACCCTCCCTGAGCACTTCCTGTTCTTAGCTCTCCCTGAACAGGAAATGTCACTAGCCAGGAAATCTTCCCGCTTCCTTTTCCCCTACATGATAGAAAGAAAGTAATTTTGAAATGAATACCTTTTGCAAAATGTTTCAAACAAACTGGGGAGCACTTTTAAGAGACTGCGAGGACTTTCCCGCCTGCTGTCCTCGCTCCTTTTGTGAAAGTTTGACTCTGCAAACTTCAAGTAATGTGGGCGTCTTCTTTTTAAGGCACTTTTTTTTTTCCTTTGGAGTGTAGTTTCCAAAGTATTGTGTAGTCGGGTGTGTGCGTATCATTTACAAGCGCACAAACACACATACTAGCTCACAGCTTTTTCTTCTTTCATGTACCTTCCTGGTTAGGTATTCACCTGCATGTCTTATCAATAATACAGCAGATTCTATGTGCCAAGACATTACGCAGCCACTTGTAGTTTTTTTATTTTTATTTAAAAAGGCAACATTCTTTAAGAAACTTTGCCCTTTTGTTTGCAGAGTGCCTGCTCAAGTTCAATGTGTACTTTGTGACTAATTCTTTATCAGGGCTGTAAAAAATTGTCTCGTGGTGCCTGAAGGGTGGCGCATGTGTCCAGGGTACAGCACCACCCTTCAGCACCACAGTGACAACAGCAGAAGAAAAACCCGACCCGCTCTCCGTTTATGTAGCTGAGCCACGTCAACGCGGTATTAGTGGATGTTTTCATAGACTTTTGAGATTTAGAGGAAATGTCGCAGGACAGAAGGCTGTCAGAGTCCCTGCCAGGGTATGTGCCCTTGGCAGGGCTGTTGAAGAGATCCAAGCTGAGACAGGATCGGCCACATTCTGATGGTGATGTCTGGGCTGCCTTCTTATGGCCGAACACCTCCTCCCCCGACAGGAACATCACAGACCACTCCTGCCTGAAGGTGTACCACAAAGACCCAGCACAGGCCTTCAGCCATGGACCCCGGCCTGCCAACGGCGATGCCAGGGTAAGTACTTATAGCTAACACGGCCGCAATGAACATTTTCTCGTTAATAGCGGCAGCT
The DNA here is from genome assembly GCF_029030835.1 of Brachyistius frenatus. Classification (NCBI taxonomy): domain Eukaryota; kingdom Metazoa; phylum Chordata; class Actinopteri; family Embiotocidae; genus Brachyistius; species Brachyistius frenatus. Next base: position 187,677 of record NW_027210646.1, read on the forward strand.
GTGGGGAGATGAGCAGATTTTTTTCAGATGAAATAGAGAACCCAGCCTCCAGGTCTTCGCATTCTCACATCCTGTTTGCAGTTAAGTGAAGGAATGTCCCCCTGCCTCTTGGTAATCTGTTTAGAGGGGGGTCTGATATTGTTCCCCCAGGGGCCTGCACTACATGCTTCGGTGCGGCTTGTTTAAGGGACAATTGAACTCAATTCTCAGGACTATTTCCTTCGGTCCTTCCTCACACAATATCAGCTCTAATCTCTTTGTCTTGTTTGGATTCTACCATGTTTGTTTCCTGCTGATGTAACAAAACTAAAACGCCGAAGCAGCTTCTTCAATGTTCCTTCACAAATCCGCCTCTCTAATCCGCCTAACCCTTTATCTAACCTCGCTGCTCCTCTCTGCCTGTTACAGATTTACAGTTGGCACAGCGGCGCTATTGTGATACGGCAAAAAATACATTAACCTCGGTTATAATCTCCTTGCTACATACTGGACTGTACGTGTCACATAAGTGTAAAGTGAAATTGATAAAGTTTAAAGAAGCGATGAGGCAAACGTGGTGACGGTTTAAGAGGTCTTTGTGCAGATGGCATGATGACTTTGAGGTTTTGCAGAAACTCTTTTTATTCTCACTTGCTGACGCAAGTTGCTTGGACTGCTTCTCTGATCTTCTTTTCACTTCTTCAAGGGGAAATGAACAAAAGATAGCTGAAAAAAAATTGCAAAAAAAAAGATACACTTGAAAATGTGAAAAGATAAATTCAACAGTTTAAGAGCAGGAACGTTTCAAACTGGAATCAGCAGGAGAACCTGAGTTCTGAAAGATGGCTATTCCTCAAACTCTTTTTATTTTTCTTCAGTTTTTTACAGCATTGCCTATTTAATAAATCTGAGACTTGCTGAATCTGCAGGTTTGAAAAATATAACTTTTACTTGATGACCTGAGACACATGCGAGACCATGTTATGAGAGCTCTTCTGCAAACATTGTGAAATCCTTGTGTGTAGTAAGAGACACACAAGGAGACTGTTGTCATGAATGGTTCGGTCACTGTTTAACTCAGCGGTAATTTACACAGATAAAAAGCTTGGTTGTGGCTGTGGGGTGTGGAGGTTAAGTTTACACACTAAAGAGAAGTTAGTTTAAAAAAAAATGTTGCTGTTACAGTTGGGTTTTGGTAAACTGTTCATTCCTTCCAACCATATTAATGAGCTAAAAAAGTCAGACACAAATATTTATGTTGTGAAAATGTGTTGTAAGCAGTGTCTATGTTCTTGGCAGCTGTAAAGATCAGATTGAGAATTTTGTGTATGTTTTGATTGCCTTTTGAAGAATGCTCACTTGAGCTTTTCTAGGTCTGTGTTTTTATTTTTTCTTGGCAACATCTTGTAATAATGACTTAGGAAACCTGACTACAAAAAGAAAAAGAGCAACATTACAACCTAATGAGCACCTGTTCAAACATCTGTTTGGGCTACAGAGTGGCCTCTTGTCTTGCAGGAATGCCAGGCCTCAGGTTGATTCAAAGTGGGATCCTCAGCTACCTTTGATATTGATTAAAGCTTCTTGGCCAATGAAACCCTCATCGAGCTGTCTTTGGTTCTAAAAACAACTTTGTTGTCTGACAGTTATTGATACACGATAGACAGACTGATAAGTGACTTGATAAGCTACAGACTGCTGGGTCAATTTTTGTATTTGCATCTTGTGTCTTATTTCAACTGAAGAAAAAGTGGCAAATATTTTGAAATGCTCATTTGTCCTTATTTACTGGATTGTGCCCAAAGCTATGCTTTGTATTCCTAGAATAGTCAATAGTGGCTGTCTTGTCATGTACACACAGCTGGAGGAGATATTTTGTAAGCAGAGGTTCAGTTATTGACTGATCTCTGATCTGCTCTCCTAATCCACTTTATCTTGGTTCTAATAATGAAAAATGTATTGAGTTCCTCACCGACACCGTTACGTACACATCAGCAGAGTACATCCAGCCATTCAATCAGCTCTTTAAATGTTCACACACCTCTGCATGAACACTGCAGCACAGCTCGTCTTCATCTGTCTGTCACTCTCTCTCTATTCTCTGACACGGCATGAGATCGAGGCAGTTTTGTGCGCTCCTACCGGACACGCCGCCCTCATTATTGGAAGCTTAAGAGAGAACGTTGGAAAAATAAGTCTGCGAGTCAAACTCGCACAGATGTTCTCTACACGGCCGCTCATTTGCCTGACACGGTTGCTCGTGTGTTTATTTTTCCAGCCTTTGCTCCTGTGTTTTGTCCTGTGTAGCGCAAGGATATTTTAAGATATTTTTGTTGGTATTTCAGAAGTGCAACATCTATTTAGGATTGACAAGTGATGCCTCTTGGCCCATAGAGTTCCTACGTGGCAGTGCTGGCATCCATCACACAACAATAACACCGTTGGTTGTCTGTTTTCTTGTTTGTTTAAATCTTTGCACTATTGTTTAGTTAGTTTTAATTTAATTTAATTATTCTATTTTATTTTATTCTATTTATTGTATATACTGTGCATCTATCTATCTATCTATCTATCTATCTATCTATCTATCTATCTATCTATCTATCTATCTATCTATCTATCTATCTATCTATCTATCTATCTATCTATCTATCTATCTATCTATCTATCTATCTAAATCAGAGATGTTAGTCAATGCTCTAGATAATTTTATGTGTGTAGGCACCTTAAAAAGTGGAAGTCATTATTACGGTTTGATGATGGCCTGCAGTGGCTCTGTGCTTTTCAGATTTCCTATTGTGTGCTTTGCCACCCAGTCCGACTTGTTGCAGCCATATTTATGGGTTGTGTGAACTTCCACTGCTACCAAGGTTCTTTTTAATTTCTTTGGTTATCACGGCAAAGCCCAAGCCCTTTGTTACTGTACACATTGAGCAATTGTTGTTTTCCGGTTCTTAATGCACACCAACTCTCGCACCCACACTGCTCACACCCACTTTATTGTTCTCTTACTGTAAAAATCTTTGTTGGCACTCGGGTAGAATTTTTTTCCAATATAGACGACCCTGAAAAATCACCTTGTCAAAAGCTGTACCTGAGGTTTTTGAAAGAACTTTGTATCAGGGTTTTGACACGTCTCAACTTCTAGGTGTGTGACCTGTGAGTCATACCTTGAAGAAACAATAGCTTGTTTGTTTGACAGGAGTAGAGAGTCAGACAGGAAGGAAGATGGATTGGATTGAGTTTAGAGTGTGACCCGCTCACCAGTGTTATCATACCCAGCACATCACCACAGGTTTTATCACTGTTTATACAATAGTTTTCCATTGTGCCAGTACATGTTTAGTTTTTTTGAAAAGATAACTCTAGGAATGAAAAATACAGTAGTTTTAATTGATGCTTTTACTGTATGACTTTATAACATTTCCTGGAGCAGCAAGATCTCTTGAGTGAAATTGACTCAACTCTTCAATTGTAAAACAAAGAATTCACTTCTTTAAAAATGTAAATACTAAATCTTGCTTTACGTGAGCCATCAAAATGAAATTAGAGGAAGTAATTGAAAGATCAGACAAATCTAACCAGGAGGAAATGTGATAAAACAGTTGTTTACATTTAGGGTGAAACCACACAGCAGCTGGCTCACCACATTAACCAGATTTCCTTTTACTAATGCTGTGAGTCTGTCACCTTCCTGTTTGTAGTTACAACCAGAAGAGTTATATATTCATCTAAACCTGGAAAGCCATTCTAGTTAAATGAGGCTATCTTCTACATTAGCCTTCTTTTCAGTGGTCCTTATAGGTGGTTGGGTTAAAAAACAACAACAAGCCGACTGTTTAAATTAAGCAACTAGCCCTGAAGGTGCTCATGAAAACTTCTATTAGAAAACCGCAGTCTTATCTCCAAAAGAGCAACCGCAGAGCCTGTTTAAAGTTATAAAGGTGAATCACTTAACATAAAAAAAATACACAAAATACGGACTTTCAACCCCAGAACGAATCCTGTGTTTAGCTATCGTAATATTGTTTTTATCGAAGCCTGTGGACATAATATCAAGGACTTAAAGTGAAATGCCGTTTACACAGTGTTTGTAGCCTTGCAAGTAACTATTTTCTGCCTCTGGAAAAACTGCTGACGGTGTATGTTCTTTGAAAAGCAACAGTGTAAACTGAGTTAGATGGATGTTTTTGTTTCAAGGGCAACTTCAATCCTGAAATACGAGATATGCACAAAATAAATAGTAGCTGAAGCTCACTGGCCGACAGAAGTATGCAGTCTGGTTTACTGACCAGTTTTATATTTAAGTTGTTTTTTAAGTACTTTTGTTTCATTTGTATGGATTCTTTGGGGTGATGACAATTTTTTTTTTTTTAATTTTTTTAATGTTTAAAAGTCAAGAATAATTTAGTTGTATGCTTTGGTGTTTTTTTTTTCAGATGCACAGTGAAATGGCACATGCTGGCCGTGATGGACAGCACCCACTAAGACATCCCCCTATGGGTCCCCCACCACACCACCCCATGCAGGGAGCCCTCCCCCCGTCTCCCCACTCCATGCCCCCATCCCCCTCCAGAATCCCATTTGGCCCTCGGCAGGGCTCTATACCTGGGAGTGCCACTATCCCAAGGGACCGACTGTCTAACGCCAATCCCCCGGCCCGCTCCATCTCTCCGTGTCCCAGCGCTATCCTGGAGAGACGGGATGTCAAGCCAGATGAGGACATAACTGGGAAGAGCCACAGTCTGGCCAGAGGAAATGAGGGGTTGTATGCAGATCCGTACCTGCTCCAAGAAGGACGAATGAGCATGGCTACAGCCCATGTATCACACCCCAACCCTGGGCTTGATGGTCCGGAACATGGCATGGGGGGGTTTCACCGTGCCTCCATCCGCTCCACAAGCTCTTACAGTGGGCCCAGCCCCACAGACACTATGGATCACCCTTCTCTGTACAGGCAGAAGTCTAGAAACAGCCAGCTGCCTACTTTGGGTTCCAAGACTCCTCCCCCATCCCCTCACCGGATGACTGAGGTACGGATGATTGACATCCATGGCGGGCCTCCTCATGGCGGGCCTCCTCACGGCGGGCCACCTCACGGCGGGCCACCTCACGGCGGGCCACCTCACGGCGTGCCACCTCACAGCGTGTCACTTCACGGTGTTCCCATAGAGAGAAGCTCACCAGTGCGCCAGTCCTTCAGGAAGGAGGAAGTAGCAGGGACCAAGCCACGGAACAACATGGGATCACCCGTGGTTTCAGACCTACAGGGTCACCTTCAGGGGCCCATTCCTGCTGCCAATGAACATCAGACACGGTAAGTTTCCAGGGGACTTTCACAGTGGGCTGGCAGGATCGCTACAATTAGGGTTCAGACATTGCATGGGAGCATGGACTAACTCTGCATCCCAGTTTCACCCTAACCATGAGTTGCTGATGTTCCATCCCTGGTTCTGACTCTGTTTTATCATCCATGACTGAAGGCGAGAGTATAACCTGCCCTCTTCACCTTCAAGATCTGCACTTCAAGTACAGCAGACCAATGCACATGCATCAGTTTGGTTTATGTGTACAACCAGCTCTGGCCTGTCTGAATATTGTTTTCACAGTCTCTATTCGAATTCTGGAGCAGACAGTGTTGATGATGGTAGAGTGTGTAGACCCAGACATGGCTTCCACCAATGAAACGGGATAGTCCATTAACCCACTGTATATTTTCATGTTACTCTGTTCCAAAAGCACTTGCAGACTGTATTCAGTCTGGATAATCTAGCAGACCTTTTGATATCTGGTTTAGGTTTGTCTCCTCTGACTGAGAGCACATAAACATAGGAAGGGGACTAGAGTGATGCTTGCCATTTAGCTAGGCAAACGAGGCTTTACTAAAAGGAAGGTTACAGTGCATACCTAGGAAAACTAAAGAAAATATTGACCAGGTTTAATAAGTATTTGAAATGGTCCAATCAGTCAAACAGATCAGGCGGGACCACCTGGGAACCCTGAAAAACCCCAATTAGAAATGCCCTGGGAATATTCTAAGAGTGAAGGAATTTGAATTGGAAAGTACTGTACTTAACTTTTAAAATAAACACAGTCCCACTCAGTGCTCTGTAGCTGTAATAAAATGTATTCATGTGAAATATGCTATGTGACACGAAGGTTAGGCATTGTTGTGTTCACATAGAGTTGTGTCTGTCTATTGTCTGTAGCTGAGCTAAAACCACAGTCCACCCCAACATGCCCCATATCCTTCCTCAAGATAAATGATGACATCTGAAAACAAAAGTTGTTCTCTTTTCCAGCCTCCAGGCTCACCAAGGCAATCTCATTGTAAGGTTCACTGTTCATCCCTCTGGTGTTTTGGCTTTCTTAAGGCAGTGTAATTTTCAAATAGTCCTTTCACTCTCTTCTTGGCGGCCATTGCTTGTGACTCACTCTTGTTTTTTTGTTTTGTTTTGTTTTTAAATATGATTTGAGCACCTCGGGTGTCAACCCTAGGGATATTTTCTTGTCTGGAGTCACCCATCTTGTTTGTTCAATCTCGACTCCTTTTGTGAAGACACTGATTTAAGTGCTGGTGCTCTGTTTGTAATTCTGAAAAGACTGTATTTTATTTCTAGCAGAGTCAATATGTACTCAGGACATAATTGCAAATCAATTGGAAAAAAAAATCTCTACTGTGTAATTCACCCACAAAACAACAAATAGATTCATGGTCAAGTAATTAAGATCAATTGGTTGTTCTGTGAACGGCCTTCCCGTGTTCTTCCTGAGCTAATATTTGCTCTCGTGGCAGCTGTGATGTGGAAATAGGCCTCAGTGTTGAAAGCAGAATTTTCTGATGTTTCTGCAGAGAGCGAATGAAGGCTATGGAGCAACAGATTGCCAGCTTGACTGGTCTTGTTCAGCATGCACTTTTAAAGGGCCCAAACACTAGTGACACCATGGAGCCTCCAAGGTAAGCAATCACAGTATAGGAGAGAGTGAGGCATCGGGTGAAATGGAGTTTCAAATGAAACGCCTGGCAATTCAGGCAGAGCAGGAAAGATAGTAGTAAGAAAGTATCCCTTCTATAATGGCCATATCAAACATTCAGGTTAAATAGCATCTGGTGAAGAGGAAATAGATTTGACTGAATCTGATACTGAAGTCATTTACTCTCTAGATAAATGGCCACTCTATCTATGGTTTATCTGGCTGCATTTCAACTCTTTGCATTTTGATCTTCTCTGTGGAGTTAATGTTTACTTGACAGTTAGTCTTAAAGGTCTGTGACTTTGTATTTTTCTGTGCTATGATGATAAAGCTTGTTAACATCATTAACATCATTGTAACCTCTGGTTTGTCTGTCTTTCCCATCATACTAAGTTTTAATGTGTTTGTTCTTACTAATACAAACCTTTAAATCTAATGTGCCCCAAAAATGCTGCATTTTTTTTTCTCTTTTCAAATTCCTCTTCTGATAAATTCTTCTCTGGCTGCAGCGAGAGACCCCCAAAAACAGCATCTCCAGCCCACAGCGCGCACAGTGCAGGTTAGTATCACTGCGATTCTATTTGCAACTTTTTTTTTCCTCCTTCTTTTTTTTTTTTTTTTTTTTTAAACGAGAATGCCATGTTTTAATGCCATGATGTCTTGTGCAGACAAGCCCACACATCAGTGTCAGTCAACAGTCTGCAATGAGCAGTGTTGGAGGGAGGGAAAAAAAAGTCAGGGGTTGTCATCGGTTTATATTTCCTTACAATCCTTTCCCCAGTACATCCAGTTTAATAGGAGTAAAGGGACGAGAGCCAGCAGAGCTAACACAAGGCCTACTTAAAACAAGATGCTATTACTTCTCGAGCCTGCCAAAATGATTCAGCAATTCAATCTCGGCGCTGCAGCTAGTCTGCGGTCATATCTAGGTTTGATAAAAAGATCTGCAATCTCACCAGTGGCAGAGCAAAAAACAACAACAACACGACTAGTGTGTCTTGAAAGCTAATCTCAGGTCTCACGACACGTTTCATATGTAGCTTTCAAAAGGATTTACTTATCATGTTGTACTTGAGCGAATATTCAAAACATCAGAAAAAGTTACAGGGAGTTATTTGATCTTGCCAGACAGCCTCTACATCAAACATGAGAAATCGTGGCCATTTTTTTTTTTTTCTATAATCCCTCAAATGCTTTATCATTGTCACCACACAGCTTGCGCTTCTCTTGATGAACATTGCCTCCTTAAGGCTCAAAACACAATCGTCGTGTACATTGTAACCTGTACTTCAGGTCCGGGGAGCTGTAAGGTAGATGGTGCGAATAGATTTGTGGGATTACAAAGACACTTCTGTTCTTTCACTGCTTCACAGTCTGCGTCAAAAGAGCTTCGAGTGCTCTCTGACCATCCCCTGAACTACTGTGTAACTCTAGGGCAGAGACAAAGCTTTTTTTAATGGACTTCTGAGGTTCAAGGATTGGTTACAATAAATTAGCAAAGAAATATTTTCTTACTTACCATCTCTAGTGGTTTCTAGTCATGCAGATAGTTTAGGTTGTATTTGAGATATCTGTTCCTGAGATTTGCCTCAAAGTCAATACAATGAAGGTGAACACAAACATTTCTTTCCAGTTTATGTTGATAAACCAAAGATCATGGAGCTACTTCGTAGCAAAAAAACAAATATCACTAAGAAAACTAATCATTGATCTGTAGATTTTCCAGCGTAATTTGTACATGTTATTTCTGAGAACATACAGTAAACTTCTGTAAAAATGTATTTGTAATTTTTCACTGCACATCAATTCGATTTTATCTACTTACATTGTATTGTGGTACAAGCATCAATCTCAAATACTAATATATCGCAAAATCGCTAAAAAAACAACAACTATGTGCCTACACTTTAGAGGCACATAAGAAAATGTTAATTTTTAATTTGTTTGAAGTATTTAATTGAGCTTTTATCAGATAATATTAAATGTACTCCAAAACAAGACTCTTGTCTATGGGCATCAGACTAGACGCAGCCTTAAAAAGGTCGTTCAAGTCAAAACTCATGCTGGAGTTTGAATTAAATTTTTGTTGTTTTGGGCCATTTAGAGAATTTCACCCAAACCACAAATATTACCTCCCTTGGTTCCCTTGGTTCAACTTCCTTTTCATCTCTCTCTCTGACTCAAATGCATTTGACAGACATTTCAAAGATGCAGCCAATATGACTGTTGGTATATCTGTGCTTATTGTTCAGGGTAAACAATGCCACAAATAGTTCAACATTTCTCTACTAAACATTTGGAAGATAAAGTCAGACAATTTGTGTAGTAAAGTTAGACAGGGTGAGAGAGTGGGGGCTTGGAAAATAACAACTCGGTCTACTCCCTCTGAGGGAGAAATTATCTTTTTACTTTTATTGCCTGTCCAATTATTTCAGTTTCAATTTCTACTTTAGTGCAATGATATGAGTTATTATGAACTGCAGTGTCTCCAGAGATTTCAGCATGTACATATAAATTTACATGTTCTTGTTTTGTGTCACATATGGGTCATATTTTTCAGGAAACAAACTTTGTGTTTTCTTTCTTGGCCCAGGTGGTTCTCCAGTCTTGGCTCCCAAGAGTACTGCAGCCCCATTGGATAAGAGCTCAGTTCCTCTCAAAGTCAACCTCCTGCAGTTCAGGAAGAATGTTTCTGACCTCAGGATGCAACTGCATCAGATGAGACAGCTGCAGGCAAGACTTCTTTCTCCTTTTAATTAATTGAGACTGTCCTAGTGTGTGTTCCGATATCCACCTGTGTGCATGCGTGGGAGCAAGTGTGCATGTGGTATGTTGATTTGATAGTCTGGGTCTTCTAATATCTCCTTACACTGTGCGCATCCCTGCAGCTCCAGAACCAGGACGCATTACGGGTGCAGCTGAAGCGGGCAGAGCAGGAAATCAGTATTAAACTCGCAGAGGCCATGCGGCGTCTGGAGGACCCTGTCCAGAGGCAGAGAGCTTTGGTAGAAGAGGACAGACACAAGTACCTGGGTCTGGAGGAGCGTGTCCTCACACAGCTCGGGTAAGACTGCTTAAAAGGGACTGATATACTTGAATAACAGTTGTTGCGTTTTATACAGTTTAAAATGGTTAGATACGGATGCTTGCATTCATTACTGAAGGCTTATTGTTGGAGGTTTTTCCTTTTATGAAAGTTTTGCACACGTTTTAGAGTTGATTAAGGACACACCCATGCAGCTCTAGTCAAGGTTCTGCCATTTATAGAAAATCCCCATGAGGCTTCATTTTTATCAGCTCACCTGAGCTATTCACTCCTAAACTCTGACAAGCCAACACCCTCAAAATTACAGCCCACAGGTTTACACAGGGAAGCAGTGCCTGCCTCTCAGAGACAGCAGTCTAGAACAATGGACCTAACTGTGGAGTAATTACTGACTACCCTGCTCTTATTTTAATTCACTCGTCTCATCTTGCCAACAGGGAGCAGTAATTGAATCCTTTTTATTTGGATGTTTACAGGCAAGGTCAAACCGTGTTGTATTGCTTGACAGTGGTGAACATATGCTCCAGCAAACACAGTGATAGCAGCTCCTGGATTCTGGGAAATGAACAGGGAGAAATCAGTGAATTGGAGCTACATTAAGCTCTCTGTTACTGTTGGTATCCAGCCATTTGTGAGTCAGCAAAACACGGCTGCTGGCACCTTAAATAAGGCCTGGTAATTACAGCTGCTTGGCATTAAGACCACTGAGGCAATGTGGTGTGAAAACCACTGCCCTCTCGAGAGGAGAAGTAAATCAGTCATGACCTATAAGGGCACAATTTATTACATTTTATACCAAAAAAGGCTCCGTACTCGCATGTAGAAAACTGGTACTATGAAAGAACAGGAATACATGAAGAAGCAAGGAAACAAATACATCCCGGGTTTTAAATAGGATGGTTTGTCATTGTCACAGGGCAGTATTGATGATGGTGAGAAATCTCACCCAGAGCAAAAATACAAAGCATTTATCTTGACAGTGTGCCACTAACTTCATTGCAAGTCTGTATTCATCTCAACAGCTGCAGTATTTTCAGCTATTCTCTTTGTAAGTCAAACATTTTGGATCCCATGCTATGAGTTTCAGTTGATAACAGTAATTCATAATATATGAAAGAAAAGTGCGTGATGATTCCTCAGGCAATTGCTATTCTAAGTAGTTCATCAGGTTATCTTTAAAAGGCTGCCTCGCATATTCAGACTCACAGAGATGTACATCATGTAAATATAGAGTATTTCCTTGTCTGGGGGGGAGACTTGATGAAAAAGAAAACTTCATTTTCTCTGTCCCCAGCTGGAATTTCCATCATCTCTATTACCAACAGACCTTGGCATAGAGGGACATTTAACAACACTGTCTCCTTATTACCTTTCCCACTCCCTTCAGAGGACTATTATAAAGGAGCATTTCTCTTGGGTACCTGGCCACAATGAAACGCCATTTTAGTTCCTCTCATGCAATCCAACACTGCACACAATGTTATCGTTCGGCACGTTTCCCCACGGACCAGCCAGCTGCCCTGAGCTTTGGGATGACTCTGAGGCACCGTGGTATGTTTTCTATGTGAAGAAGTGCTCTCTCACAAATAAGCCTTTATTCAGTGTGTCAACATTTGTGGTTTTAGGATCAAATCCAATCCAATCTAGACTCAGGAAACTGAACTGCTTATTGGAGATGTTTATTGTCATGCAATATACTTTTTTTTTTTATGGATCCTTTTCCAAAGTGTACTCTCACCTTTTCCCAATCTCTCACTGTATGATCTTCAAGATAAATGATTGGGTCCTGCCCTCTGGTGTTTGTAAAGAGTAAATCATCATACCATAATATTGGGCCCAAGTAGATACATGTCCATGCAAGAAACAAAGGAGTCCCTTAAGAGGAATTGCATATAGATATTAAAATACGAGTTTCCATTGATATATTTATTGCTGCCATTGTACATAGTGCTTAACATTATATTTGTTTGTTCCATGTGCTATTTAATAACCAGGGGTTCGAAATAAGGTTTCTTTCTCTTAACTCCTGATTCTTTGTCGTTTCTGTTGTCTCTGCAGTGATCTGGAGCAGTATGTAGGTTCCCTCCAGAAGGACTCGGCAACAACTCACAGAGTGGTGACTCTAAAGGATGTGGAGGAGGGAGCGGTAACTCTGAGGAAGGTGGGAGAATCTCTGGCAGGGCTCAAAGGTATGATGGCACTCTACTTTCTTTCTACTCTGATCATACTTTTTCATCTTAATCTAGTAGTTACTATTAACTAATGTGTCATAAAAGACAGTAATTGATTGATAAATTCTTCTACTTTATTGTCTTATTTAGATAATTGACTGATGCTTTGGTTTGTATATTTTTAAGGTGGTACGGGCCTCTGGGAAATATGGTTCACGTTATTAATAGTCAAACTGATGTTCAAGGCTAAATTAGACATGACCAGAATTTAGATAACTAGTTTTGCCGGTTTTTAGTCAAATCATTGCTCTAAATAATTTACTAGGACAACATAATTTATTGAAAGTTTACCATATGATAGATCCTGACTCAACAGATTTAGATTTCTGCCCAGACTCTTGTGTATAAAAGTTGTTCATTAAATGTAAATCTGAATAACTGAATGCACCACATTCAAAATGCCTTTATGTGTTGGCTCCCAGGAAACATTATTGATGAGTTGTACTATCATGACAATTTGGTCATTATATAGATAATACTTAAAATGATACAAAATGATAATGATCAGAAATGTCATAGAACGGCATCTTTTTGTAAAATGTCTGCATGTGTTTCCTCAGGAGAGTTCCCAACCCTGCAAACCAGGATGCGGTCTGTACTCAGGGTGGAGGTGGAAGCTGTTAAGTTTTTGAAGGAGGAGCCTCATAAACTGGACAGCATGCTGAAAAGGGTCAAGAGCCTGACTGACACACTCAGCAGTCTGAGAAGGTAGAGGGAAAATGGAGATGAAGTGGGGATCGGGAAAAAGAGGTGCTGGAGTATGGGGGCTGAGGGTGAGAGCGGGAATTGAAGATGAAAACAAAAACCACTGTGCAGGGCTCCTCACAGGGGTCTCTGATATGGGAGATTGTACTGTTTGATTATACTGGCAAGCCAGGCTTCATCCCATCAAAGAGGTCATTCTATGTGGATAGGAGAGTGTGGCATCCAGCTTGATTTACTTCCATCACCTTCACTGAACCGATAAGTGAATTAATTTGGTGGACACTGCGGTGCCTCATTTCCATTTTAATATGTCACAGATACCAAACTCACTCTCGGCTTTTCTCTCCCTCTCTCTCCATGACTGTCATCTTCTATCCGTACCGTGCCCTGGTGCCAAACCATAAGATATCGCATAATAGATTTTGATGATGGTTTAATGTCAATGATTAATTAAGTTTGTTTGTGAAATTTATTACAGGCTTCGATGTGTTTTCAGTCATAGATACTTAATTTGATTTTAAAATGGAATTCTGTGGTTCTGAGTTTGTATGTGAGGTATTGCTTTAAAAACATTGATGTAATTTATAAAAGAGCGATCTAGTGGAGTTTGCGCAAACATTTGTTTTTGCAAGTGTTTTCTAGATGTTTTGTATCACATACTGTTTCCCTCCTCTCTGCAGATGTGCCACTGAGTTTTCTCAGAAAGGACTTGATCCTTCCACTAATGTCTCCGTGGATAACAGCCCTGCAGCAGAAGCCTCTGCAGAAGCTCCCCCAGCATCAACATCGGCCCCACTAGAGCCCCAGAGCTCCACCATCAAATCCGAAGTGATGCCTTCCTCCCCAGTGGTCATCCATCATGTCCAGAGCTCCCCGGTCCACATGCAGCAGTCTCAGCAGTCTGCAGCCTTGACAGCTCAACCCAGTCCCCCACTCACCCCCAGCCCAACTCACACCTCCAGCCCCAACCTAAGCAAGGGTCAAGGACGGGAATCCCCCAAAGGGGCTGTCTCGGATCCACCGAGTCCTGCCCGCCATAAGAAGACTCATGGGAACCCGGTGAATAATGGCAATGGTACTGCCAAGCAGGATCTTGTCATAGAGGAGCTCCAGAACAATCAAGACAAGAGCAAAAGCAGAGCTTTGTCCATTGAGGTATGGTTAGATTCCTTATTGTCATGCGGTCTTGATTTATTCTAATCCAGGTCAAGTAAAGATATTCAAATTCCCTCATTAGCATCCTGTAAATGTCATAGGATTTCACTCTTTCCTCTGAATTACATTATTTCACTTATTTAGACTCATTTACTTAATTTGTTTGTTGTTTAAGACATAACAGTCCCCAGTTTAGTTTCCTCAGAGTCTGTCTGTGAAGTTTTTTCTAACTTTCCGTGTTCTTCTCTGCTCTTCTCTTTGTAGGCAGCAGAGAAGGAGTGGGAAGAGAAGAGGCAGAACATGGGTCATTATGATGGAAGAGAGTTTGAAAAGATCCTTCAAGAGGCCCAGGCCAACATGATGAAGGGAATACCAAGTCTTGAGGTGGAAGAGAACCCAGCACTGCCTGCAGCTGCCATTGTGGAAGAAGAAGACATCCATAACCCTGTCGAGTCAGCATCAGGTACAAATCAAACACAAATGTAACTTAGAAATGGACTCATTTTATATTTCCTTCTTTATCAACACACCTTAATGTTGTTTTCTAATTGATTTAATTGATCTGTGTGACATAAGAGCCCCAGCCAGAGCCTCAGTCTGACAAACCAGCCAAGAAAGGGCCTGAGAGACTCCCCAAGCCTCTGATGGAGAAACCTGCCAAGCCAGCACTGGAGAGACCCTCCAAAACTGCCATCAAGTCAGCAGCCACTGACGGTTTGACCAAACATGGGTCTGAAAAGTCAAGCAAGTCCCCACCACCACCACCTCCTCCAAGGAAAACCTACCCTAGCTCCAGCTCAGGTATGACCACGACGCGCTCTGGCGAGGTGGTCTACACCAGCAGAAAGGAGTCCGTCTCGGCTCAGGTCAGTGCAGTGGGAGCTTGCTGAGAGTTGACAAGATCAATGCCATTCTCATGTCTGTGTGTTATAATTTCCTTCACATAAATTGTCACAGGAGGATGAAGAGGAGGCTCCACCTCCTTCTCCCCAACCCAAGCCCACTAAGGTTGCACCAGAGACCAAGCCGAAGCCAGCCACCCCTCCCCCTGTCACTGCTTCAGTTACCAGAGAGGAGGAGGATGAAGGGGACAAGATCATGGCAGAGCTCCAGGTTAGATGCATATGTACACGCAAGCACTCACACACATTCCCTCGAGCAAGTGTGGAAATGCAATCAATGGATCTGATGTCTGCTGGTTGTTATTGATTTCTGCATTGTGGGAGTGGGTTGCCTTTCATTTCCTTTTGTGGTGGTTGGATCCCTCAGAGGGGGCAAAGGATGGGCACTCACAGCTGCCAAAGTAGTCACCTCCTTGGCGCCTTACTACATTTATCCCGTGTGGGGTTTTACAGTCGTGGAAGTAGTGGAGATACTCAAACTCCTTGTCCCCATGTCACCTCCTCACTTTTCTCCACTCTTCAGGTTTTCCAGAAGTGCACAATTAAGGATGTAGGGCTGAAAAATTTGGTAGAGCCCCCCACTCGAATTGAGCCGCAAATCAGAGAACTAAGACCGGGGGCTCTACTGCCCCTCAAAGAGAGAAAGGTAAAATATATGTCGCCGCGCAGCTGCCCAGCTAACTGCCTGCCTCTGCCAACTGTGTGATACAATCACTGGCTGTGTCTTAACACTTCTACAACTTCTGCCCTTGCTTTGGCTCGAGAGAAACTTGTAGCAGCTGCCACCCAAAAGCTCCTTTCCTTGCTGCCTCGTTTTCCTTCACTCTTTTGATTCTGCTGGACATCACAGCTTGGATATTTTCCCAGGATTAAGTCTGCATAAAATCAAGCCTCTGAAAAGATGCTGTGTCTTCTGTATGCCTGGTCCAGACAGAGGTGTGTTTTACAACGGATTTAACTAGCACTTGTCTTTTCCTCCAAATCAATAAAGACCTCGGCACTGTATCTTACAGGCAATTAAATCGTCTTGTGTCTTTCTTTAATGACATTTCTTCATACAAAATCCATAGAACAAGTATTTTTTAAATGATTGACAATTGAGAAAAACAATTAATTTTGTAGACACAACCTATTTTTGCAGACTTGGTTCACGAGAGGTCAGTGTGGCCACTTTGCATGCTCCTCCCTCACTTTCCTGAAGAATTACTTTTCTGTTTCTCTTTGTCTTTGCACAATTTCAACCAAATTTGCTTTTCCCAGCTTTACAACTGCGTAACCAGCACAACCCTTAAATACACACGTTCAATATGATTTGTGGAATAAAAAAGGATAGATAACAAAACATTTTACTGGTTCAAAGCTACATTTTTAAAGGTCCCATATTTTACACTTTTCTGGTGCTTTATTTGCATTCTTGATATCCAAAGGAAGATATTTTTGTGTAATTATTAACCAAAAACTATCTCAGTATGGTTTTACTTCTCTCTTAAGCTTCTCTCTGGAGCTGTACCGGGAACAACCTGTTTTGCATCCGTGTCTTTAGGGAGCATTGACACGTGACTCTCTTCTAATTGGCTTGACTTTTTTAGAAGTGATGTACAGTAAAGTCAACCTCAGGTTTTTTTTTAGTATTATAGCTTGTCAGTTCTGCAAACGGAGTGACCACTTTTTCCACGTGAAAGGTTGAACAGTGGCATCACTGCTGAGGGCAGACGTATGAGCATTTGTTTGCGACATCACAAATTTGCAGAAGTTCAAATGGCGCCATTTCTGCATACAGGCTATGTGCCTTTCTCAGTCTACTGAGTGTTTTGACACTTTCAGAGTATTAATACAGCACCAATGCCTGCTTTATAATTGATCCAATATGAGACCTTTAAAACATGTGACAAATTAGAGGTATACTATAAGGGTAAGCTTGTAATTGCTGTAAATAATACAAAATTAAAGATTGCATGTTAGATAAGGTTTCTGAAATTGTCCCAATTTATTTCACTGAAATAAAAGTACTGTCAAAGCATGAACAGTTTATACTGTACGAACAAGATAAGAAGAGAAAATATAAATTGAATATTAGATAAGTGTAATATGTAATGTAATACAGCATAAAACTGGATTAAGTCTGAGCACAACATAGTGCAAATATTTTGCTGATGCTTTGTAGAAGTTTATAAGCCAATCTGGTTTTGACACTGGATGCTTCTGCAAACATATAACATACGACTTCAAAGTTAATCCATTGCAACCTGGCAAACCAGTTGCACAGTAATATTATTCCCTCACACACTGTCCTAGCAGAGCTCAGAGCCCAGTCGAGAGGATAACGATCCAGACACAGATGAAAACGGGAATACTACTGTACGACAGAGCCCAGGGGTACGTGTGACTTTTCTTTTCTTTTCTTACTACTGGACATTTTATAGTTTTAAAGTTTTGAAATAATAACATTTTGAAATTTCACACTCATAGGTCATATATTATGTGACTGGCCAGATTCCCAAAGACCATCCAGCCCATTCAGGAATGGAAGACACCCCCGAACACAGGGAGCCCACACAGCCTCCAACTCAGGTGTCAAATGTCAATGCTAATGACAATTCTCCAAGCCAGCAACAGCAGCAACAGCAGCAGCAGCAGCCGCCTCTGTCTCCACCACCCAAATCACCTCCTCCTGTAACACCTCCACCGATATCACCTAAACCTGTGGGACTTAACGGATTCAAACTGCCAAGGAAGCAAGTGAAACGCTCTGAATCGTTAAAGACAAGTGCAGAAATGCAGAAGGGGAAAATCCTCAACAAAAAGAACTCTGAAAAGAAAAATAAAACCATCCAGGAGAATGTTTCTTCTAATAATAATGTAATACCTGAGCTGGTGGAGACTCCCATAAACAGTGCTGTAAAGGAGGCCCCTAAACCTTTTGTTGCTCCACCCAAGACTTCGAGTGAGGACAGTGATCCACCTAAAGGGAATTTTGAGGACGGTGATGAGGGGGCTAGTCTTAGTCCTGACATACCAGCAGAAGAGCCACCTCCACCCCCAGATAACATTGCATTTATGATCACCAACACCAAGGTTCAGGCCCTGTCTTGTGGCGAGTACCAAGAACTGGTCAATGCCAAGAAAGGAAGTGTCCAAACTGTAACTGTAGGCAGTGCAACAAACCGTGGGAACACCACAGTCGATTCCACTGCGCCACAGGACAATGGCTTCAACAAAAAGCCGGTCATCATCATCTTTGACGAGCCGATGGATATCCGTTCAGCTTACAAGCGCTTGTCCACCATCTTTGAATGTGAGGAGGAAATGGACAGGATGCTTGCCCAAGAGTGCATTGAGGAGGAGAGTGAGGAGTCTGACACAGAGAGGAGTGGTGGGCTGCCGGTGAAAGCAGGAGGGGTCGAGATGGTTGATGGCAAAAAGGACAGCTGCTCACAGGGCACTGCCGATCAAGCCAGCCGATCATCCTCATCTTCATCTTTAGTATCTGAACTGACGGACAGCGGAGGTAACTTAGAGTCAAATGGAGATGCCAAGCAGGATGGTAAGAAGAAGTTCAAGTTTAAGTTCCCGAAGAAACAGCTAGCAGCACTGACCCAGGCGATTCGCACAGGCACCAAGTCCGGCAAGAAAACTCTACAGGTGGTTGTGTATGAAGACGAGGAAGAATCTGATGGTACTATCAGGCAGCACAAAGAAGCAAAGAGATTTGAGATTTCCCGCTCAAAATCCTTAGCAGACACCCCCCAAAAGAAGAGGCAGAACTCTGACACCCTCTGCAGGACAGATGAGATTCGGAAGAACACCTACAAGACGCTGGACAGCCTGGAGCAGACCATCAAGCAACTGGAGACCACTATAAGTGAGATGGGACCACGCTCTCCTGACGAGACGGTCGGCATGGAGGAGGCTAAAGCAGGAAATGGGAAAAGCTCAGAAGGAGGGGGGCTGAAGAGGTCTTCTTCTCTCCCTACCTCCAGAGGGCCTGGTCCTAAGGTACCCAGCAAAAATTCCTTCAAGAAGACTAAACCTCAGCTCCTCCCTCGCCCTGTAGTCATTCCTTCCACCAACACCACCAATACCACCACCACTGTCCCCAGTGTCCCCAGCACCGTACAACAGGTCTCTCTCTAGCTATTGTTGCTCCTGGAGGCTTTGGGTCCTTCTCTTTCAGTTTCCAACCTACCTTCACTCCAACCTTAACCACTGAAATTACAAAAACATTAATCCACTCCACAGGTGCTTGAAATGTTGGAAATGTCCCCAGTGGTTTTCTGCCTCTATGAAATCGTGGGGACATGATTGGGGTGGCATTTTTGTTGGGTTCCTGCCTACCATCTTTCTCCTTTAGCTCACTGCTAAAACTCTGAGGTTTTCAGCAAGTGGCACACTCATCATCAAAGACACTGTCATGATGATCTAATTATTTCCTTATTCTTGACTGCATGTATTGTGTACAATATATCGACGTTAAGGTTTATGGTCCCACTGGGTGCACGATCTTTCACTGGTGGTGATTGTTGAGGTGTTAATGAAAAGGTTTTGTGTACTTGTGCCTTGATTTTTCATACTTCCTATGTGGTGTGTGTTTTTTTTTCTATCTTTTTTTTTATTTCTTGTTTTGTTTTTCATTTGGATCCCCTTGCAGAACACCAGTGTCGCTTCCCCTACTAGTCGGATGCCCGTCCCTTTATCTACGAAGTCCAGGCAGTCACCGGGTACAACTGACAAAGCAGGAAAACAACAAAAACTGCAGGACGCTCAGAGGCAGTTCCGACAGGTAGTTTTACTGTAGGGTCTTACCAGAGACTAGAGGAAAAAACGTTTAGGTAATCGAAAGCATGAGGCATAAAACGTGTAAAAAAAAAAAAAAGACTACCAAAGCTGTGAGATTTCCCGTGTTTTGAAAAAAGATAAAGCCACCATGGTGGCGACTGTGGATCTGTCCATTTTTCTCTCGAGTCTGCTCTGACACGAAGGCATGTTTGACTCTTGACTGTTACCCCATAACATCACTGTACTGTATGCTTCTGCATGTTCACACTGCTCATGGTTTTCACTGTGTTGGTGGCTAAACAAAAAATGAAAAAAAAAAAATGAAAAAAAAAAACAAGGAAAAGTGGAATCCTATCCCGTCATCATCTGAGTTGTCATCACATCTCCAGTTTCCATCACAGCTGAGTTCCTAAACAGTGTTGCCAAATCCCCAGATGCTTATGGCTATGGTTCAAAAACAAACTTAACTGACTATTTGGCTATGCTCCTCCCTTCTCACAATGAACCTATGCTCACACCCAACATCACTGCTCAGCTTACTTAACTACAAAGTTATGTATTTCTTTTCCGTCAAAGACCTCGGCATAACCCACTCATCTTGCACCATCCGTTTCAGTGGAACACTGGCCCACACTTCCCCTGTCTGCTGTCACTCTTCAAACTCCTAACCCTGTTTTCCAATTCTCTCCAGCCCTGTTATGCATCTTTGCCTTCTGAATTTTCTCCCACAGCCCTCACCAGAACTAACAATCCCCTCTAACACACCGGGACTCTGTAGAGATGCCCGTCCTGTCTGCCATCACACTTGTCTCACCTTTGCAGTGTTCTGTTTCTTGATAACAAGTCTCTCAGTTCAATATGTCTCACCTTCCGTGTAACCTAGTAAAAGCAGAGCTTCTGTTAATCTTGTTTTTGGTGTCTTTTAGTTGTGTCTTAGTAATATTAATGTTTGCCCAGTCATAGTGTGTATCTGTGTGAATAACGTCTAGATTTATATAACATCGCCTTGCCTTTTATATGTGTTATTTTACCAGTTTTCTTTTTTGACGACCAGTATCTGTTTTGGCATCTCTGTTTGCAGGCTAACGGAAGTGCTAAAAGAGTGGGAGGGGATCATAAAACAACTTCCCCCACTATTCCCATCTCTAAAATCCCTGCTTTTTATCCTAGCTCTACTAAAAGCAGCTCCCAGTCTGCGCAAAACTCAGATGCTACTAATCCCATTAACCCTTCTTCCTCCTCTTCCTCCTCCTCTGTGACAAAATCCTCCATCCTGTCCTCTCACACCCCTCGCTCCGGTTCCCTCCCCTCCTCCCATATCCCCTCCCTGTCTAACGGATCCCTCAAACTCCCCACACCCTCACAGCACACAGGTAAAGCTCTCTCATTCTCCTCGCAGACTCAGAATGGTCGAGTGCACTCCTCCTCCTCCTCTTCATTCTCCTCCTCCTCCTCCTCCTCCTCCTCCTCCCCCTCCCCTCTGTCGCCCACACCTTTGGGCCCAGGTGGAAAGAGCATCCGCACCATACACACCCCCAGCTTCACCAGCTACAGGTCCCACAACGGCAGCAACGGCAAATCCTGCATCCCAACAGCCACAGCGGCTAAGGACACTACCTAGCCCCATTATCGCCCCTCTGGCTTTACAGCAGAGCAGGTAGACCTGGTCATGTTTTATATGATATAGTTTTGGTTTATTGTTGTTGTTTTTTTCCATTTCTGTTTTTGAAAGTTTTTGTAAAAGTATTAAATGATGCACTCCCTTAATTCATCTTTTATTTGACACTGGCATTCACACACCGCTAATTTTATCTACTTTGAGTTCATTTTCAAATTTTTAATCATACTTATTTGGATTTGGATTTTCTCTTGAAGGTGTTCCAGATGTTTTGACAAAATATTTTATAATGTAACTAAAAACTGTTTAGTTTCACCACTTTGTAGTTGAAGTGGAAGGCTTTCATGGTGTTGAAAATATATTTTCTTGCTGTAGCTATGAATAGGGACTATAGAATTGATGTACAATCACAAAATACCATGTAAAAAGTGTGTTTTATTTTTGAAACAAGAGATTGAATAACCATAGTATATTTAATCTTCTATATTTCTTATGTTGCCAGACATTCAACACAGCCCTTGTAAATGCCTTTTATGAATGTCTACATAATGTATACACAGATTCTAAAGTTAAACTCATTAGCAACTTTAGTTTTCTAAGAGTATTTTCTCATTTTCCACCCATTTGAACTGCCAATTTATTTTACAGATGTACAACTGGTATCACGAGTAATACGAGTTTCCATTTTATTGTGCCTATTTGCCAAAGTTGTTGTACAATGACTCACTTCAGGCCTAACCCAATCATGAGCTTTGGAGGAAATTACATGCACTCTCTCGGTGTGGAGGCTGTAGTGTTGACCTCAGTGTTTGTACTGCTGGTCTTGGTTTGTTAAGTTAACATGTATTGTTGTCTCAATGTAATCTGTACTAAAAAACAAAGTGATAAATCTGTTCTACCACATGTACATAAAGGCTTCTACTAAGAAAATAAGTAGTTTTGTTAACATACCAAAGTTTATTTGTATGCATGCCTTTCAAATACTTTAGGAGAGTGGTGTAAAAGAAGAATTATGTTTGCACAGATAGATTTTGTAAATATTTGGTTTTCTCTCATTTTTTTTTTTTTGTAAAGCTTTAAATCATACTATAAAGGAGCAATGTGGTAAAGACAAAACTGTGTTGGAGTAGCAAAAAAAATAAAGACTTGCATGCTTGTAGTGCACTGAGCTTGAATGCTTTTATTTTGGGGTTTCCTGTTTAATTCCTCTGTCTTCTTTACGTGTGCGTGTGTGTGCGTGCGCGCGTGCGTGTGTGTGTGTGTGTGCGTGCGTGTGTGCAGAGGGGGGAGGGGAGGGGAGGTGAGGAGAGGGGACACACACAAAAGTGGATGTGTACCAGACAACTTCCAGTCAACTTCTCACTTCAATATCAACTTCCTCTTGTACTTCATTGTTTTCCACTGGTAGCAAATACATTGTAGAGTTCTGCGTTCTGTACCGTTTCAAGGTAAGAATATGATTGATTACTGACATAGAGCCACATGGGAGGAATGTATGCCCCAGATTTACTCTCATCTTATTTTTGACTAGATTATTAGATATTAAAATTGTAAAGGTTGGTGGCACTTTATATACAATGGTATGCGTCGTCATGGGCCATTCGGTACATTTTTGCGAAAAAAGCAAACGTGAATTCCCCCGTATCTTGAAATTGATTTAAAGTCAATTGTGGAATTTTTTTAATTTATTTTTTTTAATTTAATTTTAAAGCCAGTAACTGGAGTTTAGGGTAAGTATCAAGGCATTTAATTAAATTGTTATAACTTTGTGATAGCTCGAATGAATGAACTGAATGGTGGATTTTGCACTTTACATCAACTTACTGAAAGGAAAGGTCAAGTACGACTACCAGATACTGTTCGCCATAAAATAAGGGCAACACTTTTTTTGAACAAATGTATTCCCCTTCCTTCAAAAACATGTTTACATCTTCAATGTATTTTTCAGTTCAATGTTTTGTACTATGACTGTTTAAAAAATATTTTACAATGTCGAATTATGACAATTTTATAATTCTTGAAAGTAGTTTATCTATAATTTATTTTTAACTGGTGGTAGCTAATTAGAATTAAAGGTGCAAGTGTCTTTTAACAAGTTGCAGTAAAGTATGGCAAGCCCAGTTCCTCTTTCTAACAAGTGTCATTTACACATGAAAGTACATGTAATTTGGCATCCATGGGTCATATGATTGTCACATATGCTTTGCATTTTAAGTTTTGTTTTGATACAGCACGATTTTATGAGTCACTAAAAGACAATGTGACTGCAGCGCTGTCGGTCATCGTAACAGGTTATTTGTGTCTAATTTGTGCTGCACTAGGCTGATCCTCACTGCAACAACCATGAACATTTCTGAAGAGGAGACAGAGGGTTTCGATGGCACTTCTGTGGCTTTATGGAATATCATCCTCTCTGTATTTTATATCCTGGTTTTCATCATCGCTGTTCCTGGGAATGCCTTGGCTCTGTGGACCTTCTTTCACCAGAAGAGAACGTCTCCATCAAAGGTCTTCCTGACGAACCTGTCTGTAGCCGACATCTCTTATGTCCTCATTTTACCCATGCGTATAGTTTACCACCTGTCTGACGGCCATTGGCCCTTAGGACACATTTCCTGCCAAATGTCAGGCTTCCTGTTCTTCCTAAACATGTACTGCAGCCTCTACTTAATGAGTTTCATCAGCCTGGACAGATTCCTGGCTGTGGTTTTACCTATAAAATCACAATCAATAAGGAAGCCTATGTATGCTAAGGTAGCTGTTGGCATACTTTGGGTGACAGTTATTGTATCTATGAGTCCTACACTTTTCTCTAAAAATAACCTGACCAACTCAACTTGCATCTGCAACAAGCTCTACTTGGAAAAGACATCTCCCACGGCTTTGGTTTCCACTATTGTGGCATTTGCTCTTCCCCTCACCACCATCATGGTTTCCTACATACTGATTCTACTGAAACTGAGGACAGTCAAAGAACAGAAAGGACGAACAATGAAAGATAAAGCTATGAAAATGATCGTACTTATTGTGATGAACTTTCTCTTTGCATTTGTGCCCTACCATGTGTGCAGGGTAATCTATATTAAAAGTGACAGCTATGGCCATATTGCTGCAGCAAGCCATGAGTCACTGGGCAGAGTCAATCAGATCACATCTGCACTGACCTGTGTTAGTGGTGTACTCGATCCTGTGATGTATTTCTTCTTGAACCGTGCATACAGGGACACATTTCTTCAGCTGTTCTGTAAAAATAGGGAACAAAACCAGTAAGCAGCAAATATTATATAGACAATAAAGATTTTCGAACAAAATGTCATCTCTTCGTATCATTTCAAAGAGGTAATAGACATTAAAGAATTCTGCCATTGTAATAAATAATCAAATAAACGGCAAAGAAAACAATATATACTTATTTATCATGAAACCTAAACATTACAGCTACCCAACATTTTAACTTTTGCTTCAGAGTACTTTAGATGTTCCTTTTGAAGCAGTAATGTAATTTTCTATTTTTTAGCCAAGTGAGCACTCGACTGCTACCGATAAATGCCACAATTTCCTCTTAATTGGAACAAGTTCACAACAATAAAACAGACCTATGTTTTAGGTTAATACAATTGATTAGGCTACATTAAATACTATATTTTTGTACATTTCATGAATTAATATATATGAAATATCTTGCATTTGAGTGATGGAAGAAGTATTCAGATTCTTTCCCTATAAGTAAAAGGACGTAGAGCAAGTAAAAGTTCTACATGAGAAATCCTACCTAAATAAGAGTTCATCAAGTATTAGAATTAAAATGTAGTTAAAGTAAGGCTTTGGTCCCTCTGACTGAAAACATCATTTGATTATTAATACAGAAACATCAGTGTGTCAGCAGCATGTTTAAGCTGCTGGAGGTGGAGCTAGTTTGAGCTACTTTATAAACCCTTTTTCTTTTTATAGAGGGACAGCAGATAAATCTGAGGTGTCATCCGATGACTACTAAGGAAAGAAGAAAAAAAAACTAAGTTTGGATACGCAAATCTGTTTTCAGTTTTTGAACATCTTTGAATATGGGTGAGATGTTGAATCATTTGAATTTTTATTTTTTTGATTTTGATTTTATACACTTTATTATGTGAATGTGAACCCTGTGAGAAGGTCAGAGGGAAAACCACTAATTACTTGTTACCTTATAGACATCTGAGTTGTGACTTCGGCTACACACTGCTTGTGTAAGACGACAGAAGCCTAAAAGGTTTGAAACCACTGGTTCAATCTTGTATTTTAACAACTTGTTATAGTAACCATCATGTCAAATCTTATGAAAGCTAAGCTTCATCACTACTTGCCACCAATGTTAGATTTTAACACGTTTAGGTTAGGTTAGGTTAGGTTAGGTTAGGTTAGGTTAGGTAGTTACTTTATTAATCCCCGAGGGGAATTTTTTTCGCTACAGCAGCATACAGAAGCAATAAGATAATAATAGAATAATAGAAAAGCAATAAAATAGCAGTAAAATAGCTGTAAAAAAAAATATAAAAATATAAAATGCACAAAATAGTGTCCGGGGCTAAGTGTTTCTATTCGATAAGTTTATTCTGTAGTTGCTTTGCAGCGGCACAATAACTATTACATAATATTGATATTAACTTAGTTTGTCCTTTGCGAGCTCCCGTATGATCGACTTGTTACCAAGGCAGCCAGGAAGAAGCTGTGAGGGGAGCGAAACCGTGAGTGACTGTATTCCTGTTTGTTTAGCCGAGCTTCTTCCTGTTTTCGCCACGACTTAGGGTTGTAGTCAGCCACCCTTCGGAAAGTAAAACATGTGCAGAAGTTGCTGTGTCCTTCTTTTAGTCGACGCCAAGTAAATGCCCGCAAGTGGTGCGTTGGAACCGCAACGCAGCTAACCGAGTACAGCGGAGGGAGGGAGGGGGGTTATCCGTGGTTAATGGTCGGATGGGGAACACGTAAAGCTGGTTAGATGGTAACTGCATGTCACGTTTCCCGTTGTCTGGGTAAATAAACACTTTTCCATAGTTGACATCGTTCGTCCTTCTCCTGTTTGTGATCGTACAGGAGCAGCAGCTATGGGCATTAAGAAAAGGGCTGAGTACTTTTGTTTTTTTTTTTCCGCTTAGGTTGCCACCATGGGCACCGCGTCCTCTTTGGTCAGCCCAGGGGAGGTGATTGAGGATGGGTATGGGGGTGAAGGCGGGGAAGCCTGCGAGATACCGGTGGAGGTCAAACCCAAAGCCCGACTCCTGCGCAGCTCCTTCCGCCGAGGCCCCCGGGTGATTGGGGCCAGTTTTAAATCCACAGGATCTGTGGATCTGGAGTATGCCGCAGAGTACGAGAGGCTTCGCAAAGAGTATGAAATCTTTCGCGTCAGCAAGAATAACGAGATCTCATCGATGCAAAAGAAGGAAGCCAAGCTGGATGAGGAGAACAAGAGGCTGAGAGCTGAGCTGCAGGTAAAAGTGAACAACCAGAACAACCGAGACTGGCTTATCCAGGCACTTAAGTTTTTTTTTTAGTTTTTAAAAAAAAATTATTATTATTTCTTATGTTGGTGGTTATCATTCTCAATGTGACAACAGGCTCTGCAGAAGACTTACCAGAAGATCCTTCGAGAAAAAGAGAGTGCTCTTGAGGCAAAGTACCAAGCTATGGAGAGAGCTGCCACCTTTGAACACGACAGGGACAAAGTAAAACGACAGTTTAAGGTAAAAACCCGAATCCTGCATGGCATTCTCTCCCTCACACGTGATTGCAGCTTGAACCCTTTTGGCTGAACGACCACCAGATTTTCCGGGAGACAAAAGAAAAGGAGATACAGGATCTCCTGCGGGCCAAGAGGGACTTGGAGGCCAAACTGCAGCAGCTGCAGGCTCAGGGCATCCAGGTCTATGACCCAAATGACTCTGACTCGGATGACAACCAAACCACTGTCACTGGTAAGGAAAGCCGCCGGATTGGGGCATTTTCTTTTCTTTTCTTTTTTTGGTTTTGTTTTATTCACTCATCGATCTGCTCTGCATACCTATTCCTTGTTCAGGAACGTGTTGTTGTGTTAGCGTACTACACGTGGAGGGTCTTGTTTTATATTATGAAAAACATCGTACCACGTTATTATTCCTACGTCTTTAGCTGCAGGGACACAGTGCGAGTACTGGACTGGTGGCGTGCTGGGAAGTGAGCCCTCTATGGGCAGCATGATGCAGTTGCAACAGACCTTCAGAGGACCAGAGTTCGCACACAGCTTGATCGACGTGGAGGGACCCTTCGCCAACGTGAGCAGAGGTAAGTGGACTTTAACAGTAAAGTCTGTAGAACGAAGGGAGGCGCCATGGTATGGTTTGTAGACCAGGCAGAAGAAGTCAGACATGCTTGCCTCATGGCTACATCCTAGAAATTGACCTCTGAATAAGCTACTCGTTATACCTTATGATTAGGTGTGTCTTTATGTTTGTATATGTGTAGTTTTAAAGTATTTGTTCATTTAGCTGTTAATATCTTTTGCTTTCCGTGTCCATTTTTTCCCACGTGTGTCTGTGTTTGTTAGATGACTGGGATGCTGCGGTGGCTAGTCTGCTTCAGGTTTCCCCTCACGTGCCCCAGGCCTTATGGAGCAACACAGTGCGCTGCTACCTAATCTTTACCCAGGAGACCAAAGCTGAGCTGGATGTTTTTATTAAGGTTGGTTAGATGGGCACTGCAAGTCAGCAAAAACTGTAAATAGTCTGATTTCTAGGGATATTATGACACTAATGTGATTTTCACCTTTGTGGGGCAGTTTCCTGATCATGACATAAAGTAACACAGGGATGAGGCGTCTATCTAGAATAGTTAAACATGTGTTGAAAAGTGACTTTTTAAAACTAAATGACCAATGTTTGCGTGATTGTTGTTTTCACTGAAACAGACTAAATGACCAATGTGTCTCCGTTGGAAAAACAGAATTAGGTTGAAGTTAAGTCAGCACGTACTTAAGGAAGAAAGGAAAGTAGTTTGGTTCACTCAGACTGACAATTTTGTCAAGAAGTACCGTTAATCCTTGTCTGCGAATGTTGATGTTTTAATTGCAGAAACACTCGTCTGGGTTACGGCGAATGTGTGAAGGTCTGGGCCATTTCTACCTGAACGTCTGCTTCCCAGAAGAAAATGCTGCCTCGTACGCTGTAGAGCGCAGACAGGAGATCGAAAGGAGTTCTGTGTGTGTGCTTCTACTCAAATCCACTGTCACTAGGTAGAGTGACTTCTGTACCTCACTAGGTTAATGCCACGTAATGAAAATTCAACATTCAACATCCCATCTATTTGTGAAGCGAATGACTGTTGCTGCTGTGATATTCGTGCTAAATGCATTTATGTAGCTCTGTGGTGGAGGATTGTGAGGAGGCCTTTGTGAACAATCCAGATGGCCATCCACTGGTGCTGTACCTTAGGACTGAAGAAGACCACAATTTGACTGGACCCATCAGGCAACTGCTGGAGCAGGTCAATGCAGCAGACAAGGCTGCTAAAGTCAAGGTGTGTGCGGTGAAACGGATCTCGATCTTTTTCAAACGCGGTGAAAGTGCATTCCATCAATCAGTATATGAGTAATATATGTGTGTTTTTTGATAAATAGCTTTCTGTTTTGCCCTTCTCTAAACTGTATTGTCTTGTATTTTTCCAGTTGCTAGCTGCCACACTGTGCTTGTGCTGACATTTTGTGAACATTACCCAGGTGGTAGATCATGGTGGCTCTGCAGAGGAGGGCGCTGAACTGATTTATGCTCAACTAGAGAAAGTCATCAAACAGGTACAGACGGTCTC
This sequence comes from Brachyistius frenatus, assembly GCF_029030835.1. Lineage (NCBI taxonomy): Eukaryota > Metazoa > Chordata > Actinopteri > Embiotocidae > Brachyistius > Brachyistius frenatus. Next base: position 216,873 of record NW_027210646.1, read on the forward strand.
CGAACAACAATAGTCTTTTCATGAACTCATGAGGCTCTAAGTGTTGTGTGGACAGTAATTTATTTCAACACCGCCTGACCCCTGACCGCTATCCTCGTCATCTAGGAGTTGCTGGGTCTTGAAGGAGCAGAGGTTGACTCTAAGGACTCTGGGATCGATGAGGGGCGTGAGGAAGACTCGGGAGATGTGCTGTGGGACCTGCACGATGAGCAGGAACAGATTGAGTCCTATCAACAGGCTTGTAACAGCACCACCTCACAATTAGGCTTCCAGAAGGTAGAGCAGATATTCTTATCTAGAAGTGATCTATTCAAGTCTTTCATCTTGTCTTCAGCCCAATATTTCTCTTTCATTTATTTTACTAAGTCTGTGATGTATGTGATGCTCTTGTCAGTATATAGATCGTTTGAATGACATGATAGCTGCTCCCCCTCCCACACCGCCTCTGCTGGTATCCGGTGGTCCAGGCTCAGGAAAGTCTCTCTTGCTCTCCAAATGGTAAGAATCTTCAGTTCAGCGTTATATGTCCCATAACTTGTAGACCGCTCTTCACTGAAACTATTGGATGATCACTGTCATTTAAAACCTTTCGTTGAATGTTGGCTGAGTGAATTTCCTCAGTTACTTTTAAGCCTGCTCTGACCATTTTCACTTGTCTTTTCTAAGTTTGCTAGCTCTATTCCATAATGGCACTGGCACAAAGTAAACATAACATCATGTTTATGTTTTAGTATCTTCCCAAGAACCTCAGATCCAGTCTGTTATATTTGCAATCCTTGGAAAAAAAGTGATCCTATGTTTATATTGTGCTGTCCGTAAATACTCTGTAAGAGGAGTGTCCTCATGGAACATTTTGGACATTTTGGATGGTTTGTCCACTTTTCTACTTGTTCTTTAATTCTCTTTAGGGTCGAGCTGCAACAGAAGCAATCTCCCAACACCTTGTTCCTTTATCATTTTGTTGGCCGCCCACTTTCCACAAGCTCGGAGCCAGTTCTCATTATCAAACGCCTCACAATCAAAGTAAGGGATCTCTATCGTTAGCTTTCCAAAGACTTACTTCCAGTGAGGACACCTTTTCTTGCTGATCAACTGAGTGTTTTCTGTCTTTTTATTGTCCCATAGCTGCTGCAGCATTTCTGGTCCATTTCTGGCTTGTCTATGGAGCCCAGCAAGATCTTGGAGGAGTTTCCCCGCTGGCTTGAAAGACTATCGGCACGCCATCAAGGAAACATCATCATCATCATTGACTCTATTGATCAAATACAGGTTCTATCCTCTGTCAAATTAGATACGACATGTTCTGTCTCAGTTGTGTTTGGAATAACTCTCCCAGCTGTACAGTTTTTCTCTACTATTCCAGAATAATTCTTGTAACTCTACAGTTTGTGTCCTTTTGTTCCAGCAAGCAGAAAGACACATGAAGTGGCTGATCGATCCTCTCCCTGTCAATGTCAGAGTGGTGGTGTCTGTCAATGTAGAGACGTGTCCTCAAGCTTGGAGGTGATACACACTGCTTGAATTCCAAATATCTGTCAATTTGCTGTATATGGTCTTTGCCCACATATTGCCTGTAGGCCAGCCGCTCATTACATTGTCTTATATTGGTTCAAATGACAATTGATTTGTTTTCTTGCAGCAGTATGTATTTCTAAGTACTATTGCAATTTATAATGCCGTGACCATGTCGGTTTAGGTTGTGGCCCACGCTCCACTTAGATCCATTTAGTCCCAGAGAGATCAGGAGTGTTGTCAATGCAGAGTGCCAGAGCCTGGATCTGAAACTTACCAAGGACCAGGTCAGTTATCACTCCATCAACCCCTTTTTGAATAACTGTGGAAAGTTATTTGGAGTTAGAAGCAGAGGTATGTTTATGTGAGAATATTACACTTGAAATTTTGTAACTTTGTTCTAGGAAAAGAAGCTAGAGCGTCACTGTCGCTCTGCTTCGACCTGCAATGCATTATATGTCACACTGCTGGCAAGAATGATTACCAGGTTAGTGACCTCTGGTTTCACAGAAGACTCTCTCCCTGTCCAGCAAACAACACTCTGGTGCAGGCGTTTTCCCCATTTTCTACAAACCTGCTGTCAGACGTGTGTCAAACCCTTTTCAATTCCTTTTTTGGTCTTTCTGGTTTTTTTAATTGTCCTTTTACAAAGCAGCAATGATGCCTCAAAACTGTACTTTCTATCGAACTCTCAGTACTTTTCATTGAAACCATATGTATGGTTTCCTATCGCTTATTACTTACAATACTTAAAATAAAGGGGATAAAATGATGGTGAAAATTTCACAACGGTTCGCCTGCTTTATTTGAATCATTATGTGCACATGATGTACCTCTCTTCATTAGATGTCTCTGGTTGTCTGGATACGTGGTGTTTGATTTTCTAATCAGTGTTCTGTTGCTTCCTAGCAGTAGATCGTGTTGGTCACAGGAGAAAAGTCTGGAGCAGTGTCTGCAGTGTCAGGACACCATGTCGCTCTACCGCCTGGCCCTCAAGATGACACTGAACTCCCTCAGCACAGACAGAGAGCGACACATTATGAGAGAGGTGACTTAAATACAAGGTTTTGTCATTATTTTTGGTTTTAGTTAGAAACATGTGTGTTATTTAGTTTGTCATCACAGTGACTTTGTGTTGTCCTTGATATGAATCTTTCTTTACACGTGGCAGGTGAACATGTGTTTGTTTTTCTATCTCTTCTTAGATCCTGTGCCTTGTGTGTGCCAGCCACAATGGAGTGAGTGAATCAGAGGTACTAGATCTTTTCCCGGAGGTAGAGTTGCCTCTCGTGTCCTCTCTGCTCTACCGCCTGAACAGACTCTGCATTGCAACCCTCCGCTGTGGACTTATCAGGTTTCAACACCTGCAGGTAATGAGGCTCCTTGGCCAGTACAATTATAGCGCACATTATCACTTTGGACAAAATGCAAAAACAACCATGTTCATGGGACTCAAAATTCATCATTAGAAAGTTGTGTAATGTTAATCTCTCTCTCTCTGTGTGTGTGTGTGTGTGTGTGTGTGTGTGTGTGTGTGTGTGTGTGTGTGTGTGTGTGTGTGTGTGTGTGTGTGTGTGTGTCAGGCGTGGGAGGCTGTCAGATTGGAGTTCCTGGGTGGTGGAAGCAGCTGCGCTACTTACAGAGAGAAACTAATCCATTACTTCAACCAACAACTCAGGTGCTGCAGAGTGGTCATCCTCTTCTCAAACATGCACGACGCTAATCACATTCTTCTGTCAGTACAACTCGTGTGTGTGTGTGTGTGTGTGTGTGTGTGTGTGTGTGTGTGTGTGTGTGTGTGTGTGTGTGTGTGTGTGTGTGTGTGTGTGTGTGTGTTTAGCCAGGACCTTGTGACATGGCGTGTAGCAGATGAGCTTCCCTGGCTGCTCCAACAGCAGGAGGACAGGACTAAACTGCAGCTCAGCCTTTTGAACCTGTTTGTCTCCCAAAACCTCTACAAGAGGTACATGTTTGTGTTGACTGAAAACATGCATACACAGGAGAGCCTGCCACATTTATTCACACATGGCTTCACATTTGTATTTGCCTAAAAGATGGGTGTGGTTTTCTTTTTCTAGGGGTCATTTCTCGGAGTTGCTGGCCTACTGGCAATACGTGGGCAAAGACAAAAGCTCCATGGCCGCTGAGTACTTCGACTCTCTGAAACACTATGAGAAGAGCTGCGAGAGTGAAGACAGCATGACCAAGCTCGCAAATCTGTACGAGACTTTGGGACGTTTCCTCAAAGACCTGGGCCTCCCGAGTCAGGTAGCACGGTCATGATACTCAGAAAGACTATTAGCTTTAGATTAACTCAACCAATGACACATCATTTTGTGCCTTGTCTTGCATAGCAATTTCTTTCTTGCGTTTATTTGCATACATATTCTTAATAAAAATAAACTACTACTACTACTACCAAAAAAAAAAAATCACACTCACTTAGAGTTGTGTGTTTATCTGCCTGTTTTTCTAGGCCGTTGCTCCTTTACAAAGGTCTCTTGAGATCAGAGAGACAGCCCTGGATCCAGACCATCCCAGCGTAGCTCGCTCTCTGCACCAGCTGGCGGGGGTTTATGTCCAGTGGAAGAAGTATGGCAATGCTGAGCAGCTGTACAAGCAAGCCCTTGAGATAAGCGAGAATGCCTACGGCGCGGAGCATGCCAGCGTGGCACGCGAACTGGAGTCTCTCGCCATGCTCTATCAGAAACAGAACAAGTAAATGGCACCCTATTGGTGTTGGATTGCATGATGTTATTCACACACTAAGTGACACGATGATATTGCAGGACTGAATTAAAAAAACAAAAACAACGTTTAACAGTACACGCCTGTTACTTTTACCGTCAGGTATGAACAAGCAGAGAAACTCAGGAAGAGGTCAGTGAAGATCCGTCAGAAGACTGCTCGTCAGAAAGGTCATATGGTGAGCATGTTTCTCAGATGCCGCCACACTTAGTTGTATTCACATCATCAGACAAACACTACGTGCCTTTTGTCTACTCCTCCCTTTAGTATGGCTTCACTTTGTTGAGGCGCAGAGCCCTACAGCTGGAAGAGCTGACCCTGGGAAAAGACTCTGCAGACTGTGCCAAGACGCTTAATGAACTGGGCGTCCTGTACTACCTCCAAAACAACCTAGAGTAAGCGTGGCATCCAGACAAAGACATGTAACACTTTTAACAATTCCATCTTAGCACCTTGTACTTCAATGAACCAGTAACATTTGCTAATCTGCTCACCTTGTTTTTTTTGGTAACTCCATCTGCATTTCTAAAGTCCTTCTCTTTGCTCTCACCAGTGCAGCCAAAGTGTTCTTGACCCGCTCTCTGGAGATGCGTCAGCGTGCCCTCGGTCCAGATCACCCAGACTGCGCCCAGTCCCTCAACAACCTGGCCGCGCTGCACACTGAAAGAAGGGAGTACGAGACAGCCGAGGACATGTACGAGAGGGCGCTAGAAATCCGCAAGAAAGCCTTGTCCCCGGACCACCCCTCTCTGGCATACACACTCAAACACCTCGCCATGCTCTATAAACGAAGAGTGAGACACGCGCCTGTTGACTCCGACACATTTGTATTGTTTGTGTTGATCAGCTCATCCGGTGTTGCTTTTTGGCTGGTAATCTCCTTGGATCTGTGTTGCGCAGGGGAAGCTGGAGAAGGCCGTTCCACTGTATGAGCTGTCTTTGGAAATCAGGGAAAAAAGCTTTGGGCCCAAACACCCCAGTGTGGCCACAGCACTGGTCAACCTGGCAGTGATCTACTGCCAGCTGGTGAGACTGCGCGTCACGCTTCTTCCTTCTGTAGCACAAACTCCCGACTCGCATCATTTTGTCATATACTTTGTACAGTGGAGAAACAAGTATCACACCTTGCAACAACTTGCGTAGTTCGTTGGGGAACGTTCTGCACATGGTCATTAGGGAAAATTCCATTAATAACGTGTGGCCTGCTGTCTGAGCGTGACCTGTGACTCTCTTCGTCTTTGGCAGAAGAAGCACGGCGACGCCTTGCCCCTTTATAAACGAGCACTGAAAGTGTACGAGGATAGTTTGGGGCGCTCGCATCCACGGGTCGGAGAGACCCTAAAAAACCTGGCTGTTCTAAGGTACAGTAGTGGAGGTTACATTTGGCTAATCGGACATTTCATCATGAATGTTACGTTATTATGTTGTACGTAATTGTGCATCTTTTTCTGTTTGAATTCCTTTTTCCGATCTAGCTATGAAAAGGGTGACTTTGAGAAAGCAGCGGAGCTTTACAAGCGTGCAATGGAGATTAAAGAGGCAGAGCCGTCATTGGTGTGTGGTAACGCCCCATCTCGTCATTCCTCCAGTGGTGACACATTCAGCCTGAGGGGACCTGCTCCCGTCCCACATGTCCCGAGGTGACTCTTTTAGCCATTTATTGCCACTGATCAGCAAAGGCTGTTTTGACACCTCTGACTACAATAGAGTCGCATCAGAACGAGCTAAAATTCAATGGTTTCATTTCTTTTTAAAAAAGGAGCCTTCCCGGTCATCACTGTGATCGTCATCTGGATAGAGGCTTAGTTTGGTCAGTGGTATTACGGAGTCCACCATATTAGTATTTGAAACCTGCGTATTTACCAGAAGTATTTATAAATATGTCATTATGTGTCTTGAAACTCTGCCAGAAACTCAGGTTTACACAACTTTTAACTCAAATTTCAACTGGTTTATTTGAGCGCATGAGATCAGTCCAGCCGGGAAGGTTTGACATATTCGAATCTACATGACATGATTAATGAGAACGGACACAATCTGTGCTTTCCGATGTGTAGTGGAGATAATTCTATGCACTCTTTCAGTTTTACTTTTTTAAAGCAGCATTCATTGTTTGAAGTGAAAAACCCTAAAAGCCGTATCCAAAAAGAGCTTCTCGAGCTTCTTCTGAGGAGAGTAAATGTGAATTGTTTTAACTGGAAACGGTTAATTTGTTTTTGTATGATTATTAGGAAACTAATAATCATTAGACCTCAAGCACTTTTGTTTTCAAGTCTGCTTTGTGGACATTTTAAATGAATACTAATTGGGAGCCGTCTTCTGCCTCTTGTGTTACGTACGATGTATTCTGCTCTCGCTCTGTACAGGTTAGCTTAGCACATAGCTCACCTTAAATCCTTGAAAGTCCCAGGAAAACATAAGTCAAATTTGAGAGTTTTAGTTTGGATCTTTCCTCTTTTGTAAAACTCTGCAAACACAAAAATATGGCATTATAAACTTCCCCTATACGTATGAGCCTTTCCCAGATTTCATGCTGTTTATGCAAAGCTAAATGTATTTAGAAATATTTTGAGGGACTTGCCGAAACAAATTGTGCCATATACAGTATCTCATCAGGTTGAATCAGAGTGTACATAAAACCAAAACCTATCGTCTCATTGCCAAATATAGAACTTACTATGTATCTTTAGTGTTTTAATACTGTATATTCATGTATTGAGATCACGTAATTAAAATCTATAAAAGCTGTACAGGACAAAAAAAAAAAAAAATCATTCAACATGTCAAGACGATTGTATTCCATCTAATAAATACTTTATTGAGACAACTTAAACATTGTTATAATGTAATGTTGCAGCAGAAATGTTGTTAAAGCTGAGATGATGACAAGAGCGCAAAGTTGAAAAGTCGGGACATTCATTCACTAATTAAAACCTCAGGCAACACACATTAATTAATGCATTAACCGTGATATTTATCTTGGTTAATTGACATTTCATAATTCCACACGCGCACATTCCAAGTGCTATTTTATTTCCCAGTATGTCACCAAATGACGTAAACTGACTGTTTTTGTGGGGGGTTTTGTGTGCGAGATGCCACTAGCAGCACTTTTCATGCATTCCCCCTCTTTAGCTGTTAGAATAAGTCATTCTGTGAGCGCTTGTTTGACATTACATTAATCGGCTTTACATGAGGGCGTTACAAAAAAAAAAAAAAAGTGTTGGTATAGACTCGCGAGAAAAGATACGTCTCGGTAGCAGAATTCCTCCTCAGATTGTTGTCTACAACTTTCTCATCTGAGCCATTAAGTCTTCTAGGCTCTGTTCAGTTTCCTCCACTGTCTCCCCAATTGCTGTATCCTGATTCAAACGTGAAAAAAAACACAGTGTTATCAGATTGCTGTAAAACAAAAAAGGGGCTCTTAGTTAACACAAAAAACATACAAAACCAAGTAAGTAACGTAACAGCTGCACCAAAAAGCTGGATTTTAAAGTATGTTTTCTGTTGCTAGTCATTTACAAGCCCGTATACGTTGAAGTAGCGCTGGGCCCTTTCCACAGCATCATCAAGCCAGGCAGCACTTTCACTTTAAATCGGTATGGCATTAAACGTAAAACCAGAGACTAGAAACTTGCCAGTTTAAAATTTTGCACAGTAACTGGTTGACTTCGCCGTAATAATTTTGTAAATTAGTGATGTCGTATGCTTCCTAAAAAGACAATCAATTCAGGTCTGAGTATTAAACATGTCAAATTACCAGTCGAGGCCTTCAATGCAGTGGTGTCTTAAAGAATACTAACCTCAGCTGGAATGGTATAAGCCACAGTGATGCCTTCTGGGAGGTCAGGCACAGCGCCTGATGCAGCCTGTAACTCTGCTTCAGTCACCTCGGATACCAGTTCAATACCTGCATCAGCCCAGTTGTGTGTGTTAATGCACATAAGTTGATCCGGGCAAGTTATGTTACAGATAGGGCGCGGTTAGCTGTAATAGTAGTTTTTACTCACCCCAATCATTGTCTTCATGCACGACCTCCTCCTCCTCTTCCTGTACAACTTCCACCTTAGGCCGCTCTGCTTCTTTAATCTGAAAAGAAAAAGTCGCACAAATAAACACTGTTAAGTTTCCTCAGCACCGTATAAAAGTCTGTCCAGCCATGAGCATCCTGCTTATGTCAGTTCTGCACTTCTAGTACATAAACACAAACAGCAAGCATGCACACCTTGTACTCCTCCTGTTGTCTCCTGCAGTGGCGGTCATTACATGAGGGGTTGGCTTTCATTGCCATGGAAGGGAAGAAGTCCTGCATGGCGTTGTAGCCGAGATAATAACTGACCGTTCCAAACTTGAGCAGGTATCTGTCAGACAAAACGTTTAATCACAAATGTTGAACTCTACTTTTACAGTTAATGAAATATGGTACAACGTCACACCTTTCAAGTTTCAGCCTGGACATAAACAACCTACTTGAGGACATTTTGCACCAAAAGGCCCGCCACCACGCCCATTGTTGTTGGTAAGCTCGCGGCACACACGCCCTCTCTTTTCAGGGTCTTCTCATCGATGTTGGCTGCCACCACCAGCGGAGGAGCACACTAACGAAGCACACAATACTGTGTTGTAATGCAACTGTGTTTTTCCCATGAGGCAAAGGCATAGGAGTTGAACATATTCAAGCACGATGTTGAAAGGTGAAGAAAAAGTGTTGTCTGTGTTCGGACGTACAGCGAAGCAGGCCGTCTCTCCAGGAATGATGAGCTGGATGTGGCCTGATACGGCGTTCTCACTGACACCGGACTCCATCCAGATCTGACCGAGTTCATTACAGGCCTGAAACAGACGCGGCGAAATTAATACAATCTGCAAGAGTGACATGGATTCCCAGCTCTTTTTGTGACGGGTACATGCTTACTGTATTGATGGCCATTCTCGCTTCAAAGTTGTCCACGCAGCTCAGGATCAGATCCACTGGCTTCCCTTCCTCCAGACCACCATGACTGCAAAATATATATTTTTTTTTGTGGTGAAGTCCTGTGAAATTGAGGGGAACATTGGAAGACTACTACAAACTTGGAGAGCAGGAATGCTGACCTGATTCGATCCATGAAATGTGTAAAATTTTCCATTGTGGTGATATTGTAGTTGTGGGTCTCAAATGACACGTCCGGATTGATGTTTCTGTCGAGAAAAGTGATTCACATTGTAGTTAAAGAAACTGAGTGGCTCTGAAAGTAAAAGTGGATATCTGGTTGATGATAGTTTACCTGAGCGTGTGTTCTGCTGCTTCCACTTTACTGAGGCCCGCCTGGTGAGGCTGGAAGAACAGTCTGTTCATATTGGCCAGCTCTACTTTATCGTAGTCGAAGAGGAGCAACTGCGATGGCACAAAATGAGAGCGGGTGAGCACAAAGGCAAAAAAAAAAAAAAAAAAGTGTAGAATGACATTGACAGAAATGTGTTTTTTTTTGTTTTAAATGTGAGAAATAATGTGAAAGTTTGTATTACCTTACCAATGCCACATCTAGTTAGCATTTCAGCTGTCACACTGCCAACTCCCCCGACACCAACTACAGCTACCGTGAACGTCCGGATTTTCTGTCAACAAATTTGAAGATAGTCGTTCATCCTTCATGATATTAAAACCATCTTTTAACCATGCCCTATCAGGATAAGTCACATTGATAGGTATCCCCTATTATTTTTTTTTGCATCGGTGTAATTGTTTTTAAACAAATCTAATAAAGTCCTAAATTCATATTTGGAAATGAAGATGACAAAAGTAACGTTTTATGGTACCCACAGCATATCAAAAGCCTGACAGATTTTGCACCTGGTATTTAAACTTGCTCAAATTAATATAACAATATTAGCTGACATTGGAAAAACAAATGATTTTGTATAACATTAGATCAATATCAGTTGTTTTTTTCCCCCTATCGGATATGATAATTTATCTTAGGGGTGGAGCAGCAGCAACCACAAACTGGAGCACAGCATAAAAAGCATACAAATATGATACCTCGTAATCATCCACGATGCCCATTCTCTTTAAAGCCATCAAGCGACTGAAATAAAAAAACAAAACAAAAAACAGCTGAGATTATCTTGTGGTCTATGAGGTGCCACTGTTTCTACGGGTGACTCATAAGGCGTCGCCTCTCTGCTTTAATATGAGAAGTTCACACAAAATCCACGAAAAGATAAACAACAACAACAACAACGAAGTATGAAGTTACCTGTACGGGTTGGAATCCACAACTTCGGCGCTCATTTGGTCAATTTTGGGTCTGTTTAGAGCCTGACTGGCAGCATCCTCCGCGGCACACTGCTTCTGCTTACACTTTATCAGCTCGTTTTCCAACTCTCTCACCCTCAACTTCAGTTCCTCCACTGTCGCCATTAGGAAAACGAGTCCTGTAAAACGAAATGTGATGTTATGTGAACAAAAACCGCGGATGAAGCGCTCGAATCGGTGCGGAAAGTACACGTCTTCCCTCCTCAAATCAGCTGTCGGGATGCGTGTTCCCGCAAACAACGTCCGTGCAGAAAACCAGTCCTCGTCACGTAAAAGTGTTCCTACGTCATAAGTAGATCATTCAAACATTCGTTCCAGGATATAAGTTTGCTGTTGGATGCATTTTAGCGTTTGAAACTCCGCGTGAATTAATTTTAAGTAGCTAATATCTTACAGAAATGACTTCCGAGGACGTTACGTAGGTGCGTTCACCCGTAAACGGTCCGACCACTATCGACGCTGTTGAATTCCCCCGCTAATGATTAATCCGGTGTAACTAAAACATGGAAGAGCTGACAACGCTTGTGCGACCACAGCATAAGTTCAACGCGGGCAGTCTCCAAAGGTATCTGTCCGTAAAGGCTCTGGTGTCAAATAATGACACGCTAAACGTCAGGCAGTACAGGTGAGACTTGTTTCACCGTTCCTCTCAAAGCCATCACAAATGTTAATGTTCGCTGATAATTAAAAAAAAAAAATGCGAACAGCCTGTGTTATCTTTCCAGCTGTGGACAGTCCAACCCAACTTTCCTAATCAGGACTCCTTCAAAGAGCTATGTTCTCAGGAAGCAACCACCAGGTGAGCTGCTGCCAGGGGCTCACAAGGTAAGCTTTGCAAACGTGTTTACAACATTATTATGTGTCGCCGTCCAGCAGGGGGAGAAAATTCATTTTTTATTTTTTTTAGTTTGACTGAGGCGTTCATATATGTGACCACAACTATCCAGTTAAAAGCACTGACGAAAAGGTGTTTATGCGAACACCACATTTGACAGAAATAGAATAATATTTCTATAAGAAGAGATCACTGGGATTGAATAACAATTCGTTTTGGAATTAAGTTTAGTGATTAGACTCTTTGACGATTTAAGAGGCATCAAATCACAGCGTAATACAGGGCACTTGACACAGGAACCCAAAAAATATCAAGCAATTCCTGCATGAGCAACATTTGGAAGGAACAACTCCTTTTCAACAGGAAGAAAACCTCCGACAGTGAGGAGGAACCCCTCCGGACTGTGGGGGAACTCGGGAATTTGGCACCATTACAGGGAGATACAAAGTTAGTTGTGTTAAGTTCACGTGCAGGTGCAGATTGTCAGAGAAGTTTTCTTGAAACAGTTGAAGAATCTTAAATGAATCTCCATAAACCTGCAGTCTGTACAACATTATAGTACTTTCTAGAAGCGTTCTAGTACTTTCTAGAAATTCTATGAATTCACAGTCACGTATCAATTTCTGTCTTTGGGAAATTCTAGTTCAAAACTAAGGGACCCGTAGAATAACTTGTTGCCGTAATATCTTGACAACATTGGTGATGTTTTAGCATAGTGTGGTTTACGGTGTGGCGTACTTGACTTTGTTTCGCAGGTGGACAGAGAGTATCGGGTGCAGAAGGCTCTTCTCTCTGCAGGTTTCCCCGTCCCTCAGCCCCTCCTGCACTGCACCGATGTTGGAGTCATTGGAACCCAGTTCTACTTAATGAAACATGTGAAGGTGAGTTTGTACACTCAAACCAAATGTACACGGCTGTCAAGTCATCCACCGCCGGGTCCCTGAATTTCATACATTTGTTGCTGGTTTACTTGACATTCGCTCTATGTTCTAAGGGTCAAAGAGGTATTTTCAGCTCACCTGCGCTGGCTCGCTTATATGTGGCAGCTTGATATACCCAATAGATTCCCAGGAGTCCACACATGTTCTTTGGGATCATATAATAGTTTCATCAGAGAATGTTTTTGTGAAAAGAGACTGTTGTTCACCTCCTGTTGAGCAGGGGCGTATTTTCAGGGATCTTCGTCTCCCTGGAGTGAATCCAGCAGAGAGAACGGCTCTGTATGTGGCTGCAGTGGAAGTGTTGGCAAAGCTACACTCCCTGGACCTGGCATCACTGCATCTTGAAGGGTATGGCAGAGGACCAGGTTATTGCAAGAGACAAGTGAGAAAATGCATTTGACTCAATACATCAAAATAGCTTCATCCTGTAGTATCTTGTCTGGAAGTCTTGTCAGATTCGTAACATTAAGAAATGTCTTTTTCACCTTTTAAAGGTGTCCACCTGGACCAAGCAGTACACTGCAGCAGCTCACAGAGACATTCCAGCTATGAATGAACTGTCTGATTGGTTGATGAAAAATTTGCCAGCCAATGACAGTGAAGTCACACTTGTCCATGGAGACTTCCGATTGGACAACGTGATATTTCATCCAACAGAGGTGCAAATTCTGTGACTAATATTCTAACCACTCTGCCGCATCTGTCACAAAATACTTAACAAAGTGTGTTTGATGTCATAAGGCACGTGTGATAGCAGTGTTGGACTGGGAGCTGTCTACCACCGGGCAGCCCCTGGTAGACCTGGCCTACTTCCTGATGCCTCACTACTGGCCTCCAGATCTCAAATTTAGCAGCACGATGGGAAGTTTGCAAGGAATTGAAGGTAATTTCAGCAATTCATAATAACTTTGAACATGATTAACAGCTATAGAAAATTGGATAGATGACTGGACATATTGTTTTGTCACATCTTTCCTTAAAAATTAGTACATCTATTAAATATTTATGTCAACTCCTAGTATCTACTTATCCCTCCTGCCTTGTCCCTCAATGAGCAGGTATTCCAACTGTGGGCGAACTGATCTCCATTTACTGCAGGTGCCGCGGGATCTCGTCTGCGTTGCCACAGTTGAATTTCCACTTGGCTCTGTCTGTCTTTAAAATGGCAGGAATTGCCCAGGTTTGTACCAAACTAAATTGCAATTAATAACAATAAATAAATTTAAAAAAAAGTTGTGATGTTGCAAATGTATGCTATATATGTCTTGTCATGGATTGATACTGTGTCTTCCTGACTACGAAAGGACCCTGTTAGATTTGTTACTCCTCATTTATGTACCCTTTTTATTTACTAGGGGATCTACGCTCGTCACTTACTGGGTAACGCCAGTGCACCCAATGCAGCTCAGTTCAGCCAGTGTGTGGAGCCGTTGGCTAAGGTTGCCTTGCAGCTTGCACAGGGGTTGGTTGCAGTTATAAACTGATTATTATACAGTGATGTGCTGATATGCTAATTATTATAAATTATGTAATCAGCATTGAGACGGAAAATACATGCTGGTACAAACAGAAGGCTTTGAAAAGGAATTGTTTTTGTGTGCCTGAAAACTGATTGATTCCACCTGCTGACTAAACTTGAAACAGCATCAGTGGGAGTTTGGCTTCCAGCTGTAGCTTCTGATATTCCCTGTTGACATGTTAACAATTGAGATCTGTCTCATGCCAGGCCTCTCACGGGTCCAATAAAGGGCGGACTGTTCCTCCAGACAGTGAAGGGTCAGGCTGTTCTCCAGCAGACAAAAGACTTCATGAGACAATATGTGCTTCCTGCACAGGAGGTTAGTACCAAGAGTTGCCAGGAACAGAACAGATCTTTCTGCCCAGATGGACTTTGAACTTGGACATGAAAGGATTTGACAGACTCGTTCATTCATGCAATCTAGACTAATTAATTAGAATGAGAAAACAATCCGTGCTATTGATTACATCAATTATATTGCGCACTGAATCGTCACCTTTGGCTGGGAATCATATCATTGTTATGCAGTGCACCAGTGTGGACTGAAGCTGGGAGATTTTTTTTTTTTTTCTTAAGGGCAGAGTGGAACAGAGAAAGAACACCGATTTGTTTGTAAATTGTAAACTTGAGAAAATACTCCTATATTTTCTTATTTCATGATGCATGTTCCCCTTGATGAATGGTGTTTATAGTAGTGAGAGTTGACATAGGATTACTATGACCTGCCTTACCTATCCACCTGGTAATACATTTTATTTTTCCCTAGGAAGTTGCAGAGTACTACTCCAAACATGCTCAGTCCACACAGAGGTGGCACATCCCCCAAATAATCGAGGATCTTAAGGTTTGTAAAGATGACGTTGTATCTTATTTAACTCGGAAACTCAACTTAACTTCGGCATAAATATTAGCAAAGTATGAAAAAGCACAATATCAAAAACGCAGTCATGTGTCAGCGAGCTCAGTCCTAAAGTCAAGCATCAAACCAGAAGGTTCAATGATCTGATCCAACTTTCTGAGCTTTGCTTGTCATTACTGGCATCTATTTTGAAAGAAGCATTTAGCACGTGCTTATACTCTGTATAATGTGTGTGTGTGTGTGTGTGTGTGTGTGTGTGTGTGTGTGTGTGTGTGTGTGTGTGTGTGTGTGTGTGTGTGTGTGTGTCCAGGTGAAAGCCAGGGAGGCGGGGCTGTGGAACTTGTTCCTGCCTGCGGTCAGTGGACTCAGTCAATTGGATTATGCCTACATTGCAGAAGAAACTGGACGCTGCCCTTTCGCCCCTGACGTGTTTAACTGCCAGGCTCCAGGTAAAACATCTTACACGGTGGCAGTATTTATGTTAATTTAGAAGCCACGGATACAGTTATGGGTTAATTTTGTCTGTTAAATGACTACTTAGAACATTACCTTGCTCTTTGTGTATATAAAGTAGATCATATTTGCTCATGTTGTTTGCTCGCATTCTCTATAGTCAGGTAAAATCCACTGCCAATGTCAACTTTTATTTGACCATAACAACCATAACTAAAACTGCAAGCAGCTATATGCAACCCTCGCATGCTGCACATCGCGGAGACAGCGGGTCGGGGCATACATCAAAATATGAAAAAAAAAAGTCATACTATGGCGTGTCATCCTGAATATATATATACATATCGTTCAAAATAACGACAATAAATAAGAAATTGCCTTTTAAGGTATTTGTTTGTCTGAAGAGTTAAATCGGTGTTATTAAAGTCCTCAAGAGCAAGTTAGTTTTCAAATTAGGTCATAATTACTGGAAGATGGTGCATATTGTGATGTTTCTTCACAGACACAGGAAATATGGAGGTGCTCCACATGTTTGGCAGTGAGGAACAGAAGACCAAGTGGCTGCAACCGCTACTCAGAGGAGAGATCCGCTCCTGCTTCTGTATGACAGGTATTTCCATGAACATGTCACAAAGGACTGAAAAAAGAAAACATACTATATTCTCTATTATCAGGAGAGGTATGAGTGCTGGAGGCCAAGTTTGAGAAATGGAGTATACTGCAAGAAGGAAAAGATAACTTACTATTGCCGAGGAATTTTCCGTCTTCAGGTTCGGGAGAGACATCCTTATGCGCTCATTATAACCATCCGCACTGTGGCGTCGCCATAGGCAACCCTGAGATAGGGGCCACCAGGTGAAGGGGGGAAAACAATCCTGACTGCAAGGGCTGTTATGACTAGAGAAGGAGGCTGTTGCCAGTGTTCCAAGATTAATCTGGTTTCACGGGTAAAGATCAGGCATCTTATCTGAGAGGCAGTTCATTCAAGTTTTAACTGCAGCCAAGGAGGAAATCTGTATTTTGTATTCACTCTCCTCAATCGAGTATGTCAATAAATAGTTCTATTATAATGGTTGCAATGGTGGAATGCCTACCACTGATTCTGTAAAACACTTGTGTTTTGTATGCCAACATTGAACACAAGTTGACTGTGAGTAATTGCTCCCTGGTTTGTTCCACTTTGCTTTCGACACAGCCTGGAAACATCAGCAGGCCGTTGCCAGAAGTGATTGCAGTGGGTATGAGCACCCTGTGGGTTTTCATAAACACAGATGGTGATTAGTTGTGTTTTTGGGGGATGTCTGTCAGCTGTGGGGTCAATTTCTAAGCCTGAATGATGAGGAACAGGAACCTCCATCTTGGACTGATAAACAATTTCTACTTCTTTTAAGTGTCATCTGCTGCGTTAAATGAAAACGGTGTGAGTGCGTTCCATTTACATGAAGCACTCTGCCTTTGGTTAAAGCTGCAATTCAGAAAGATAGAACATAAAGCAAAGGTATGGGACTATAGATTTAAAACTATATGAGTGTTTGAGGGTGACTATATATGTGTGTCATTGCTTATCTTTTATTTGGTGTAAAATTAGTATGTTGTGGTCCTTTCCCCAGAGCCTGATGTGGCTTCCAGTGACGCAACCAACATGGAGTGCCTTCTTCGCAGGGATAAAGACGACTACATCGTAAATGGCAAAAAATGGTGGAGCAGTGGTAAGTACTTTTCTATTTCCATTTCCTGATACGAGAAAAAAAACAAAAACATTTTATCCCACGCAGAACACTGAAGAGTTTACTGGTTTATTTAGGACTGAAAATGCCATTAGTGACATCCAGCATTTGTTTTATGTCTTCCTGTTGAATTTGCTGATTTGTTGATGTTTTTAAAAGAGTAAACCTGGTAAATGTCAACTGTACTCAAGAGCCTTTCCCAGAAAAGAAGGAGTTAATATATTATCTAGATGTTACTATAACAAAACACTAAAAAGATGCGTGATTACCCAAACTGCTGACATATGGACAACAAAAACAGTGCAGATGACTCATACTGTATAGCACAAACAACTTCTTGACGACCTTAAACATCTTGGATCCATTTCAATCCAGAAAAGATGGCATTAGTTTGCCAGCAAGTTAGACCGGCATAAGGTCACAGATTCCCACCACAATACGTAATCAGCTGGCGTCCACTGATGGACACGTCACCTCTAACTGATGAATCACTGAGACTGATTCAGCTAAATGACCCTAAAATAAATATTAGTATAATTATAAATGTTTATGCCCCTGAAAACACGTCACTCTGCTCCACTGCACTGATTGTATGCATACATTTTATGTGGTAATTCTCTTGATGTTAAAACTAATCTGTGACTCATATGAGGGTCAGTATCAGTGTTTGTTATCAGTCTTATAAATTAACTTTGGCTCTCAATGTTCTGTTTAAAAAAAAACTAAACAATGTAGTTAAACACAGAAAAGCACTCTGCGTATTAGGGCTTAGAATTTAATGGGCAGTTAATATTAAAAATTCAAAACTCACGTTAGAGTTTTTTTTTTTAATGTTTACCACGCACCTCATAAGTCACTGTGAACTCGGAGATATTCATGTAGTTTCCCCTGACAGATGTATGGTCTGTGGGTTTTTCTTAAAGGAAAACAGTGGCCTCTTGTTTTTACAAATCTGCTTGCAATTCCTTCTTGCCGCTGAAAGCTCTGGTTTACCGAGATTGAGCAGAATTTCTACTTCTTGTCTCCATGCCATGCACTGTTTGTGTCTGTCATGCATCTGTAGCTAAGACACTCTTTTTCCTAACATTCCTATTTTTCCTTGGAAGTGAAATGTCCCTCAGATGAAAAAAACATCCTCTGGGGTTACGAGAATGTCCCCTGCCAACATGAATATATCTCTCTGTTAGGAAAGAATGTGGGTGTATTGATGGCCATGTTAATACTTTCTGTGACCTGCGGTTCCTTCGTTAGCCAGCCGTATTATTCAGGGGTGGAAATGTAATGTTTTTTTTTTTTTTTTTGCTTTTGCAGTGAGTCACTGTGTCCATACTCACTCAATCTGGCAACTCCTCGCTGACGTGTTACGGGTGTTCCCCAAATTCACAGCCCAAGGTGCTCTGCAGCTTTCATTATTTTTGTTGACAGTTGTACAGTACCTTTTGCCATAGAAAAACAGAAAGTAAAGACTTTTATTCTGGGAATTTATGCGGTATTTCAAGCTGCTACTCGTCACGGAATAAACCACAATAACTTCAATTTACGGGAAATACTGGTTTATTCACTGTAATCCACTTGCACTACTGAATGATGCTGTTTTCTGTTTTGCTTTCCTTTTTTCCTCTAAAGTTGTTAGTGGTAAACACCGAGTTGCTACATGGGAGGGTCTTTGGACATTTCCAGTGCATATCTGTGGTGTGGAAACAATTTAAGACTGTTCCATCTACATTATAATGGACTAAAATTATTCCCAGACCTGCAATCTGTCATCCTGAAGCCATAAACGTTTCTATTTTCTCTATTTCTACACTCACACAAGTTGACAAGCTGACGTCCACATGTTACCATTATCGGTAGTTTCCAGTGGAGTGCTGGTGGAATCGCACGTCATCATAATGTTGGTCTCTTTCAGGTTAAAGTGAGATTCTTAAGTGGAGAAAAGACATCATTTGACGTTATACTTTAACTCTGAGGCGCGAAATTTCTGCCAATAATTTCTTGACCATTTAAGCCAGGCCTGACGCACATCTGGGTGAGGCTGTAATAATAAATGCACACTGTTAGGCAGAGTTTCGAGGTGGCTTTTTGATATACGGTGCTGTCCAAAAGTATGCTAACGGTAAAGGGACATTTCAGCATACACTGATGAGCCACAACATCAAAACCACTGACGGGGTGAAGTATCAAGTATAACACAAGAGATTTATTTTTGATTTATTGCTATTGCTGGGCTGTTGTATTATAATTAATGCTTCACCTGTCAGTGGTTTTAATGTTATGGCTGATCAGTGTATATAACTTTACAGCTATATAAAAAAAATATATAATCATACATAATATGCCTAAAGCCAGTCTCATTGCTGTCTTTTTGCATAAAGTAGCAAGAACATAAATTTCACTCTACTGTTAACATCCCTTTAGAGTGCACTGTATTGCTAAGCGGGAATCATGTGAGATTTGGTTCTTCCTTGTTTACATATTTTGTCTTACAGCATGTAATTTAATATTCATGTTACCTTGGTAACCCGTCGTTCCTCTGCTTGGACCCTATTAAAGCTGTACCCCAGACTTTTGCGTCTCCAGTCGGACACACCTAGTTTGGGTATTATACAGAGAACAGCTGACACTCATCCAAGTTGCAAGGATTTACAGTGGAAAGAGGATGACGAACAAGTGCTGCAAATGGAAAGAATGGTAAACACTGAAATCATTTTGTGTCTGAGGATCTTTAGGAGGAATGTCTTGTGGATCTGGTCACGACGTTTTTGCCAAAGTAAGCTGATCATTATTTATCACTCTGTAGATAGATCGATAGATAGTTACTTTGTTAAAGTTAAGTAAAGAGGCTTTAATACGCTGTTAGTTTTTGGACTGTGGACACCCAACAACGCCGAGCCTTGATTTGATGTGCTGTGAATGTTTCGGGGTTGGCTTGGCATAGTGTTATATGATGGCACTGAGTAATTTGAAATGGGAAAAAATGTTGAGCCTCATTTCATAGCAATCTGGAGAGAACTAAGGATTGCACTTCACTACAAATCATTTTAATCATCATTATATTATTGAACAAAACAAAAAAAAAGTGAGCAGATGAAAAGTGGCAGTCCCTCTTGAAACTCCTCCAAGGAACATGCGGCTTTGCTGTTTCCTAGTTTGCATGTAGGGGTCCTTCCTGCTGTTTGCCGTTCTGTCTTTGTGTGCCAAATGTTTTTCCACTCAGCGGGTCACCCGCTGTGCAATCAAGCCATCCCTCATCCCAACCCGAAACCACAGCATATAACAAAATGACATGCAGATGATCTGATGGAAGACAAGCACAGATTGTAAGGTTGGATGGGATTTGCTGTGATGAACCAGAGTCGCGTTGTGAATTTCAGCTGGATTCAATTGCAACAGATGTTGGTAGATGTGCTGAAAATCTTTCTTTTATTTAGCAAAATACATAATTTATACAAAATATTTTTCTGCGTTAGTGCATATAAACTCGCTGTACATGTATTCATCACCCTAAGAACTAATATTCAGGGTTACGGATATCTGTATTGTACGATAGTAAATGTATGTACCGGTAAATACATAGAAAACGTAATTTTGCGTAGACGCTTACAGGAAAGTAGCTCCATGTTTGAGTCTTAAATAGTAAAGGTGCTGGTGTCTTGGTCCTCTGAACCAGACAGGGATTGAGTTTGAGTTTGACCTCGCGTGTTCAGCGCAATCTCCACAGCCGCCTCCTCGTTGACGTGTGTCGGGTGTTTCCCGAGACGCTGCCCGAGACGCTTGGCAGCCTTCAGGACGTGACCTCTGAAGGAGGACCCGATGAAGGCGTAGAGGACGGGGTTAATGCAGGCGTGGGTTAGCGCGAGGCTCTCTGTCACCTGGATGGCACGATCCAGGCCCTTGCTGACATCGCAGGAGGTCACGACCATGTAGATGATGTCCATCGCTCGGCACAGCTTGACCACGTTGTAGGGCAGCTGGGTGAGCACGAACACCGCCACCACGGCCAGGAGGACCCGCAGGGCTCGCCACTTCCGGTCCCTCCGCACCCCGGCAGCCTTAGTCAGCACCCGCCCCACCCCGCAGTAGCACACCACCATGACCAAGAAGGGCAGCAAGAACCTCAGGGTCACCTCCAGCAGCTCCAGGGCAGCCTTCGCGGGTCGGGCCATGCTGGGCGGGTAGACAGCTGTGCAACTAGTCCTGTGATGGGAGTGCTTCACTGTGGAGAAGATGAGTTCGGGAAGGCCAAGAAAGCTGGCTAAAGTCCACAAAGCGACACACACCAGGAGCCACTGTCTCCTCACCCGGGGTCCCGTTCCGGCTCTGCCCGACGGACTTTGGGCCACCGCACGGTAGCGGTCCACACTGATGCACGCCAGCAGCAGCATGCCGCAGCTGAAGTTGGTGCTGTAGAGGAAGGAGGTGAGCTTGCAGGCGGCCGAGCCCAGCCTCCAACCGTGGACGGCATCGGCCGCCCAGAAAGGCAGGGTGAAGAGGAGCAGCAGGTCTGAAATGGCGAGGTTGAGGATGCACACGTCGGTCAGGGTCCGCAGTCTCAACCGCGACGTGTAGACCACCACCACCAGGCCGTTGCCGGCCACGCCCACCACCAGAGCCAGGGCGTAGATGACCGGGAGGAAGACGCCGGCAAAAGAACGCACCGCTTCTTTGTCACAGACGGAGTGCTCGTAGTCGTAATCGTAGCTGTCATTGAAGCCGGAGTCCTCGTAGTCGTGGTCCATTTCCATTTCTTCCTGTGCAGAGAAACAGAATACAGTTTAGAGAAGGATTCGTGTGGGAGAACGTTTCACTTTGCCCCCCTTTTTTTTTTTTTTTTTTTTTAATTTGCTCACGCGTGGACGCGGCGTATCGAATATCAATTCAATCCTCGGCCAATTGATGTTTTTTTTTTTTAACATGACAAGAACGGAAAGCACCGGCAAGCCTTGATTTCATCAGAAACAGGAAAAGAGAGTTCTCTCTGTATTCTCCATCAAAGGAATCTCTCCTGCATGGTTTCCCTAATGGCTTAAAGCCACATGTCTCTCGAAACGTGTGGGCTTGAATAAGCCCAGTAAACACAACTCCGAGGCGGAAAAAAAAAAGCAGACAAGAGACTCACAGAGCCTCTAATTACCTTTTGAATTCAGTGAGTTTGTATTCTGGTGGATGATAAGTAATCTACAGACTGCAGGAAATTGCAGCTTTTAGTTCCGTGTTCCTTTAATCACTGGAAAAAAAAAAAAAAGATCAAATCAGTATTCATAGTAAAGCTGTCATCTTTCCTCAAATAGAAGCTGCACCGCACACTGATGACATCTACTACACAGTGTTGTTGTTTTTTTTTTTATCATTTGCTGCTCGCAAACGCTGTCTGATTAATCGAATTAATTCATTTCATTCTGTCCGGAGGAGGAAGTCAAAAGTCAGGAATGACAGGAAATGTGCGGAGAGAGACGAGGATGACTCGCGAGCGCAAAGTCTCCCGCCAGAACATCCACGATTGTTGTTTTGGCTGCGTGCACCGGTTCGACAGGATGTCCCGTCGAAGCAGAGGCTGTCGTCCAGACTCGCTGTTTTGCCAACGTTGCCCTCGTCGCTGTTCACCGCGGGTGGAGACGTCCGCCGAGGGCGAGCAAGCGCGTCGCCGCGCCGACGTTTCTTTGTTTGGAAAGACGACCAGAATCGCCGAGGCGGGACCGCGCTAAGTGCTTCGCCTTACGTCGTTCGCACACTGCGGACGTTAACGTCGTACATTTTTTTTTTTTGGCATTTCGCCTCAGTCTGGCGGAATTCAGGAAGCCGAGGAACCCAACAGCAAAAACACGTTGACGGGCGACGGGCGATGCAAGCGACGCGCCGAGAGGCCGAGATATTTCGCGTCTCGGGATCATCCTGTCAAAAACGCCTGCTGCTAAAGCGCACGAGTCATTTTGCGAAGTGTCCGGGTTTTGTTATGTAATAAGTCATTATCTCCCGGAGAGAAGGCGCACGTACTGAGACAGATGGTCTTCGGAACATTCACAAAAATGCCAAGTATTCACTAATATCAACAGCTGTTACACGTGAAGGGAGAGCAACATGTGCCTTATGTGCCTTTATGTTCCCGTGCGGGGGGTTGTTGGGTTTTGGGTTTTCAAAAGCCAAATACAGAAAATTTGTATTAATGTCTGAATATTGATTCAGTGCGGTGTGTACAAATGTTTAAAATGTAAAGGAAAAAACAACAACTTTTACAGCATTAGAAAAACAGCGCAATAGATTTAGTCATTTAGTTATTCCCTGGATTTAAAAGCACGTTACGTTTCATGAGCGAAGTGACTGTTTTATTTACACTTGGATAGGAAATTTAGCATTTTATGCACAGAAATGCTATTTGAGCAAAGTTACTGAAACAAAAGTCTTGAGTTGTCCTGACGATGAGGTTTAACTTCGACTGACTTGTGATGAATGTGATATATTTAAGTCACGTTCGTAATCGTAAAGCCATTTTCCAAAGAGACAAAACACTAAGGAGACAAACACAGAGAGGTAAACCTGACATGGTTGTCGCTAATTACAGTGAGGTCATGACAACAAGTTTATCTCCTTATCATCACCGCAGTGACAATAATATCATAAACAATCTCAAGCAACACTTGGACTTTGACTGGTAAAGTGAAACCATGACAATCTAAATAAAGCAACACTTGCCCACACATCTCTTGGTATAGTTAGTATGTAACATGTGTTTGGCTATTCTGTTGTTTTAAAATGTACAATATTAACCCTGGTGTTGTCCTCGGGTCAAAATGACCCGCAGCTGCGTTCAACCAAGTTCTATTTTATTTTCATATTTTTTGGGGGGGGATCATCGGTGACAAGGAGGCTGTGAGGGTTTCTTTAAAGAACGATGACCAATGATCCCCCCCCCCAAAAAAAAGAAATAAAATAGAACTTGGTTGAACGCAGCTGCGGGTCATCTTGACCCGAGGACAACACGAGGGTTAAACGCCACGTTCGTGAGTTCCTAATAATATTTCACAAAGTATAAATCTCTCAGCACATAACATGATAAAAAAAAAAAAATTAAAAAAAAAAAGATGCAAGAAAAGTTTGACGTGTTTTGTAGCTGAAAATATAACAAAGTCCTAAAGTTTCTTACCTTTTTGGTGAGAAATGATTGTAGAAAAGATACGAATCGTTTTATGTTGTTGTCTAATCCCGCTTAAACAGCTGTGTATCCTGAGGAAGAAACGCTGTACGTGCTTCAGGACTGAAGTGACTAATCTCTGCTTCAAGCCCGCCCCACTCCTTTCAGTCTGGCTCTGACTGCCCTCGTTCGTGTGAGTGGGAGTGTGTGTGTGTGTGTGTGTGTGTGTGTGCGCGCGCGTGCGTGTGTGTGCGCGTCCGGGATAGACGGCGAAGATGCACACAAATTCTTTTAAGCCTGCATCGTATCCCCCCGTACGCTGTGTGCAAAGAAGACTAAGTTGTTTCTCCACTGACGCAGAGTGTGAACCTCTCTCGCTCCGGAGCATTGTGTCACGTAGGGAGTGCCCCGGTGACGGCACCTTTTGTTTACGTATAAAAAGCATAAAAGCGGGATATGAAATAACATCCGACATGGATAATCTTCGTCCCATTCACGAACCCCTTCGTGATTAGTGCGGTTGGCTAAAAATCGCAGCACGTCGGACGAAGACCCGGCGAAGTAAATCATTCCGTTTTATATGCTTTTACATTTTAAAATTTACAGTTGGCCAAAGTGCACTGGTATGTACTTTTGGTTTTTCTGTTTGTTTGTTTGTTTTTTTTTCCCTTGTGGATACGGTTTCCTCGTTTCCGCTTCCTCATAAACGGTCAACTTGTTTTGAATGTCCTTCTGTCTCACATTCTTTCTCTTCGTGTACATGAAATATATTCTACGACAACAAACAAAGCAAACAGGTTAAGAAACATAAAGTCAATAAATAGTGAAAGCCTTGTTGCGTGTAATTCTTTGCAGCCAAACTTAAAAAAAAAAAAAAATTTGACGAAGAGGAAAAACAAATTATTTTAAGAAATGAAAACTGACCAAATGAAATGTTTTCTTTTCAACAACAACAACAACAACAACAACAAAAATCAGCTGCACAATATGTTTGGATGCCTCTCTCTCTCTCTCTCTCTCTCTCAACAATTACTGGTCTGGTGAGCTTTATTTTCATTCCAGTGGTGATAGGACATGTACCGGCATGACAGCAGGGCTCACCCCTTGTGCGTCGCGGACGAGGCTTGTGTAAAGGTTCACAGGAAAACCCAGGCTGCCCTCGAGGCAAACGGGCTTTCCTCAAAGATGCGATTCGTAGGTGGAGTTACGTCTACATTTCATCGTCTTTGCTATAATGTCGAATTTCTGCGACCGAACATCCGCCAAATTAAGTTTGCTGAAAGCACTCGCACGCGCTCGGTGCTGCGATTCTCATGCTGTGGATATTCAGAGACGATTGATGTCTTGTGTGTCGCTGTCTGGTGTCCATATGTCCCGTCCTGGGGGGACAGTTTTCCTCGCCGGACAGGAATTCAAACAGGAAGGCAAGTCCGTTGGTCACCCTGTCGGTGCCTTTGATAGCGGACTCTCAAACAAGAGGAAATTCCAGAATACCCTACAATTGGCCCTTATCGGTAGCAGTAGATTTGGTTCCCACACAACAGCCGTCCACTCTTGTTTCCGCTGCATCTGGTTAAGGACAAGAGTCGGACTGCGAAAAGTTGCTCCCTCCGTTGCTTGTTGTGCCGCCGGGCAGCAGCGGATATGAACCGCGGTATTTCTGGTCTCGTCCCTGCAGGTGCCGGTAATCCCCAATGCAAAGTGGCCGTTGTGATGTGCAGGAGCGGTTCTCAGGATGTTAGCAGCAGGTCAGTAGAGTATTAGTAGTAGTCCTGTAATCAAGAATATGTAAATGTTTGTTTCCTCTTGTGTGCGATTTAAAAAAAAAAAAAAAATTATACCATGTTTGTGCCAAGAGTCCACACATCTGATGTCATACGCTTTCCACCACAGCTTTTTTTATTATTCCTTGATTTTTATTACCAGTATTTCAGTTTAAACAATTAAGTGTCCCTCTTTTGGTTTAATATAACACATTTTATTGCTTGTTTGTGTACCCTTTGCACTTTACTTGGGAGGCCATTTCTCTTCTGTGACACTTTTAACTGATATGGACTTTGTTCAGGGACACTGAAACGTTCCAGCATGTTCTCACATTTTAACAACAGCCGCGCGTCTCCGCCCGGAGGGTTGCAGTCGCAAAGAAAAAGCGCTTCAAACTCATGTTGACACTTGAGATCAGTCATCGGACTAGTCTGTCTGTCACAAGTGTTGGAAGAGATTCGTGACAAACTTAAGAAACGGCCACACCTAAGACATTTTGTCGGCAGTTCAACAAGACACACACACACACACCCACCCACACCACCTTGTTTGAAGAAGAGTGGGCTGCAGATTCTCACCAGCAGGAGCAGCTGTGAAATGTATTTAGAGCAGCACAGCCTTGTTAAAACGGTCACCGTGTTCAACGCATCATTCCTTCAGCGTTTTCATCGTAAACTTGTTTCTCAGGCACGGCCAGCACAGCATGATCCTCGTTCCTATGGAAACAGCAGGTGTGAAGCTCGTCAGACCGCTGACGGTGTTTGGACAGGATGGTAGGTTGATTTGGGCACAAATGAGTCGCGGGGAACCGATTTAGAATCATTCGAATTTGTATTCAACTTGAATAATTGCATTGAAAATCAGATTTTCTTCCTCCTCGGTGATCTGGCCCCTCCTGGGCAAATTTGGGGAGAATCATCCCCTCAGTCTTGGTCCTGTCTTTTTCAGTCGGTGTATAAAATCAGAAGTATACAGACAGTTGAATTTTCCATGAGGATCCAATTTAGTTTCAGGTGAAACGAATGCAATTTCATAATATTACATTCACGTCATACAAGTATG
Source organism: Brachyistius frenatus (assembly GCF_029030835.1). Lineage (NCBI taxonomy): Eukaryota > Metazoa > Chordata > Actinopteri > Embiotocidae > Brachyistius > Brachyistius frenatus. The sequence goes on from NW_027210646.1 coordinate 243,720, forward strand.
TTGATATTCTGTTTTTTAATGCAATTTGGATTGTATAAATTCAAATGATCTGGTTCAAATTCGATATTTAATGAAAATATTTAAGTCAGGTCAAACAAATTGAAATAAAACGATTCCAGTGACACTTGTTTCTGCCCAAAGGTTTCTGCCATATTATTATATTATTATTATTATTATTATTATATTATTCTGCCATATTCTGCCTCATCGCATTTTCATATTGATCTTTTCCTGTTTTTGTAAAAATTCAAACTTGAGCCGAGCTCTTCTCGATTAATTCACCCATTTCTCTGCTCAGAAGCGATCCACGGAGGCCATTTTGAAGTGCACTTTGAAGACGTGCGCGTCCCTGCCTCCAACATCATTCTCGGTAACTGCCGGCATTGTTTCTTTATCATCTTAAGTCACTCGGGTGTTAAAAAAGGAACGGGAACGTGATTCTTTTATTGTGTCGAAACAATGAAGTGATAAGGGCTTGCCAAGCTCGTGAAGGAGGTCACTGGGACAGAGATGCATTGTCCCTCTTCCCAGACGGTCCACGGTGTCGCTCTCTTTGTCGATTCTGTCCCTCCGTATTTGTCTCCAGGAGAAGGCAGGGGGTTTGAGATTGCCCAGGGGCGCCTGGGGCCGGGCCGGCTGCACCACTGTATGAGAGCTGTTGGCCTGGCCGAGCGGGCGCTGGAGCTCCTCTGCCAGCGGGCTGCTTCCAGGCACACGTTTGGAAAAAAACTGTACCAACATGTGAGTGAATTCCCACTTCCTCCTATTTGAATAATGGTGTCCAGGTACCGTGGGCGTCGAGCTCTTCCCTGCTGCCATCTAGTGGACAGATTCTGTTTTTTTGTTGTTGTTTTTTTAAGATACAGCTCGTGTGAATCTGCTCTCCCTCCCGTGTTCTCCGCCCTGTCTAGGAAGTTGTTGCTCACTGGATAGCGGAGTGCCGTCTGATGATAGAGCAGACCCGCCTGCTGACTCTCCACGCGGCCCACGGTCTGGACACACTGGGCAGCCGGGCTGCTCGCAAGCAGGTAAAAACGGCTGCGTCCCAACCACGTACTAATTTTACACAGCAAATTTTTTTTTCTTTCCTATATTTAATACCTTGCTTTTTGGTGCATTTCTAAAGCTGTTTAACTAGCATGTAAAAATAATAATAATAATAATGCCAGCTGTGAGCAGCAGCCCCCCCCCCCCCCTGTGCTCAGCACTGTGCTTAAATAAAGGACTTTCTTCTTCTTTTTTTTTTTTCTTCCATCACAACATCTGACTCGTTTCAGTACTTTTGTCACTTTTGCGGTGTGGAGCCAACGTACTCGAAACCCGCTTGTAGGGTGGTTTTGGGAACGAGTTCTAGTCTTCGGAAAAGTCGATCACCGTCGCTGTTTTTATAGATTGCCATGATCAAGGTGGCAGCAGGCAGAATGGCCTGTAAGGTGGTGGACTGCGCCATGCAGGTGTATGGAGGAGCAGGCGTGTCTGGAGACTTCCCACTGGCGCAGATGTAAGTTTTCACCCCTCACTCCTCCTCCACCCCCCCCCCACAGAAAAACCAATGAGGATTCAGTAAATCACCTTCCTAATGCCAATATTTCATGCGCCCTCAGGTACGCTTACGCTCGGACTCTGCGCATCGCCGACGGACCGGATGAGGTGCACCTCTCCTCCATAGCGCTTCTAGAACTGAGGGATCAGCTGAAGAAGACGCAGGCTAAACTGTAACGTAAAGAGCATCACGTGACATCTCAAAACTGCCTCAGATGAAAGAATAATCTTGCTAACCAATATATATATATACATATATATTGAAAAAAATTTCCCCTCGGGGATTAATAAAGTAACTACCTAACCTAACCTATATCAATAAATGACCGATTTATAAGCAGCTGTGTATTTTCACAGCATGTTCCTTGACATTAAAATCAAACGTAACATTCCGTGAAAAACTTTTGTCTACGTCATAATTTTATGTTTTAATAATTAAAAAAAAAAAAAAGGACGCTCGATTATTAGGAATTCTTTTTAATGTGAACTACAAAAACAGAAAATGACAGCATGAATATAAGACTATTGTTGTCACACTCTTTCGGGTGTGGTCTACCACATGGATGAATTCCATTTGGAGGTGATGGGGGATCAGGACGCACAAGCACATTATTTTTTTTTTACAATATAAAACAGCAGTGGCCCCATCTTTTTTTTTTGTTTGTTTTTTTGTTTTTGGTACACCAGATGGCAACCCATGCAAACACACCCGTCATTGTCCTCACGTCACACAACTTGGGCAGCGATCTTCAGCTGCCAAATCAGTCAGTTAATCTTTTATACAACATTGCGCAGAGAGGGGCAGGGTGGGAGGAGGAGGGGGGGGGGGAGAGAGAGAGAGAGAGGAGAAGAGGCTGGTTCAAAGGATGGGGATAGGGATGGGGGTAAGGGAGGGGTGGGAGGTGGGGCATCAGTGTTTGCTCTTTTTTGACTTTTTGTGAGATCGGTGTGGGGACCTTGATTTGGAGCGGGACTTCTTCGCCGATTTCTTGGGCGACCTGGAGCGCGACCTCCTGGATCGTTTGGGCGTGCGAGGTGACGAGGGAGATCTAAAGGGACAGAGGACGTAGGACAGCTCTTTGATTCCATCTGAATAATCAGCACGCGGGATCAAATGTTGGCCGAGAAGACCCGGCTGTAGCGGTGCTTGATCGAAGCGGCTGGCTTACCTCTTTGATGACTTTTTGTTGCTGGATCGGGGGGAGTCTTTGTGGGAGGCGCGGGACGACGTGTCTTTAGAGTACGAGCGGTCGGAGCGTTCTGATCTCTCCGAGCGCTCCGAGCGCGGCGAGGACGACCGGCCCCGTCTGCTGGCACTCCGCGTCGGACTGGGAGAGCCGCTGTGACGCCGCTTCCTGTCAACCGGACAGGACAAATATCTGTCAGATAGGAAGTTTAAATAAATCCCACGTTTTACGAAGCGCGCAACAACGCGGGAGACGGAACGCCACCTTCACTCACTGACGAACCAAATGGTCGGCCTCACCTCTCCTTCCTGGTCGGCGTGTCCTCCTTCTCTTTTTCCTTCTTCAGCTCTTTCAACCGGGCCTCGGCTTTCTCCTTCTCTTTCTTCTCCCTCTCTTTCTCCCGTTCAAGTTTCTCCTTTTCTTTTTCCTAGAGAAAAGGAACAGGGCAGTAAGTGGCCGCACTGTCGAGCCCTGCGTTTTGGAGATCACCCTCGGTTAAGTTTGCAGCGCAAAAATCCGAAACCTTTTGAAGTAGTTTGTCCCTGTAGTGCTCCACCTGCTCCTGAATGCCCTGCCCGGGCTTCTTGGGTCTTTTCCCCGACTCGAGCTCGTCTTGGAATTTCATAACTTTAACCTGTGTAAAAAAAAAAAAATAGAAGCAAAATGGTCAAAACAACGAACAGGAGAGGACACGCCGCTGCGTGCGGTATGCGATGGTGGAAGAGTACCTCTATTTCTCGGAGCTTGGTGCGCTTCTCCTCGTTCATTTCAGACATCTTGGACTTCATATCCGAATCGTCTCTGATGGGGTTGGAGTAGCTCAGATTGTCTTCAGAGCGAGGGCTCCTGTCATCGTCATCGCTGTCGTCTTCATCCCTTCAGAGGCGGATGGAAAAAAATGTTGTTGTTGTTTTTGTTTTTTTAAAAAGGTGCCCCGCAGTACGTTATGCTCAGGATTACGCAAAAACAAATAAAACTCACTTTTTCGTTTCCTCTGGCTGCTCAAATACCTCCCATTTTGAGGTTGTCACGGCTGAGGAGCGAACGGAAGGCAAATAAATCACCGGGTACGTTTGTTGGCAATTTACAACAAATGTGCAACATATCCAAACGTTACACACCTAGGAAGGTCTCACCTTGAGCCTGTAATTCCGACTCTTCCACTGCTTCCCATTTCGACGGCGCCACCTTGAAGGCCGTTTCCTTGGACTGATCCACTGGAACCACCGGGGAAACAACGAGAAATTGAGTCGCTGTACGGAAGCTGCGCATATATTACAACATCTGGACTGAGATCGTCCGTAAAACGTCCGGTGTCGAGTGTCTGCACCGCTCACATGGTATTCCATCTATGTCTTCTTCCATGGGCTTGATGGGAACTCCGTCCAGGTCATCCAGAGGGGCCCCGTCGATCGGCGCCCCGTCGATGGGCCCCGCGTCGATCGGCACCCCGTCCACGTCCTCCAGAAGAGTGCCGTCCACGTACTCTCCTATCGGAGCCCCGTCGATGTCCTCTGTAGGCTCAGCCTGGCGCACGGGTAGTGGGGGGAAAAAAAATATATAGATTTGAGTGAGCACTGTAGTAGGTGTTTTGAAGCCGAGTGGGACTTTGAGGGGTGCGGTCGCGCTTAAGGATTCTTACATCTTTTACCTCCACAACGAGGGTAGGGACCTCCTTCTCTGCGGACAGATTGACGAGACCCAGGAAGATGTTCTGCAGCTTGATGAGGAAGGGGTCGGGGTAGACAGCCCAGTCCTCCCACGCCCGGAAACATGACATCACCCGTTGCTGCCACAGGGAGGAAAATCAAGACACGAGTAGCTGAGTGACTTGGGTCATTAACGGGGTAAGTCGTCCGGCTCGTCGAGTCGGCTGAGCAGGAGTTTTGCGTACCTTAAAGTTCTCACACTGAAGGTGGCCTTGTATCGTCTTGTACGTCGCGTTGAGGTCCGAGAAAACCTGGCAGAGTTTCGTCTCAAAACTATTAAGGACAGGGAGAGAGCAATTCGTTGCATTTGAAAAAAAAAAAAAAAGCGGTCAGCTGGAACGCTCACTTTTAAATGATTGGGAATAAAGTACACACGCAGACAACTTACTATTTTCTGTAGTACGACGCGTTGGCTACTTTGGCAGAGGAGTTGTACAGCACGTCGGAAACCAGATATAACCGCGCAATCTGAAACATCAAAGAGAAAATGATCAGCTTGAGATACCGGTCTGAACACCAGTTTCCGTGTTCAGTGTGTTGTGCGTCACCTTCTTGGGCAGAGGAGTCTTTAAGATGGAGAGGGACTCCGTGACGCACTCTACAATCTCTTCAGCAGCTTCAGCGTGACTGAGACAAAACAGCATGGCCTCCGCGATGTCTCCTCTCCGGGGAGACAAAGCACGCAGCATCTCCTCTAGTTTGTCCCGCTCGCTGTGGAGATGAAGGACGGTTTCAGATTAAACTCTCGGTCACAGCAGGGAATTCAACCGACAGTGCAGTTTTGCGACTACGCATGCGGCGGCATGTACGCCGATAGTCACGAGCCAAGTGATCTCACTCTTCTTTCAAGCAGCCTTTCTTGCTGGACTCCTCCTCTTCCTCCTCTTCCTCCCCATCGTCATAAGGGCCGTGGAGGTATGGGTTAAGTGGAGGTGGACGCCACAAAGAACCATTTTTAAACATCCTGAAGTCCTCCGTTTTCCATTTGGCTGGTGCCTCACCCTGGCGAAGTAGTAATTTACAGTAAATGATTAAAAACCGACCCTGCTGGACTGCGACGCCAGAACCGGATGTTTTTCTTCAGCGCGAGCCGGACGACGAGTTTTAACATAGAAAACCAACCTGCAGTATGGAGTAAAGCTTCCACCGGTAGTATACATGTGCTGGGCTCTGGTTCTCAAATAAAAACCTGGAAGAAAAGAAAAAAGAAAAAAAAAAAAAGAAGAAAAGTTGCCCATCAGTCATGACTCTGCATAAGCAGGATTTCAGCTGATAAGACAGATAAGATTTATTATATTTCTGACGTGCAGCTACGCTGACCTGTACATGGGATTGTTGATTTCTCTGTTCATGATCATGGCTTCAAACATTGGGCCTTCACGCACCACAAACTCGATCATTCGGTGGATGAGAGAGAGTAAATTCCTACAAGAAAAACACAGTTAAAGCAAACGGATTCAGACTCAACGGACTCTTTGAGCACTACTAAAAGTCTGCCTATTAAAAGATGAATTTATGCTTGGCGGCCTGACACTCACAACGGTTGCCTAGCAAAAGACGTAATGCATATTTCACAAGAAATGCTGCAGTGCGTAACTGCGGCTGTATTAGGCTCTGATTGAATAGAGCCCTGCCGTGGTAATATCGTAACATACCCGGCACGACACGCTGCCTAAACAGCTTAGCCAAAGATACACGACAATATCTGTTTATTATTCATTTACTATCGCCATGGGACAAAATGAAGGATGAGATGAGACATCTTAGTAGGCAACTGTCAAGAGTGTCACGTGACCAGGGATAAATTAAGTATAACTGTAACTATGCCTCGGGGCCTATGCAGAACATCAATGAATAAATGTCAAAAATCTAAACTGAGGACAAGATAATTGGTAATAAATAAATAAAAAAATCTGGTGACAGCAAAACATTCATATTAATTAAACAAACTAACATCTATCTTTTTTTTTTTTTTTGCGTGAAAATTGCTGCAAAATTAATCTTCAAGTTCATGCCTGTTTTGATTGAGGATACAAGTGCAACGGCTTTTAATCACGTTGCACTGCTTTGACCCTTTCCATGAAATCTTCCTACATTAAAATTGCATTAAATGGGGGAAAAAGTGAAAGTGTCTATGGTAAAGGAGGTAAAGTAGGAGCCAGACATTGATAAGACACTGTATTAACGGTAATATTTGTCAGTACAATGCCTTTCAATTCCCACTCATCTCCTGACTAATGTGAAGTGAAAAAGCAGTACACGAATAGGCCTGAAATAGTTTATCTACTGGTGGACCTGGTACTGACTGAATGCTGTGCAAATGGCTTCACTAAAGTTCTTCTGTGGCATTTTTTTTGGGGGGGGGGGGGGGGGGGATATATGGTGCAGGCTGCATACAATTAGCCTAAAGTGGCCAACGAGACAAAGGATGTCTTTCATTTGACAACACAGATCACATTTACTTGTATTGGAGCCGATCGTACCAATGACGGGGTAAAATTCAGTATACTTTCCCAATCCATCCCATGATGCTTTTCAGGTCCCTCGCTGCTGCAGACAGTTCAACTTGTGCTGCTCACCAAGGCCAATGTCAAAGGTCATATATAGACTAATGCTGGCAGGTTTGGATTTGTTGGCAGGGGCCAGATTTACTGAGCTCCCGATAAGAGTGACAGAGGCCAAGGGGGAAGACGGTCTGAGTGAGCAATGGTCAGAAAGCAGGTTTTCACAACTACAGATCTAGACTCAGCAGACCATGTATGTAGCAGAGGAGCATGTCACTAAAGTTGAGCAACACAATTTAATGTTTATGTATGGAGTGGAACTTGTGAAAGTAATGATCTTTGGCTCTACACAGTGTATTCCATAAGTTCTATGATGACGTTTTCTACATACTGAAAGAAAAAAAATGAATGATGGTGGGATGCGAGAGAGCAAGGTACAAAACAGACTTGTCGGTCAGTATTACTCTATGTACTAGTATGAAGACGTTGTACAGGTGCCTCAACCATTGCTCATCCACACTGACCAGCCCCCTGTAGCATGCAGTGATCAACTGATCAAACTTTTAGCTTCATTATGGGATGTTTTTTTTTTCTAAGTTTGTACACCAATTTAAAAAAAGAAAAACATGTACCTTTCTGTTGGGATAACCACTTTGACTATGGCTTGCGACAGAGTCTGTATATGAAGTCACATCAGATAATAAACATAGAATGTGAGTATTGTTAAAAAGGCAACAGGTGAAAAATATAAAAAATGCATTTAAAAGTGCAAAAAGACAACAATTTTGCTCTACTGCTGTCAGTTTTACTAAAGGCCAAACACCCCTGATACTTAACCACATTAACCATAAACAGCTCTCTGTAACACTGAGCATTTTCCACACGCTAACATTTCATTATACCCACACTTTCATATACAGTGAAACTAGTTTAATTCAGTCAACAAGACAAAATCTAACACTAACAGAGAAACTAGGGGTAAAACCTGCACTTACTGCTCAATACAAAGGCTAACATGTTACCACCACTATTAACAAAACACTGCCATATCCCATGAGAAAATCCTAAGCTTGACATATTGAGTTACCTTCTCAAACTCCTCCTTGTTTTTGGGTGGAGGAAGCAGGGGGGCATTGGGGTTCTTTAGCCTCTCCCGGGGCTGTGCGTTGAAGGGCAGGCCAGAGGGAGGCGGTGGGAGTGTATGCTCCATCATGGAAGGAGGGATGTAGATGGGATGGGGTGGAATAGGCACGCCTTTGCCCCATCCTAATTTCATCTCAAAGTTCATTATCATCTTTCCTGTAATGAAGGTAAGAACGCATAAATTGATATGCAGACACACAAGGGTAAGAAAGAAGACAGGTATGTCTAAATATTAAAAAAAAAATTTTTTTAAATAGAGCTTTGTACCATTTAGGTTCTTGAGTGCTCGCTCAGCATCCCTCCTGTTCATGAAAGCCACAAAGCCACAGTTCCTCTCCCGAGCCCTCTCCTCATCTGTCCTCGGCCACATGATTTTCACACTGGCCAGCGGGCCATAGCGGCCAAACTCTTGACACAGCATCTCCTCGTTCATCTACAAAAAAAAAACAATGACACGAATGGAGAAAACGAATGCTTCATACATGGACATTGAGTAACTACTTGCACAACACAGCCACTTTAAATTAAGGGCTTTAAGCGGCACATTTCACAGGTAAAGAAACAAGGTTCGTGTCCAGCCATACTTTTCACTCCTTATAAAATGTGATTGAATGCAAAAATCACCTGTGGATTGATGTTTCCAAGGTACAAGTTTGTAGTGGATGGGTCTCCGACATCATGGGAACCCGGGGCACAATCATCCAAAACTGCAGACACAGAAAAGAGAAGAGAATTTCCTGGTTTCGTCTGAAAGGACGACATTATTTTCTTAGGAAGATGAAGATATTCACGGCCACTGTATTAAGTCAAAATTACCACTGGACGGACGGTTTCTTCTTGAAGAACCATCCGCTAAAAGAAGCAGAAAAGCAGTATAAATTTTGTTTCAGGGCAAAAGTGGACAAGGGATTGGGGGCGGTGTAAGGCGTGCAGGAGAGGGGCCGTATTTCAGGCCGAGTTAGTACATATAATACCTTCGTGGAACTTGAACACACTTACATGAGCGTCTTCCGTCCGTGCCGGAGAGAGGTTCGAAACGACTAACGCGTCCTTTCATCTTGTGTCGTTCATCCCTTTCTTCTTGTATTCTGCAGGAAACAGCATACAGTACAGTTACATACAGTCTACGTCAAAATCATGAGAAGTTTCCTGATTTTAGAACCACACCACGACACCAGAAAACCTCGAGTTTTCACCACCGTGATCAGTAAAAATTGAACCGATTTCTATGTCGCAACTTACTGTTTAAGTTCTTCTTTGAAAAGCTCCAAGTTGCTCTTTTTCTTTTCTTTTTCGGTGGCTTTCTTCAAAGTCTTAAACACGGGCGGGAAAATATTATCAGCGAAGTCAAAACAAAAGCACCACTTCCTCTAGTAGTACACAAGAGAGGTTATCTCCTGACTGGGATAGTACTCACCTGTCTTTTGTCAATAGCCAAAAATTGAGGTGGGGTTTCCAAAGGCAAGAAGGTTTTTGTTTGGGACTCAAAACGTGATTTAGGCTTGTACAACTTCCCTTTCTTCTCATCAGAAGCTGCTTCATCTGCAGGAGAACGAACGTGTTTATCCTCAACTTAACTCAAAGGGAAATGATGTACTTTTTTTTTTTTTTTTTTCAAAGTTAGTTGATCTGGCGAGCTGCTCTCGTGTCTCAACATATTCTGCAAAAAAAAAAAAAAAAAAAAAAATCACTCAATGTAAATACCGCACCTTTCGTTGCATTTGCGATACCACCGCGGACAAAGGCCTTGACTTTTCCCTCCCCTCCTTCAAAAGCAGCAAGAAACTCCTCGTAAATCTCGGCTGCTGCCCGCTCATCTTCCTGATTGAACAAAGGTGTCGGGAGTCAATAAAAAACAACAACCACAACCCCCCACCCTCCTCAAAGAAGCATTTGGATTACACAGACGCGTACCTTTTTCTTGATTTCATCCTGTTCCTTCTTGCTTAAGGTCCTCTTGGCCACTGCCATCTTGCCGATGCTGAAGGACTTCAGTTTGCTCTCGAGCAGCGCCTGTCGATGTAAACAAAGGCTTTCAACAGGTCCTCCAGAAAAAACCCCGCGAAATACCCCCCACTTCTCCTCCGCGTCCCGGCCGTCGCGAACGTCCCCGCCGCTCCGATAACTCGCTTTGTCGTCCAGCGTGTTTAAAAACGCGTCGGCGGATGAAGTTGATCGGGGTCCATGACGAGGCCTCAACACGTCGGTGTTTCCTGCTAAGCGGCTACACGGAGCTAACGCTCGGACACCGTTAGGCCCCGACCTCCCCCCCTCCTCCCCCCCCCCAAAATATATATATTTTAATTTACTATTTCTAAATTCAAAACGCGTAAACCACCCAAACGTCGTTCAAAAACGACTTAGCCGCGTCCGCGTCTGGTAGTTAGCGAGATAATATTCATTTCCAAATCGACTGCTTTTTTGACGAGGTCCCGTTTGGCGGCAGCTAGTTCGTTAGCTTAGCTTAAGCTAAATTAGCCAGTGCGGCCGGAGAGAGAGAGCCGAGGGTTTAGCTTCGCGCTCGTAACTCTTGGCCTTTAAGGCGAGCTACAAATGTGTAAATAATCTAAGCCGCTCAGGCGAACTATACTTTACGCAATTTTCATCGCAAAGAGGAGCAGCCTAACTAATACAAGCACGAACAGTTTATGTCACCTTAGCGCTAGCTTTCTGAGAGCCACCAGGCGCTCGGTCCGCCATCTTTTGTGGAACTGAACTAAAAATCGATCGCCGATCGGATGATAGCGGCAAACGTGAAAACTTCAGGGGATGTAGTCAATTGCCGAGTCGGTGATGGCTTAAAACTGAATATTTTTCTGTGGGGTGTTTACTCGAAAAGAAAACGCAACTAAAGCAGTATTTCAAGAAAGATTAAAAAAAATAAAAATTAAAAAAGGGAAATTGTAGATACAAAACAAAATCGAGCTGTTAAGCTTCAGCTTATGTAAATTCCGGTTGGTTTCATTATCATATTACAGAAGCTGTAACAATTCATATATTTTTGATTGACCGAATAGCTGCGTAGGCAACCGAGGTCCTAAATCTGTCGAGTCATTTCATGGTGAAAATACAGCAGGTTTATGATGAAATTGCTGATAAAATATTTAGTCCAGCAGGTGGTGCTGTTATTTTACTTCAATTCGATCTCTCTCACCTGTGTGTGTTATTCTGACAAGTCACTGTGGCGATTTCAAACATGTTTTTTTTTATTTATTTTTAATTACGTTTTACCTGGTGTACAATTTACATTCCTGTTTAAAAACTGAAACACCGATATGTGTTATATAACTTTGGGTAGGATATTTATCAAGTCAAGCCCCCCTCCCAAAAAAAAAAAAAAAAAATGTGTGTACGGTCCAATTGATTGGAATGTCAAATCATGACCGTAATTACTTAGAGTCAAGTTTATTCATGCCACCTCCTTACCGGAGGTGCCGTATGAAAGCTAATGTGTGACCCCACACCCTCCCAAGCGCGTTTAAATTTTTTTTTTTTTTTTTTTTTAAATCCCCCCCACCCCCTAAAAAAAAAAAAAAAAAAAAAAAACAGCACCCTGTGCTCCGTCCCTCCTACCACCCAGAACAAACGCTATATTCATCTGCTTGAGCTTGCAGTAGCTGAAACTCCCTGCAGGAACTCCCGGGTACTTTTCCCCTGCGTTTGAGCTGCTGAACACAATGCCATTCATGCCACGGAGCGAAAACAGGCGAAGCGCCTGCTCCGTTTACCCAACAATGTGGAGAACATGCAGCCTTTTTTGCGCATGGACTTTGGTGTTCTTGACAGAAGTCTACGCGCAGTCCCAGCGGAGGTACACCTTTATTCACTTTTTTTTTTTTTCCCTTTAAATTAATTTAAAAGATTTATAGGCAAGCAAGGTGTCACGGATCCCATGTAGCCTGTGGAGAAGCAGCGTCAGTACACGGGAGTTTATAGAGGAATATTCTGCAGTATGGGCTGCCTCAGGACATATGACGCATTGGCGAGGAATTAAATCTGTGCCAAAACAACTGCAGATTATCATTAACGATCTCTTTTTTTTTTTAATTTTTTTTATTATTATTATTGTTTTACCACATGATCATCTTCATTTGATATTCATAGCAAGCATTTTCTTTTCCTCAGACCAACCTTCACATGTGGCGGAAACATCACAGGGGAGTCTGGAGTAATCGGGAGCCAGGGGTACCCAGGAGTTTACCCTCCAAATACCAAATGCGTGTGGAGAATCACAGTGAGTCCATTTACATGTGCACATGTTTTTCTTTCTCTCCTAAAACAGACTGTCAATTAATAAGACACCAAACAGCTGTACAGTAGTTTAACACTATTTGGCTATAAAACTCCCCATTTTCTTCTAAAACTACATCTACAGACAGTTTAAGGCAAATTCTGCTGGCTGGCTCTGTTACATTACTGTACTTTGCAGCAGTGAAGCTGATGGTGCGGCTGAACCAGCTGCATTTAACCTGGTTCTTAAGTGAAGTATCCAGTTTAGTGAATCAAACTTTTGGGAGTCTCTGTTTTACAAAATTTAAGTAACAATACAAAGTGCAATTGAAACCTTTTATGTAATTTTGTATTACATGATAATACCAATCATTTTAAATTGACCCCTAATGCACTGTGTTTTCCACCCAGGTCCCAGAGGGCAGGGTGGTGGTCCTGTCATTCCGCTACATTGATCTGGAGAGTGACAACCTGTGTCGCTATGACTACGTGGATGTTTACAGTGGCCATGTCAATGGGCAGAGACTCGGTCGCTTCTGTGGGACCTTCAAGCCAGGAGCCCTTGTTTCCACGGGCAACAAGATGCTCCTGCAGATGGTATCTGATGCCAACACTGCTGGGAGTGGCTTCCTTGCCGTTTTCTCTGCTGCCCACCCACATGAGAGAGGTAGGCACCCTTCCTCTTAATGAAGCCGTTTAGCTCAAAGATCTCAAAGTTGCAACCCAGCAGCTGTGTAGAGAATATCGTTGTCCGAGCATGTGATGGAGAGCCACGTGGGACTGTTTCAACATGAGTCGCTTCAGTGAGGTCACTGAATGGTACAGAGACAGACAAATTTAGCCTCCTCAAGTAGCTTTTGCATAATTCGGTGAATCACATTCAAGACATGCAGACACCTAGTAAAACAAAAGGAAGAATAGTTTTTCTTCTGCTCAGTAAAAGCCGGTGACCTCCGGGCATTTCATTTGTCTGAGACGAGGCTGTGGGTTTAAAGTTCATGTGGACAAAAAAAGAGCTGCACTTTAACTCCTCTCACAGTACGACAAGGAATTTCTCACTCACTTTTTTTCCCGTTGCATTTCAGTAGAACACAGGTCAGAAGTGTCACTTAGTGGGCCTCTTCCCTCCCGCCCGGTTGAAAAGTCCTATCTACTGTTTCTGTGGAATTTTAATGGATGGTTCTCTGGAGCCGACAAGCTGACAGCTACAATGGACAATGTCTATTGACCAACCTGTCTGGCTCTTAAGCACGTACTGGTAGCAGAAAGACTGTTGCCGTGCTGCCTGTAAACACTTGTCAAAACTTTACAGCACAACATGTCCTTTGTTTGCCAAGTGTCTATTTTTTGACTGCTCTAAACTGTACTTCTATCTTAGTCATTTTGGAAAGGATGTATCACTTGAAAACGTGTTGCCTTAAAGAGATGCAATTGTTTCTTGTGTGGTCATTGAACTTATGTTTTTCTTATTTTTAACACGACTAGAAGCATGTCGTCTCTTTAAACCGCTCACTGCACACTGAACTCCCTCATTGGCATCTTAAGTTGCTCATATGGCACAAAAAGTAAATAAGAGCACCTATTGAAGTAGACAAGTGGTTTGCATTGCATGATCATACTTTTGATTCCATTTAAAAGGATGGTAAATAAGATCTGGATAATTTCCTTCAAGCAATAGGAATAATGTTTTGATCCTTCATTGTGTAATCACAGCCCCGGTGATGACCCGTGAATAACCTCAGTCTCTTCTCCACAGGGGAACAATACTGTGGAGGCAGGCTGGACAAGCCATCTGGGACTTTCAAAACGCCCAATTGGCCGGAGAAGGACTACCCGGCTGGGGTCACCTGCTCCTGGCATATAGTGGCACCTAAAAACCAGGTCAGACCTTTAACATTCAAATTGCCTTATTTTTTTTAAAGATAAGAACAAGTGTGAATTTCTGATTGGAAAATGGCCCCTAGAAGTTTAGGAAAATTGGTCCATTGGTACCTGTCAATAAATGACTTTTTTTTTTTTTTCATCCATCCCTGTCTTCACAATGTTTTCCTAGTAGATCATTGATGAGGGAACATTAGTGGATAAATAAGTAAATATCATCTTGAAATAAAACTTTACTTTACTTTGACTGTCCTTTTACTACCCCTTTCTTAGAAAGATAGTGTACCCATTTGACCTAAGAGTCTATTACAAGGTTTTGCTTCAGAGCAGATTTCTTTATAACTTGTCTTCTGCTGCAGATTATTGAAGTGAAGTTTGAGAAGTTTGACGTAGAACGAGATAACTACTGCCGCTACGACCATGTCTCCATATTCAACGGGCCCGAAATAAACGATGCGAAGAGGATCGGCAAATACTGCGGAGACAGCCCCCCAGCGTAGGTGATTTCTGTCATGCACAAGCTGCTATTTTCCCAAAAAATATCCTCCCTATGACTTCACCTCAGTTGATCCTCAGTCTGCTTTCCTGTGTCGCTCCGCAGCCCAGTGTTCTCAGAGGGGAATCAGCTCCTTATCCAGTTCCTGTCAGATCTCAGTCTAACCGCAGATGGCTTTATTGGACACTACAAGTTTAGACCAAAGAAATTCCCCATCACCACGACACCACCTACCACTACTACACAGCCTGTCACCACCAGGGCCATACGTAGGTACCACCTTGCATCAAATAAAAAAACATTAGAAGATTTTTAACATCTGGGTTTAATGATGTCACCATGATAATGGCTTTAAACTAGTGGATTCACTTACCAACATGTTTTGCTTTAAACACAATGGCCATCTGGAATCTGCCTCTGACAGCAGATCTGGGCAGGAGAGGGAATGAGGGAAGTGAATTTCTTCAACTCCTCCTTCAAGCTTTAACTCTGACTCAGAGCTTCTTCACTGTACATGTGGTGACGAACATTTGTACAAATATTATGTTTACATAAAGTAATTCAAATTGAAAATTCAAAAGTCAAACAAATACAGTTTATATTCACAATTCAACATATAGTTATGATGTAGAAGTCTCCACTGAGCAGTGAGTCAATAGGACATTCTGTACTAAAGAGTGTAAGTTCCATTAAGGATGCAGCCCAGTACATGTTCAAACATAACATGTGCCAAAACTCTGTGTTTTGCTCACATTTCTCTTGGGCATAAAATAAGTCAATATACCGCATGGGTGTGCACCCACGATCACAGCTCATTTTCATACTCAAACTGTTGTTCTTTCCCTCAGTCAGGCCAGGTTATTTTGGCATTTTCCTGCCATGATGTCATACTGTGACATTGCTCTCTAGTTGGCTTATCTTCCCTGACTTTTCCCCCTCCAAGAAGAAAAATATTTAGACAGTCACCTTATATTTTTCTTTCAGCCTCAGTTCTTTCCTTTATGGACTCTTTACTATCGCTAACATGAAAAACAAATGTTCACTGGTCACATTATCTTGGTATTTTACACACTGTACATTGTGTCTGATGCTGACAGCCATTCATTTGGAGGGAATCTTCTGTAACTTAGAATAGGCAGTAAATGAATCACAGGAGAAACAGATGTAACCCTAAGTTGCATGCTCGCATCACAAAATTACAGAGATTGAATTTTGTTTCATGTGTGTGGCTGTCTCTCTCTCTGCAGCTCTGAAGTACTCTGTTGCTCTGTGCCAGCAGAAATGCAAAAGACGAGGAACACTTGAGAGCAATTACTGCTCCAGCAATTTTGGTAAGAACATCGGTGCTCGTTGCAGTTCATCGAACCCTCATACAGTCGCTGATATATTCTAGCCTTTTATGTCTTATTATTCAATATATGTTCTGTTCAAAACATCCTAAGCAGTCTAAAGTACACGCAGTTCCAAGATCTGTATCTGCAGATCCCACGCTAGCGTCGGCAGGCAAAACTCTGCTGCAACTGGCAGTTTATAGTCCTGATCATGTCACTATCTTTGCTCCTCTGATTTTTCCCTGCGCATCTGAAAGACTTCCTTGATAGGCTGTCAGGAACTGAAAGACTGTATACAGTAGAGCACAGTTACCTCCAGTGTAAGCACACACACACACACACACACACACACACACACACACACACACACACACACACACACACACACACACACACACACACACACACACACACACAGTTACTGACGGGCAGTAAATGAACGTGTTGATTCGTGCTCGGCCTCCGTTTGCTTCTCTCTCGCTCTTTGATGTTTTCCTCTCCGAGATGTTTGCCGCATGTGTTAGATTGGCATTTCAAAGAAGTTCCCTTGGATTTGCATCAGGAACTGAGGAAAGGCAAGCGATGTGGTGGTGCATGTGGAAAAAGTCACCCATCTGATGTGGTAGCAGAATCAACGCAGGATACGTGACATCATTTTTTTTTAATGAAGGGGTGAGACAGCAGGCTGAGAATAGTTTGTCTAATCAACACTTGAAGTCAAAACTGTTGGTATTGTTTAATTCAGTTAAATGTTTTGAATTGTCAAAAGCAGTTTGCTGGTTTATGTAACAGTAGCAACAGACACAATAACTGAGACAGGCAAGTCCTCTGGCTACTTTCATCCCTGTCAGGAAATGAAACAGGCAGTACATGAAGTGCAGACATATTGGTACCAGCCGTGTAAAGAATCCTGTTCATGCTGCATTCACTCCCCTGGCTCCACTATCACTCACCTGTCAGCGCTAAATGTCACGTTTCCTTGAGTTATAACAACAAAACGGTATTTTTGGAGACCTGGTCAGACTAAACAGGAAATGACTGAAACTTCACCCAGCACATTTGTTTCCCATCAGACAGGAAAATAATAAATAGGGGCAAGTAGCAGCTCTCTATTCTGATCAGTTAAACTGTAAAATGATTTCTCATAAAGCTTCAAAATATGAATCTTTTGTTTTGCTTGTTTTTGTTCACCCGAGTCCAAATCTAAAAAACTATTTAGCACACAGACACACTGACCTGCTATCTTTTTTTCTATCCAGTGACGTCTGCTCCACCGAGTTACCTGCGAAACATTTCAGTTGTCTGCTCCATAGTCATGATATCACACATTTAACTTGGCTTCATCAGTCAGGGCTGCACTTACATCTTTTATGAAAGCCTTACAGTAAGTGATACCTTTGACGTTAAAATGTCTGAGTTTGTGAGAAGAAGCTCTCAGCTCATTGACGGATGAAGAAGCTGTAAAAAAGTAAAAAGGAGAGTGTTGATAGCCTGAAAGGATATGTTAGGGAGCCTATGCTGTTAATCTAAAATAACATTTTTACAGACAGGCTGCACTTCAAAGAGGAGCAAGTGAAATTTATTAGGCGCACATTATTCACATTTCTGTGAGATTACAATAAAACAATAAAAAAAAACAGATTTCCGCCACTACAGCTGTTTCTGTGTTAAATTCTCCACTGTAAACTCCAGGCTGCCCTCTCTCTCATATTGAAACATGGGCTTGTATTTTGTCACAATATTCATACAATATGAGCCCCATGTTTCTAAATCCACTGCTGATCGGAAACACAGAAGCGTATTTATTGTAACCCACAGCATAACAAACTATAAAAGTCCTGTTTTTAAATGCTTTTTACAGATCAACACTTGTTAAAGTAGTTTACAGTCACTTTGTAATTCATATAAAACAAATTGTCTGGCTATATTCACGTTATATTTGAAAAGACGTGTTTTGCGGTGTTTTTCTTGGTAAATTACAGCACTTTTGTACGTTTGATGTGTTTTTTCATCGCTGTTTTTTTGTGTGTCTATGACAGTGATATCTGGGACTGTCATTACCGCGGTGATGAGAGGAGGAAGCATGTACGCCACTGTCTCCATCATCAACGTGTATAAAGAGGGCAGCCTGGCCATCCAGCAGGCAGGAAAGACCATGAGTACCAAGATCATTATCCTGTGCAAGAAGTGCCCATTTATCCGAAGAGGTGAGCGTGCAGCATGCAGGTGGAGTTAAATGGGCTCATTGTCCTTGAGAGTTTTCTTTTTTGATGTACGAACCAGAAATTAGTCATTATCTAAACGATGATAACCACAATGCAGTTCCTGGTTGACTGTTATGAATAACCCATGGCTCTGAGTTTGCCTCCTTTGCTGTGTGTTGATAGAGCTCAGCCCAAAGTGTTAGGTGAGCGACACAACTCGATGTCCAAGCAGTCAATGAAACACTCGATGTGTTTATATCCATGCATATAAACATATGGTATACAGACCTGCCACGTGCAGCTTCTCATGTTTGGCCTCCCTGAATGTCTCTGCCGTTCCGCCACTGCATTCAGGTTTTTTGTGTGTGACCTCACCAGGTTTGAACTACATCTTCATGGGCCATGTGGACGAGGAGGGCCGGGGGAAGATCGCGCCGCACCACTTCGTTATGGCATTCAAGTCAAAGGACCAGAAGGGACTGAACGTTCTGAAAAACAAGCAGTGCTGAGTTCCAGTGTCTCTGAGGATCTCCACTGAACTGGTCGGGCCGAGGCTCAGCTGCGGATGGAAACGATTAAGCAAGAAAATAAGAAAGAAAAGAAAACAACCTCCGTGTCAACAACACAAACACAGGACGCAAAACCAAAACTGAATCTGGATGCAGAGCTGCCAGGGCAAATCATACAATCTACATAATTCATTCAATTAGGGGGAACTCGGATTTGTGTATTTATTCATTTTGCTGCGGATCGCATGGTTTTGGAACCGCAAATTCCAATCTGTCTTTTATTAAAAAGAGCTGTCAGTTAGTCTGTTTTCAAACTTCAGATTATTCAGCAACTAAGTGAGTTAAAGTTTCCACCTCTGTTCTCACGTCATCCTCTGCCTCGTCACACTCCTGTCACTCTCACTAACAGCTCAGAAAAGGCAGTTCAGAAATTCACTGAAATATTTCACACGAAAAACAATATTCAAATGGTTTAAAATGTTCAGCATGCACCTGTCCTGACATCATATAATGGCACTTTTACTTTAAAATTATTCCACGTTCTGTCTTTCAGTTTTTCCCTTTGAGGCTGTAGAGTACAATGTGAATGAAGACTGGAATAAATGCATTATATTGACAGAATAGTCTTAAATTTGATAGATGTGATTACTATATATAGGGGATTTGTTGCAGCTGATAGTAATTTCCTGTGTTCAGTTTTAATGGGCAGGTTTGGAAGTTAGAAATGTGGTGATCTAAAGTGCAATATTTAATATATACAAGTTTCTTTAAAAAAAAAAAAAAATTTCTGCTGGTCTTATGTGAAACAAGTGAGGACCTTCCTAGCTGAAGCTTTTTTCTTTAGTTTGTTTATGGATGTAAAGCACCGCCATCATTATCTGTCATTTACTTACTGTCAGTGTTTTTAAAGGCAAAGGTATGAAATGAAAACTATTTTCATAAGAAAAAGTCTCTGAATATTATTTTATTTATTTAATTGTTTTCATTTGCCCAAATAAAACTTATATGTTTTACTTTCATTTGTCTCTTTCTGCAAGAACGTTCCGCCAGAAAGCAAAATGTCTAATAATATTTGATGGGATCTGTTTAGTCACGGCACCTATGCTCCTCTGAGCATGAGAACAGATCAGGTGTGAGTAACGTGACTCTCACATGGTCTAGGCTATTGGAGAGTTGTATGAACAGTTGATTGTGTTGTAAATTTAAAACCTGTTGTAGTCAAAATCATTTAACTTCTTAAAAAAAAAAATTAAAAAAAAAAAATCCCAAAAGCAGCATTTGTATTGAGGAACAGGTCTCAGCTCTTAATGCCATTAAATCCTCAGCCGGTCACATTTATTCCATAAATCTTTATTTATCTTTCTGTTGAAAACAATGGCTTTCTTTATTTACAAAAAAAAGGCTTAAATAGCTGGGTAATAGATAGGGGGCCTGAGTCTGGAGGCTTTGGTGGAGAATATATATATATATATATATATATATATATATATATAAGATCCAGGTTTAAAAGTTGCCTCTGTGACGCAAAAGCGCAGAGTTTTTGCACATACTCGGGTCACACAGAATCCCAGATAAACAAGAAGCAAAGATTTTGTCAAGAGGAGATGGAAAAGATAAATAATAAATAGTCTGTTTCTTAGCTCCTCGGGTAGAACATGGCATATTTGGATGTCCGGAAGCCCAACAGGTCTCTCATCTCGTTGCGAAACTTGGACAGATCCTGGCGCAGGTCGTTCAGATTCTCCACCGTGGCCTGGTCTGTGCTCTGCATCTTCTGCCGCGTGGAGGTCAAGTAGCGGTGAACCAGACAACACATGATCTTCTGGTAGTTCTCATCACGCTTCTGCTTCAGGTTCTTCCACTCCTGGATGGAAAAGGACGAGGGAGGAAATCAGACAGATGATAAAACATTGCATAAGCCTCAGATGATCATTTGTTTAGGATTAGGGAAAGGGATTAAGTTTAATAAAATCAAAACAACACCTAATTAATGTCTAAGGTTGTGAGAGTTTGGAAGTTAATTTTTCTCACCTTAAGGCTATTCTGTCTCTTCACCTTGCCCTTTGAGGTATGTGAACAGATCCACTTGCTCATGCTGGTCACCAAGTAGCAGACAGTCTTTGGGGAGGGCAGGATGTTGAAGGGAGGAGGCAGGGTGCACTTGTCATCAAAGTAGCTGAGCCAGAGTTTGGCCCGAGCAAACTTCCACTCCTTATCCTCGTGATTCTGTAAATGAAACAGGGACACACACAGCTTTCACACACAGCTCTACAGACTTAATCCTGAAAATGGAAAACCGCTGTTTTGATGGAAAACCTTTCGGGGGACAGATCTTATCTGAACAATGTGTTGTTGTACTTTACATAATCAAAGTCAAAGGAAGTATGACATGTACAAAGTGGTTTCAAAATGAAAGCACTTAACATCTGTGCAACATTTCAGGGTGACGCAGAGCTAAATTACATTTTTAACAGTACACATAAATGAAAGCCATTGCAAACTATCCGTTCCAAGATCAACTCAAATTGTCCTTGACGACACTGAAAATGTTCTGCCCCAAAACTTGTTCACACTCACAGCAATTTGTCTGAAACTTTTATGGAGCATGGCCACCAGAAGCTTAGTCAGCACAATAACCACCACGATGTTGTATGTGCCGATGATCATGGCCCCCACGCAAGAGCGCAGCTCTTCTGTGTAGCTGATGCGAGTGACGAAGAGTGCAACGTGTGCCAGGGAGAAGATGTACCAGAAAAGGGTGTAGCAGGTCCCCATAAACCTGTGGAACAGAAGAAGCCACGTTACGGCTGTCAGCCATGTTGGGCTACATATCTGCCAAAAAGATTTCACGGTATAACCCCAAAATATATATTTCATTGTGTAGCTAGCGCATTAGCAAAACTGTAGGAAGGTGTGCTCGACTGCACAATATGTCAAAAAAAAAAAAACTGTAGGAGAGGAGCAAGCAAAAAGAGACTAGAACATTTTGACAGTTGTGGAGACCTTATTCTTTAATCTGACGTTTGGGCATAAAACTGCTTTCTTCAAAGTTAAAAAATTTGACAAAAGACATCATATATAAAGCTACTGGGTCACCTGGATGTGCATGCATAACAGCGTCTATGTCCGGGCTAAGGTGAACACAAAACTCCTCAATGTTAGCTATGTGTCACTTCACTAACCCTGTTATTAGGGTTTATTCATCAGAAAAACTGTCATTACTGAACCAGTTGTGTCATTACAACCCCGTATACACAGACAACCTCTAACGTCCCTCAACAAGTATTCTGAACATTCATCACTGACGTCATTCATGTCCAAAATGACGGATTGAGGTTTGCCCTTACGTGTGGAATGCATCATTGCTCTGCTGCTGGCAGAAGATGCCCTCACAGTCCTTGGCCGGATCCTTGTCTGGGTCTTTCTGGTCCTTTCCATACAGCTGGGTGAGTCCAATGGTGAAGGAGAATAACACGAGCAGGAAGAGGCCCAGAAACTTTCCAAACTCCTGCAGCATTTGACCCATGGAGATCTGCCGAGAGAATAACATGTCTGTTAATCCCCTGTTAATCCACAATAACAGTTTCCTCCAAGCAATCTCAGTGATCCTAATTAACCTTCGTGGGGCTGCCTGAGGTCAGACCTGACTCTACTGAGAGTCTGATCTGTATAACGTTTGATGGGTTTTAAAATGTTTACAACTAATACGTTAATGCAGTTGCCCAGTAAATCAATAAAATACTTTTAGCACAAAATGAAATCAAATGAGATTTTTGGGGGATGTTTTCTGTGGGGTTTGTCTAATGAGATTTGATAAACTAGATTCTCTGCATTCTTTAATTATAAAGATTTTGTGCACTACTGTTTAATGTTTTTTCACTGGCTGAATTTCAGAATCATAGAGCACAATAACTCGTATAAGAACTCGGGCTTTCTTTTAAATATGGCAAGGAAAGTATAAATTATATAACAGTTAAAATTGTAGCAATGCATCAGGTTTGCTAACTCTGTGTTTATATTTTTGTATTACATTTAGAATTAGCTTCATTTCAGTTTATTTTAGCATAATTTGTTACCTTCTAAATTTGTTTACTAAACCTTTACACCTCCATTTCCTCCCTAATTCATTAACACCTTAAAGGTAGCAATATTTCTTCTTAAATGTGATGTTTTGATAATCTTTCACCACCCTTTCTGGCCACTTGTAGCTTTTTTATTTAGTTTAACCATGTTCTTGTTTAGCAGTGATTCCCCAGGGAAGAGGAAAAAGCAACATATTCTAGCAGCCGGAGTGCTTTCACCCTACCGGAGAGGGAAAAGTCAGCATGGAGCAAACCAGAAAGAGGACTGGAAGACAGAGAAAGTCTTCTCAGACTACTGGAAACCCCCTATTTATAGACCTGAGTGGTTTATCTGTGTACAAGGACATAGAGATGCTCAAACAAGGTCAGAGTGTCCAGTGTGAGGGGGCAGAAACCACTCTGCCTGCACCTCAAGGTCAATGACATCTGGCGTGTTTGTGCTGAAAGCTGTGCAGCTTGTTTGAGGAGAGGGGTTGGTTTACTCCTCTGCCACTTTGTACACATCTGATTTAAGAGCTGAGGCTGTTCCCTGCTTGCCGAGCCTGACAGGTAGCCTAACTTAGTTACTGTACAAACAGGGGTGGAATGTAGCAGGTCAGTCGCTCCTAACCTTGACTGGAAAAGGTCTAATGCCTTTATGGTGCCTTAAACACATCTATGCACCTACAGACAAACACTCTCTTACAAAAAAAAACAACCTACATAATACACCAGCATTGGATATCAATGTGTCAAATTAAGCATATTGAACGTGCAAATAAACAAATCTCTTTTTTATTTTTACATTAAACGCACTCAGTAGCTGTTTAAAACATCATTAAAACTTGGATGTAGTGTCAAACTGGGACATGATTTGTGTCTATTCGACACTCATACATGTAGCCCAGCTGACCATCAGTTATGACAGATTAATACTGCCGCTGAGGTTAAGTCTGGGTGAGCAGATACACACACACACACACACACACACACACACACACACACACACACACACACACACACACACACACACACACACACACACACACACACACACACACACACACACACACACACACACACAGCATTCCAGTCAGTCTTTCCAAACTCAGCAGGGGGCACTATACCCAGCAGAAATGTGAGCTGGCCTCTTCGGGGAGGAAGGAATCAGAGAAACTTTCATTACTGCAACCCACACAGCACTGACTCACAGTCTGTGTGTGCTTCTGTGTGCGCGCATGTGAGTGGGAGCTCGTCTGAGTGCAACTGGATGGCACACAGGCATGCTCAGATATCACAAGAGTGTGGAAATGTGTGGGTGCATGTGCATTAGTGGAAGAGGTGTGTCTGCCATGTGAGTGCGAGTGCGGCCGCGAATACACAGCCACATCTATTTCCAAAGCTAATAATTTTTCCATCCCTCCAAGCCAGACGGTGATGTCACAGAGCAGAATGGAGGAGAAGGGAAAGAGGTGGAGGGGGGGATATGAGAGGAAAGCAGAGAGATTGAGGGGATTGTAGCCTAAAAGTGCTCATTAACAATCTCCAGAGTGCCCTTACTGTTTTATAGGTCAACCACAAACAGCACCTAAATTTAATGACAGGAAGGCATCCCTACAAATAGAGAGACCTCACTGCATACCTGAATACTGCTTTATGTAATAAAAGTCTTACACGAGGGGGAAAAAATGAAAATCTAAAGACTCTAAGAATCTAAAGTCCGGCGTTGGCTGTCGATAATTTCTCTCTGCCAGCTGGCTGATGATACGCAATATCATGATGCGATGAAAAGGGACACCTAAATGGCACAGAGATTGTTCAAGGGCCTGAGCTGAAAATATGCAAACCAGATTTTTGGCTTGTCTGATGCTACAAAATCAGAGAAACTATTATTTTTACCAGATGAAATGTTGGCTTTTAGATTTTTTGTTTTTCATCGCATGAGAGCAACTCAATCTTTACAATTCCACTGCTAAATATTTCTAGAACCTTTTGCAAAAACAAAGAAATGTCAGCTAATTCTGGTTAAGAATAGCTGATCAAGCAAATTTAATGCAACTTTTTTTTATGATTCAGAGACATTTACAGAAGACTTTGCACTTCATCTTTTCTAGACACAGTTCCTGCACTTAATGTGCTGCAGTCACATACACTGCTCCAAAAAAATAAAGGGAACACTTAAACAACACAATGTAACTCCAAGTCCATCACACTTCTGGGAAATCAACCTGTCCAGTTAGGAAGCAACACTGATTGTGAATCAATTTCACCTGCTGTTGTGCAAATGGAACAGACAACAGGTGGAAATGAGGCAATTAGCAAGACAACCCCTATAAAGGAACGGTTCTGCAGGTGGTGACCACAGACCATTTCTCTGTCCGCGTCCCTTGTGGCTGATTTTTGGTCACTTTTGCATTTTGCCAGTGCCCTCACCACTAGAGGTAGCAGGAGGCGGTGTCTACAACCCACAGAAGTTGCTCAGGTAGTGCAGCTCATCCAGGATGGCACATCAGTGCACGCTGTGGCAAGAAGGTTTGCTGTGTCTGTCAGCACGGTGTCAAGAGCACGGAGGAGATACCAGGAGACAGGCCGGTCCACCAGGAGACGTGGAGGGGGCCGTAGGAGGACAACAACCCAGCAGCGGGACCGCTATCTGCTCCTTTGTGCGAGGAGGAACAGGAGGAGCGCTGCCAGAGCCCTACAAAATGACCTCCAGCAGGCCACTGATGTGCATGTTTCTGCTCAAAGTGTCAGAAACAGACTCCGTGAGGGTGGTACGAGGGCCCGACGTCCACAAGTGGGGACTGTGCTTACAGCCCAACACCGTGCGGGGCGATCGGCATTTGCCAGAGAACACCTAGATTGGCAGCTTCTCCGCCGGCGCCCTGCGCTCTTCACGGATGAGACCAGGTTCACACTGAGCACATGTGACAGACGTGACAGAGTCTGGAGACGCCGTGGAGAACGTTCTGCTGCCTGCAACATCCTCCAGCGTGACCGGTTTGGCGGTGGGTCAGCAACGGTCTGGGGCGGCAATTCTTTGGAGGGCCGCACATGTGCTAGCCAGAGGTACCCTGACTGCCATTAGGTACCGGGATGAGATCCTCAGACCCATTGTAAGATCATATACTGGTGCAGTGGGCCCTGGGTTCCTTCTGATGCGTGACAATGCTAGGCCTCACGTGGCTGGAGTGTGTCAGCAGTTCCTGCACGATGAACGCATCGATGCTATGGACCGGCCTGCCCGTTCTCCAGACCTGAATCCAATCCAGCACATCTGGGACATCGTGTCTCGTTCCATCCACCGACGCCACGTCGCACCACAGACTGTCCAGGAGTTGACTGATGCTTTGATCCAGGTCTGGGAGGAGATCCCTCAGGAGAACATCCATCGTCTCATCAGGAGCATGCCCAGGCGTTGTAGGGAGTGCATACAGGCACGTGGAGGCCACACACACTACTGAGCCTCATTTTGACTTGTCTT
>NW_027210646.1:275000-360000 GCF_029030835.1 Brachyistius frenatus
TTTGTTTCGGTAAGTGTGCATGATACAACTGTACAACTTAAGGTGCTCGTGTACAAAGTTATAGGAAATGCTGTGTAAATAACATATGCAAAATTAGAGGTCTTGCTGCTGTGGAATATGATGGCATTATTAAGGGTTTCAACTTAAAAGAGGCTTTTACTGTGCTAATATGTTTCACACGCAGGCCTCTGTATTAAACCCATCTGTGAGCATTGAACACACACACACACACACACACACACACACACACACACACACACACACACACACACACACACACACACACACACACACACACACACACACACACACACACAGAGCAGTGGGCAGCTGTAATGCTGGGGATCAGTAGGGATTTCTGGGTTTTGCTCAAGGGCACTTTAGCCATGGATGCTTTTCCTCACTGGTCTATTGCACCAAATTGGCGACCCCTCAGTCCCAACTCCTGCTTCTCAACCTCCAGGCCACAGCTGCCCCACATTCAGTGTGTTATATACAGTAGGTTGACTATAATTGCTGATTTAAACAGCTTCACTATAATCAAAATTTACGATATATTATACAAGTATTTATTGTTTAGAATAGAAGGGAAATTACGTATCAGTGCTCTCTTTGCAATAAAAATCCAACCAGAAACAAATTCTGTTGGTCACAGAGCACATGAGACTCGGTTAAACGTCGGTAGTTCTCTGATGTGCACCATTCAGAGAAAACCAGTCAGTGTTATTTCTCTGGCAGGAAACAGTGAGCTACTCGCTGCATGATTGATGAGTCAAACGTTTCACACACAGCCATCGCAGCTGTAAATTATCCCACGGCTTCAAACTTCAAGCTTCGATGTCGTTGCCTAAAGGAAGTACTTCAGGCTGCCATACTAATATCCCCAAAGACAAGCGCATGGTGAGCTGAGGCAGCTCTTGAGTTTGACATGAAGTATAATAAATGAGATTGATACAGGAAAAATCTGTATTTTCCCTCCATGAGTCAGTGGGTATTTATTGAATTAAATCTGACATGATTCCTTCAACCCACGTGTAGTGACTTGCCACTGATACTGCTTAAAAAAGAGAAGTAACAGTTGCAGAATATGGACTAACACACCTCTTTTTGGTTGTACTTGATGGCAAGTTTAAGTCGGCTGAGGTTCATGCGCTCCTCCATTAAGCCTCTCTTGTTGATGTGATCCTCGCTGGACGTGTGGTTGAGAATCACTTCCAGCTCTCGAGAATTTCGAGCCTGAGCCAGCAGGTCCTTGGCAAACATCTTGCACTGCTTCGCCAGATCCTCGTAGTCATTCCTGGAGTAAAGACATTAGATGCAATCAGCATGCATTAGAGATCGATATAACTCATCTGGTATGTAGAGAGGGTTTATGGTAACAATGTGTGCATGTACAGTACATATATATGTGACGTGATCGTGTCACTGATAGTCAATATGTCTGAGTCTTTAAGACATTAGATTGAACTCTCTGACATGGTTGTGCAGCAGGTGACTGTACCTGAATTCCACTTCGACGATGCTGAGCTCCCTCAGGTCTGCACTCAGCTCAAAGGCTCGAAGTATGGGATCTTCTTCAGTCAGCATGATGAGAGAGGGGCTGGCTAGGCAGCGGTAGATGTCGAGGCGAAACCTGACCCACGAGATGAGGAGGTAAAAGTGTTTTTGTTTTTTTTGTGGGGGGAGGGGGGGCAGATAGAAGTGTACATATGAGAAAATTAAGAAACATTGAGTCCTCTCGCTGTTTCATTTGGACATGCTTTGACCTCTATGTTGTTTGCCAGCCACACTGCAGACTGATTCATTTTGTGTACCGTGTGGGAGGCTACACTGCCCTGCAAAGAGAATAAAAAAAGGCCCGGTAGAGGAGCCA
This sequence comes from Brachyistius frenatus, assembly GCF_029030835.1. Lineage (NCBI taxonomy): Eukaryota > Metazoa > Chordata > Actinopteri > Embiotocidae > Brachyistius > Brachyistius frenatus. The sequence continues at coordinate 276,874 of NW_027210646.1, forward strand.
AATCATCTGCATGCCCAAAAAAACAAGAATCACTGCTTCCTCAAGGAAACGCTGCTGTTTACAGTTTACATGAAAAACTAAAATACTAACACTGGCTCTCTATAGCTAGACAAGCAGATTTTGGCAATAATAAAGAGAATAATGTATCCTCGGTTGGACAAAAGGAAACTATAAGCATTCATGGTACTGTAAAAAAAAAAAAAAAAAAAAAACTGTCTAAAAGTATTCCGTAAAAGTCTGTGCATACAATCTTAAATCATTTCTTTCCAGCCGTTGAAGATGACATTTTCAAGCTGATACTATCATCAAAACAAGAGGACAATGTTTTACAAGATGCTTTCCTGGACACTTCGCTTTTCAGACAAACTGATTCATAGTTGTTTTTAAGCTCCGACATACCAGAAAGCAAGGACCAAAACAATCAAAACATCATCCGGTGGATAAAAGGGATGTTAACCATGACAAGTTGCAGGAATTAAGTTTCTGGTTTTAATCACTGAGAGCTTAACGCAGCCGTTTGCTCAAAGCCAATGTCATTTATAGATTGTTTTGATCCAACATCACTGAGGTGGCCTTTACCTGGAGTGTCGTAAGCTGTCCTTCTTGTTTTTAGCATTGCAGAGCGTGCACTCGCAGCCTACGGCATGAGGCCGGGGAAGAGAGATGTCCTGTTTCAGCAGCATAGTCAGGATCTCGTAGTTGTTCCTGTGGGCCGCCAGGATGACCGGAGCCACGTCCATGGTGGTGGAGTACTCCGGGTTCTGGATCCTCTGCATCAATTTCTGAAAAAGATGGAAATATCCAGTTAAAAATCTAAAATACTGAGCAGAATTTTTTTTTTTTTAAAAAGACAAATTATGTACAGTGTTTTTATTTGAAAGATGATTTATAAGCAGTGATGACACTTACAGCAATAGAGGGCTTGGAGGATCGCCTGGGTCTGTGGTTGAGGAGGATGTCCACAGCTCCTACCACCTCTGAGTCTATGGCCACCAACAAGGCATCTGTCGCCTGCACAGAAACAAGTGCATCATTTTAGGGGACATTATAGATATTGTGTTTTAATACAAAACACAGCAATGATAGAATACAAACAGGATGTCTTGTGCGTAGCTTTTTGCCCAGAGTATTGCGTGTGTCGGTTACCTGGCAGCCATGCTCCAGGAGAAGCTGCAGGATGTCGAGATTCTCGTTCTCGATGGCGATGGTCACGGCGTCTCGGCCCAGCACGTCTACACAGTTGACGTTGAGCTCGCCGTGCCTGTTCTCCTCGAGCAGTTTCTTCACCATGTAGTAGTCACCTGAAAGACAAAACAACACAGCGTGAATGGAATCCACTTTAGCAGAAAGTCACAACTACAAAAGAAGTGAAGTATTTTGTGTTGAATGGTGCCAACACACTCTTACAGAGCAGGCGCAGCTCCAGCAGCCCTCTTAATCTCTATAACAATAACATCACCCTCAAAGGACACCGACTGAAGCTGAGCCAAGTTTAGAGAGACTTTATATGGTCATAGTGGCAGTTACCGGCTTGTACACCTAAAACAACCTGTGCCTGTACAATGTTCCCAACTTCTCAATGAAACACCCCCTCCCTAATCCGACAGGTTGAGAATACCCATGACTGTTGATGATTTTACACTTATACTGTCTGCTTATCTCCAGTTTGTTTGCATTAACTTTCCTTGCTGAAGCACTGAAAAGCCAGCAGAGCAGGGAAAGAAACTTTCACAGAAGCAGACGTTGAAGTATATCTAAACCGCCACGGGCACATTTCTACAGCAGCCAACATGTAGGCAGCAGTGAGAGGTACTCACAGGAAAAAATGTGGTATGACTGTACAGTTTGCTTGCTGCAATGATGGTGGTGAAAATCTATCAAGCTATTTAGTCATTGTGCATTTCATTTACAGTACATGTAGGCCTCCTGGATCAGATATAAAGCTTGAGGAATGCGAATCAATATGGCAAGCCAATAATACGAGCTTTTCTGTGATCACAAACACCATATTAAAAGCAAAACAATGAAAAGAATCACTTTAGGTGAAACGAGACAAATAACAGCCAACCTTTCTCGCATGCCAGCAAGAAGAGCTTCTCATCCAGTGTCGTTTCCTCTTTCACTTCTCTCACGTCTTTCAAGGCCAGAAATTTGTCCGGAGAGGAAGCGTCCGTGCCCTGGTACAGAGCTGCCATTACGACGGAGAGCGAGTACGGACAGACACTGATGTGCATCCCACTAGAAACCGGCGACCATTACACAGGAAAGCCCGTCACGTGCGATGACATTAGAGGGATCCTTTTGTTGTCCGTTGCAGCGCAGCAGACGGTTTTACAGCTTCGTCATGAGACTGAATCGATGTCGTTAAGTGTTGCTTTCACCGTCGCATCTCTGCCGCGTTTGTTTGCGCGCTCTTTGCGGCCAAATTTACCTTCCTTCCGCACTGAGTGACTTCAAACTTGGGGTCATTAGATGTCAGCAGTCCTAGATAACGACGCGGTCGGTCATTTTCCTCGATGTGTTTACATGCACTATCTTCGCACTCTCATGGCAGGTTCCTGGGGATCGTTTTGGTCCTGATGCTGCTGACGAAGCTCCTACTGCGCATGTTTCCCCCTCCACCTGCTCGCTCATGTCGCAGGCGCAAAGCCTCGGTGCTCCATGATTACATAACAGTGCAGCTTTGTATGCTGAGATACTGTTCAGACGGAACATTACTAATGCAGCAGAAATACAATGTTATACAAAGCTGCAAGATATGTAGATTATATCTACGTTTGGCACTACTCATGCACAGACCGGCTGATTATCTGCCTGTTAGCTCCATTAAATTACATGCACGTGTTTTAGCCCGCAGCTCAAGATACATGCATATGATCATGCAATGTGACAAAGGAAAACAAAATTAAAGCTATGACTTCTGGTCTGTGCAGGATTATGTGTCCGTATTAGCCGACATGGCTTGCAGTAATGTGAAAATGTCCATGTAACTGATATGTTGGGACATGCATGAGTGAGGTTTACTGCATATTGGAGAGAGAAGATGTCTGGTTATAGTCAGTACATGGCACACTGTGAGGGAACACATGGCAGATACACAGCTGTCTTCCTGGCTCTGGCACTGATACAAATGCACGAGTCCCCCACAGTCAGTTTGTACCACACAAACCACTAAAAATGTATGAATAATGACAGAGGAACAGAGAAACTGCATATATAACACTGGAGCAAAACATATCCTTCCAGCAAAGAATATTTGGTCTAATGGATGAAATAGAACGTGAATAAAATGTTAATATGAACTAAAAATCGAATTTTAGTTCTACACAGGAATTTAAATCCTACACTTGTTCATTTAGGTCATTCGGTAGCGGCAGGCAATAACGCAATGTAATCAAAATTGACAAAGGAAAACTACGTCAACTAGATTAATAATAATTCTCTGTAAAAGAGCAATGTAAAATGTCTAAAAGAACATGTAGCACTCCTGAAAAATGTGATTAAATCTTTACAATTATTTGATGGGTAGTTGCTACAACACCTTAGAAAGGCTACTATACAGTATTACATAAAGTACATGTCCTGAAAGGGAGTAAGAATTTTGTAAATGTAAAAAATGATTCATAGAAATATTCTGTGCAATATCATTTGAAGTAATTTCCGACTCTGTGCTCTCCGTGGTAAAGCACTGTTCTCTTATTTATACGAGTTATCATTAAAAAATGTAAGTGAAGTCATATTTGGCCACCAGTAATCAACATTCATTGAGGAGGTCATATGTTGTGATCATTTTAAAAATAAGTTTCTCCCCATTTGCTCAATTTTAATTATATTTGCAAGATGGGGAAAACATTTTTCTGTAGCTGCGTTCTATTATCTGACAAATACCAGTGTCTCTCGGTAATTAAACTGGACCAAACAAAGACACGAAACACCAGTACAACGCAGGTGCAGTATACAGACTGATATTTGATGCAGAACCTACACGGAGGCAGATGATCAACATTTATATAAAACTTAGGAAGACAGGAGAAGAAGACAGAAATTAAAATTGTACCTCTTTTTAAAATGTGTTGGATATCAAATTATTAATTTAGCTTACAGTTTTTCTTAAACTCAAAGGTTACATGATAATATAGCTCTAAATTGTAAGCTCAAGGTGAGCCAATATAAATTTCTGTTGAATATTGCATGCAAAAGTGCTATTTAGATTACTTGCCACTACTAACTGAGCATTTTATGGGTTATCATGTAGGGCTTAATATTGACTAATGAATGTAAACAAATAAATTGCATATATAAAGAATTAATGTGTTGGTCATGTAACAAATTCTCTCTGACGTGAATAATTTGGAGGACTGGATTCTCCAGCAGAGGGCGGTCTGCACAAAGGTTCTGCACTGTGAACATCCACACTGGATGAGTGGTACAAAATGAGCGTCTATGAGACAGAAAGATCAGCTACCAGCCAGACTTTACAGAGTATGAAGAGAAACTAACACTGCATAGACTAATAATCCAACATATATAATATCTGAGGTCTTGTCAAAAGCACCACATAGCTATAGTTTGACTCAGATGTTAAAACAACTAAGACATAACAATAATTATCAGGAATGTTGCTAATATAAGATAGATACAATAAAGTACAATAAGGTCACAATGAAATCAACACACAATATCATGAAATCACTAAATCCCACTATGGATATGACAGACCTCATGATTTCGCACTGGTGGTCAAAGGACCCCAACCCCTTTCCTTCAATGTTTTTTGTGTGTGAAGCTGTAATCCCCAGCAGGCAAGCCTCTTAGGAAAGATGATTTTCAATCTGCAGAGCATGTGGTTTCTTCTGTTCGAACACATGGCCTTACAGCTTCCCAGGACTTGCCAGTTCCTGGGGAACAGCTGTCAAACGTCACATTTCAGCTGTACAAATTGAGTGTCTGTCATTGTTGCTGGCTGCTTCCAATACAGCCAATGAAAAAAGCTCTGCAATGTCCTACAGTCCTTCTTTACTATTTATTTAGCTTTTAATATTTTACTAGAATGAGGCTCCCCAGGTAAAGAAATGTTTTCTGCAGTGTGTGTCTGGTATCCTTTTAATGAATAAGAGGGCTTCTCTATCAGGGTATGGAGCCGTTTCTTTCTTATAGATCTTGGCTACCCTCTTGAGGCTGCAGTGGGGAAAACAAATAGATTTAATTTAAAATATTGATTCTTCTCTTCAGTCATGTAAGATAAAGACAGCATGCATAATAGGGGACTAAAGATAGGGCTTGTAGTTGAATAACAACTTAAAACAGAAGGGCTTAAAGGAAGAGCAATGTTAAAAAAAATGGGTGATGAGAGAAAATGTGTCTTTCTATCTTTGGAAATAAAAGGCGCCAACAGAATCCTGCACATCACTTTCCCCTGGTGTGTCCTAAACGGAAGGGTGAAACATGGATACAAGAAGGTAAATTGTGAGGTAGACCTCCCTGAAACATAACAACAGCATCCTTTTCCTCAGTCTACCATTCTGCGATCTGTGGGAGTCACTATTGAGGTTGCACAGAGACAGACAGGCCTCCGGTCCAATGACGCAGCTCGCTGACGCGCGGCGCCGCAACGCGCGCCAATACAATCCCTCCGAAGGCGGGTCTTTCCTCTTGTATTCTGATTGAATCGGTCCAGTTTGTATTAGTTGGACGAGCCGAGGAGCAGGACAAGGAAATGTTGTAACGCTGTAACTGTGGATACAGGCAATTCACTACTCCATTGTGGCAGATGCGGAATGATTCGAAGTCCGGCCCGCCGCGGAAAGTCGTGACCGCTTTACCGTCTGCGATGCCTGGATCTTACCGGGCTGCGTTTGCAAGGATGCCTCAGATGATAACTGCGCAGGGATGCTTCCGCTGAACATGGACAAACAGGGCGTCTGTTACAATGATGAAGGCTTCTTCCTTTTTGTTATGAACACGGGCCACCCACAGAATCACTGCAACGCTCGCTATGGACAACTTTAACGTTCCTCGCATCCACCGTTCCCAGGAAGATCATTGCGCAATGCAGTGAAAACGGTTTATCGTGTTTGGTTTTCGAGCCGGTGGTGAATATATTACCTAATCAGCTGGAATTCAACTGGGTATAAATTCCCAGTGCAGCCTATATACACACACACACACACACACACACACACACACACACACACACACACACACACACACACACACACACACACACACACACACACACACACACACACACACACACACTACAGAGCGTGTTGGTGCATTGTCAATGTAAGGACCTTTGTCCAATGGTGAAAGCCACTCTCTGAGGGTACAGATGAGAGGAAAACAATATCATCAACCACTGAAGTTGACAGCGCCTTGGGAGAAGGATGCTGGCTTTGGAAGAAAGCTTAAAACCTACAGGAATCATACCAAGATAATAGCACAGCCTGGGATCGTGATGAAAGTGCTTCGCAGGAAGAGGATTGTGTTATTTATGGCCTATTTCTTACTGCTGGTCCTTACTATGCTTAACTTGGCTAATTATAAATGGACTAAAGAGCCACAGCAGTGTAATCACCAGATGAGGAGCACCACTTATCAGAGCAGATCTGATATTCGCTTCCTCTACAGGCCCTCTCTGGCTAAAAAGAGACAGCTTATCTATGTCCTGACCACCTGGAGGTCAGGCTCTTCCTTTTTTGGGGAGCTTTTTAACCAAAATCCTGAAGTGTTCTTCTTGTACGAGCCAATGTGGCACATCTGGCAGAAACTGTACCCTGGTGATGCGGTGTCTTTACAAGGGGCAGCCAGGGACATGCTCAGCTCCTTGTACCGCTGTGATCTGTCTGTTTTTCAACTTTACAACAGCCCTGGGGGCAAGAATTTTACCTCCCTAGGACTATTTGGGGCCACCCTCAATAAAGTGGTGTGCTCCTATCCCCTCTGCTCAGCCTACAGGAAAGAGGTGGTGGGGATGGTGGATGATAAGGTGTGTAAAAAGTGCCCCCCTCAAAGCCTTAGACTGTTGGAGGAGGAGTGCCTCAAATATAACACCATAGTCATTAAAGGGGTACGCATTTTGGATGTAAATGTGTTGGCCCCTCTGATGGAGGATCCATCTTTGGATTTGAAGGTGATCCACTTGGTGAGAGACCCGCGGGCAGTGGCCAACTCCAGGATCAAATCCAGACACGGCCTGATAAGGGAGAACTTGCAGGTGGTCCGCAGCAGGGACCCTAAACTTCGCCGGATACCTTTTGTGGATCCTGGTCACAAAGCCAACAAGAAGGACGGCTCAGATTACCACTCCATCGGAGCCATGGAGGTGATCTGTGACCGCACCTCCAGGACTTTGAGGACTGCCTTAAACCCACCCAGCTGGCTGAAGGGGAAGTACATGGCCGTGCGGTACGAGGACCTGGTCGAAAACCCCGTTAAGACCCTGAGGAACATCTACCGCTTTGCCAACCTCACCACCAACCACGAGATCGAGTCGTTTGCGTTGAACATGACCAGCGGCTCCAGCTCCTCCTCAAAGCCATTCATTGTCTCCTCCAGGAATGCCACACAAGCTGCTAGTGCATGGAGAACAGTGCTCAGCATTCAACAGATCAAACAAGTGGAAGACTACTGCCACCACACCATGTCTGTTTTAGGGTACGAAAGAGTCAGAACAGCCGGGGAGGCCAAGGACTTGAGCAAATCACTACTGACACACTCCAAACTGTGAAAACATCGTCACCACCAAAGACCTTTTAATTTAATGTTAATTTTTGCATCGAGTGCCGTTTCTTCTTATTGTGGGATTAAAGCTTTACTTTCAATCAGTGTTCAAGGAACTCCACTGGCCACATTTGGAATGTATCTTGTTTCCCTCAGTTGAGCTGCAGTTGTATTTGAAGGGACCGCTTCTTTTATACTGGAAAACTGGATGTGTTTGACAATACAAGGCCTACGAACGATGACTTGAATAGTGAAGCTGCAACTATGAAGAAAAAAACAACAACAACTGTAAAATTCATGTATCTTGTTATGATGACACTTCAAAGTGGATGTTTTGGGGTTATTTTTGAATGTTACAAAAAAATATGTTTTTCAGTCTCCATACTGTCTGTAAAAGTGAAAATAGTGGATGAAAGGAAAAAAAACAACAAAGAACAAAAATTAAAAAAAAGAACCTCATTGCTAATGTTTATTTTTAAGATCTGGTTGAAGTCAGAGACAATCAATAAATTGGTTTGTTGATGTGCCATAGGTAGAGGTGTCATCAGAACAGCAGCAGTGCTATTTCTAGATTATAAAAAAGGGATGTTTTTGGAGGATGTCATGCACTGTGGACAATGTCAGAACTCCAGAGCTGGAAAAGTCTCTCTCAGTGTCAGTGTGAGCAGTCTGTGCTACCATTTCAAATGTTTACAATTGCTTGCTCTTATAAAAAACACATGATCTGGGAATATTGCTTTGAGTAAAAGTTCACAGTTAACGAGACAGCGAATGCATCTGTTGCTGAACAACACACACTGCTGTACATCTTAAAACCAGGATCAAAACTAGAGCAGTGGTTCTCAAAGTTTGGTGCAAAAGGCAAAATTCATCAAAAAAAACAAAAACAAATTCAAAACACCATGAGCCATTGGATATAATCAATACTGTAATAATAAAAAAAAACAGCTTAATGCTATTAATATTTATTTAACTACATCCAGGACTTGTTATAAGATTTGTCTTTATAAGCTGCTTCAAAATGCACCTTAGTTTAGCTCATATGTACCAATGTGCCTTCACTCACCATTTGAGAACCATTGTGCTGGAATGATGTCATACATTTGTTGGTCTTTGCTACATAATTTAAAGGTACCCTGTGAAGTCTTCTGGTAAACAAAGTTTCTGTTTGCTACTACTCAGCGAAATCCAGTGTGCGCGTCATACAAACGTTTCCCTAAAAGTTTTAAACTTGCCTTGTGTACTTCCCGGCAGTTTTCTTCTACTCCGTCTTTGTTGGCACACTGGTGTGAGCGCCACCCCTTGAATCAGCATTGGCAGAAATGTGTGGCACGTCATCTGCATGCACCTGCATGCTCGGTCCTTGTAAACAAAAATAAACAAAATAGCGTTACTTGTTGTTAAAAACTCCACAGGGTATCTTTAAGTATACGTCTTAAAAATGGTATTCGTAATAGTTTCAACTTCAAATTTGTGACAATACAACCTTAAAGAAAGTCTCAGAGTAATGTGTGAAAATGGGGCAAACATTGATATTACATGACTTGAATACAAAGATTAAGAATACAGAAGTTAAAGAGGCACTTTATAAAAAACACAGTAAAAGTAGTTTTCTGTGTTGCCAATCAAGATGGTTTGCTGAGGTTAGCACATTTAATCTCACGGCGGTAAACAGCATTGAGTTTGTGATGCTTAAAGTGCCGAAAATCCCCACATTTAAAGAGCTCGACAGGCAGCGAGTCTCTCAACAATCACAAGGTTACACAGAGAAGTTGTGTAACCTTGTTGTGAGCAGTTTTTTTTTACTCCTGCACAGATAATTCTGCTGTAGCTGGTGGGCGTACTTCAGTGAGTAAATCACAAAGAAGACATTCAAAAATAAGTTTAGTGATTTATTGACTGTGAGGAAAGAGATATTGTTGTCGAGATTATAAAATGTCACTGGTAATGTTTTGATTTGTTGAGCATCACAGATCAATGTCAGGGTGATTTACTGCACTCATAATAGCCACAAATGTCAGCCTTAAAAATGACTGACACTACACAATCCAAAATATAAGTTAAGTTAATACATTTTTGGGGAGGAGCTGTTCATTTATGGATAAAACTAAAGGTTGAACATCTCCATCTGAGGTTGCATGTGATAAGGCTGTTGCTAAGTCTCTTTTGCTCCAAACAAAACATCAAACAACAATGGAGAACACATTATGTTTCTTGATGAAGCTGAGAACTGAAATAAGAAAAGCATTCAATCGATGCACCCATGCATTCATAACATAGAATGGAAATTCCTCACTTCAAGGACAATGGCTATATTAATACAAAGCAAACCGTCTGTATGTTCACAAAGCCGAACCTTCATAGATTGTGTTTGTGCAGTACACAACAGCCTCCAGGGAAAAGAGGCCGTGAGATTTATAATGATGCACTCAGAAAGTCAGAGGAAGCCTCCCATGCTAATAGTCTCTCTCTCTCCAAATGCTGTAAATATACTTAAGCATTTGGACATTTTCTGTCGTGGTGCAGAATGATAAGTGAGACGGTGAGGGGATGATGAGGGGGGGGGTAATCAATTCAGAGGAATACATTTAAATCAGTTAAAAGGATTGTAGCCAAAAACAGTGCAATAAAAGCTTAATAAAGGGATGGAGAAGAGCAAAGCAAAGTTGGCACAAAAAAAAAAAACCCCGTTTCAGCTGATTAAGGGAAACGCTGTACCTTTCGATCGCAGTATATGTTGATGAGTAGTTCTCCCTCCAGCTTGAAACCCAAGGCGTTATGTAACCAAGTAGCATGAAGCCGCTCTGCTCATAATTGATATATGACTTACCTAACTGCATTTTTTTTTACCAGAACTGCTGCATTGTTATTTTGGGTGTCGTACACATAGGTCAAATTCTACTTCCGGTCGCTTGTGTCAGAAATTAAGTACTTTCTGTTGCAGCTGTTAAATTTCTTGAAACGGGAGCAAACGCAACCGAGAAAAACATCAGCAAAAGAAAACAGAAAGAGCAATGGCCTTTGTAATTGTTTCTTCTCCCTGTGTGAGTGCGTCTTTGCATGCATGTCAGCACATGGGGCGGTGGGGTGCGTGACCTTTGGGGAGCCACAGTGACTCTGATTCCCGGTTGGCTGATCTCAGATGCCCCGATCAGTGACCCCATTCACCGCGGGAGGCAGGGCCTTAGCGTCCGGGCGGCGAGGGCTGATAAGACTGGGTCAGAGGTGACTCCTGGAGCTTTGGGCCTCCCTGACGTGAGCTGGAGCAGTGCCAAGACCCAGGTCTTCCTCCAGCAGGTCCCCCTGCGGCTCGGATCCACAAATCAAAGGTGGTGGCATCTGGTTCAGCCTCACACAACTGTTCTTCATCCTAAATGCCAAGCAGCAAATCATAATTGATGAGTTTCCTTCTGTTCTCTGAAGCCATTTACAGCATGAAGTAACACAAAGGAAGTCTTACCTCCTGCACGTGGGGGCTACTGGAGACTCTGGCAAATGCACCACACCACTTTAGCAGTCAGTCAGAGGGGGACAACAATGTGTCAGCAGTGTCTTTAGATACCTGTTACCTTGTTAAGGCATGGTGGCAAAGGTGTGTAAGTGTTAATGACAGCAAACCGGAGACAGGAAAGTGGTTTGTTTTGGCCCTCATATTTTTAACTATTTGCACAACCAAAACACATCTCAGATTTGTTTTGTGAGATTAAGTGGAAAAATTAACAATTGTAGTGCTTTACTGATGTATTTCATGAAGGTTCAAAGGATCAAGGTGTAACATCTTAGCTTTGATTCCTAAAGTTTGTCAATTGTGGGTGGAGGTTGTTGTATGTTTTAGCTGCTGATATTGGAGGACAAACCAGTTCAAATTACAGTACAGTAAGTCATATACAGAGCTGTAAAGGGATGAACTGCACACTACAATAGATTTAGGTGACACATCAGATATGTGAAAAATCACCCTGTCATTGTAATACACGACATAATATTCATCAGTCAACTGGGATGTTGCTTATGCTTTGTTTTTTACAAAAAAAACAACAAAACAATGACACGGCATTTTTTTTCAGATCTCACCGTACTGATTTCACAAATTGTAATGTTAAAATAATAAACATCTATTGAGCTATATTAAGTATATCATTTCCCTAATGAGGTCATTGTCAGCGAATGTCATTCAGGGCCAGTTGCTTTCCACTCTCAAGATTACATACTGCAGAGAGGTGGATATTACTCATTCAAGGTTTAGGTACTTGCGCTATTTCTGCTCCAGATTCCTAAGCTGTCTGCATATTTAATATATATGTACTGGCTCTTGTCTGAAGAGTAGATGTGTTAAGTAACAAAAGCTCCAAAGCAAGGAAAGAAGGACTTTCCAGGAGGGAATGCTGTAGAGGAGCCGACTGGCAGAGGGTTAGATGGAGATAAAAATAATGTACTCAGGCATCAAATGGGTCATTATCGTATTTCAGGCAATTAGGTCAGTCTAGCACTTGATTGAAACCCGAGGCAAGGTCAGAAACGGATATTAAATGTGTTGAAGTGTTGATATAAAATGGGCATATTTCGGATTAATGTTGAGGGAAGGAGTGGAAGATGCCTCGTTTTCGGTCCTCTGGAAATGTTGCGGGCTAAAATCAACAAACAGCTGTGATAAAAGACGGCTACTTGATATCAACAATGACATATTATACTCCCTCAAACATTTTCAGGTCAGATTTCACACAGTTTGGTAACAGCCCACTAAAGTCCCTTAAATATGACAGCACACTCACTGGCTTTTAGCTGTAAAAAAAACAAAACAGTTCTAATTAAAGCCTTTTTTCAAGAGTTCATCCTCCACTCTAGTTGTGCCTTGGAAAAAAGACAAAACCGCACTTCACCAGGGTCATCATTTCGAAACAAAAGCCACCTTTTGTACCTCACAGCTTATAATGAATAATGTGGGACTTAGAGAGGGCACATAAGTACACAATCCTCTGGCATAAGCAGCACAAAAAAACAAGGGGTGAGAGGAAAATGATCTAACATGTAATTTGGCACTGGCGCTTACATTCAGCTTCTGTTATCAGTAATATGCAAGAGGTTGGAATTATGGGCACCATTCTGCCAGCAAACAGGATTTATTTATAAATGTCTTAAATGGAAAACAGAAAGAGAAGAGGAGGGGGGAGGGGGGGGTAAGGAGGTGAAAAAGAGGAGAATAATGATATCCTTTTTGCGACGCGCAAGAATGAGTTGTCCTCTTGTTGGCACGTTGTCCTTCTGTTCCAAGCTGGCATAATACTAGACAGCGATGGTAATTATAACTGCTAGAGCCTCTCCCTGCTCCACAATGGTGTCAGGTTACGGTGTGTGTGTGTGTGTGTGTGTGTGTGTGTGTGTGTGTGTGTGTGTGTGTGTGTGTGTGTGTGTGTGTGTGTGTGTGTGTGGGAAAAGGTGCTGAATAGTTGTGTGTGGGGGGTAGAAGCCTGCTGCTTCAGCCACCATCGCAGCAAGCATCATTCCCTCCCTGCACGTCCCACACATCACCTTTTCCTGACCTTTCAGCAGTGATGGAAAGCAGCAGAGCACATTTACTCAACTACTATACTTCAGTGCAGTTTTGATGTATTTGTACTTTATTCGAGTACTATTTTATGCTCCTATATATATATATATATATCTAGAGAGAGAAAAGCTGTAATGAAATACAACAAAACAAATAACACACACCTAAAAGAACAAAATAACGAAAAACAAAAATGGCGGACTGTCCCCGATAATAACATATATTACATATTACATTACATTTCATTTAGCTGACGCTTTTATCCAAAGCGACTGACAGTAAGTGCATTTAAACCATGAGGGTACAAAACCCAGAACAACAAGAATCAAGAAAATACAATTTCTCCAAGAAAGCCAAACTACAAAGTTCTATCAGTAAGTGCCATTTTAAGCACTACTAAAGTTCTACTGTTCAAGGTAAAGTCGGAAGAGGTGTGTTTTTAGTTTGCGGCGGAAGATGTACAGAGTTTCCGCTGTCCTGATGTCGGTGGGGAGCTCATTCCACCATTTAGGAGCCAGGACAGCAAACGGTCGTGATTTTGCAGAGTGTTTAGCTCGCAGTGAGAGAGCAACAAGCCGATTGGTAGAAGCAGAGCGGAGGGAGAGGGCTAAAATAAAAATACATTGAATGGAGGAAAGATAGATTTATACAGACATTTCAAAATAGGCTCCAGTTTCCAGCACACGAGGAAACACCTGAAACAGTTTGTTTTGGAGACTTTTTTAATCATAAAAACTATCTTGTTTAAAAATTTTGTGAAACACAATTTAATTTTCTGATGATTTCCAATCTGAGAATATAAGTACTGTAAACATGATCCAAATTGAAGGGGTATTTTTTGGGAAAATATTCCTTTCTTGCAGATGAGTTACAAGGTTTTCAATACTGCTCTAATATCTGTCTAACAGAACCTTAAAGACAGACACAAAACAGACAGAACAGAGTTCTTGGAAATGTAAAACAATATTATGATGGTTTTTGGTACTTAAAACCGCAAAAATATCTTCTTATAGATATCAAGGCAGCAAATAAAACATCAAAAGTGTAGAATATGGGACCTTAAAACATTGACTTCTTTTATGCATATTGCTGGCTGTACAAAAAATATTTTACTTCTACAATATACTTGAAAAACAATGGACCACTGTTGACATCTGTAGTTGGTTATTTAAAAGATTTTGGTTTTAAAAGCAAAAAATGTCATCATCTTACGAATAATATGTTAACTAAACTACAGAAAATAAAGCTGCAGTAAAAATAGCTTTACTCACGAGCTACAACAAAAAAAATGTAGCTTGTCGGTCAGTGCATCAGTTATAACAACCTAACAATATAATACATATCCAACACTCTGAAAGGAATCATACTGCATATGAATACTTATACACGTTTCATACACAATGCAAATTGTCAGCAGCAGATATTTAGAGTTGGCACCACTGCCTTCTAACTGTTACCTTTTGCATAGTATTTTTTTATGGTTTCCAATTGTGGCACATTATATAATACTATAAATATAGGTAGCACCCTGAGACTTGAACCACTTGTTATACAGCCACGTCATCTCTTAAACACGGGTGACCTCTGGGATGCCAGAGGCATTTTGTTCAAAACAAAAACCTCGACCGCCAGCCACAACACCAGAGTATGCAAACCGCTTCAGCAAAAAGATCAAACAGGCTTTGATGTCTGTCAAAATGAGTGCTTAAGACTAAAACATTTTTATTCTAATGAGCCCTACAGCCGGGCTGCCAGGGAAACAGTTAAGGGCGCAGCACTATGCCTTTAGAATGAGACACCTGCAAGCCAAGTTGAAGCTAAATTAGGTGGCAGCAGGATTCAGGCAGAGGCTACCGTCACCTGGTCCACTTCAAAGCATCTCGTAATGCTTTTTTTCCCCCTCATCAAAAGGAAACACTGGTCGGAACTGCGCCTTTCACCCTGTTCACAGCTTCTTTCATCCCCTTTCGCTCGCTCTGTCTCACATTAATGTGAATTTACACATTCAATACCCACTATGCACACATATTCTGTCAAATGAGCAAATTAACCCGCCATGTAGGCTGTCAACGATAGCCACAGGATATGGGTACAGTCTGTGTAGTTGCTATGGATACGCAGATTTCAATGTTGATGGGATGGGCACATGAGTATCATAAGTTGGATGTTCGCAGTGTGCGTGCTGGTATGTATTGGCTGAAGAGAAAACTGCTTTTGACATGGTGAATTCATCTTACAGGACAGACTGGTTTCACTGTTTTTCTTTTTAAATCCCATCAACACAATTGTTTGATGTATTTAATTCTACCTCAAATAACCTCGCTACTAACATCAAATACTGGCAGAAAAACATCTTCATCCGACTTGAGCATGTAAATAGGAGTGTGGTACCTCTAAAAAATAGAATAAAGAAATAAAAAGTAACGCCTGAATCAATCAAAGAGGCTGCAAGACTAACAACAAACGGTTTCATGGAAAATAAAGGCACTAAGAAGCAGTGTGTAGAATCAGTTGCTAATCATTTCTCAGTGTATTCAACCACATATCACGTGGTTATCAGCCTGAAATCAAATGGATTTGATTAGAAGCTTTATCACTAGTCCTGACAGAACAATCCAGTGTGTGATCCTCTGTATTTCTGTTAAAAATAATCCACAAAAAATGGGGGGGGGGATAAAGGGTCAATAATTATAAAACCTTTTGCAATGATTTTGCAAGATGCACTGAAAAGTGTTCAGTTCTGCTGTGAAGCACAATGCTTGGCAAAGTTTGCCCCTCTAGCACCAACCATCCTGTGAAAAATGGTAGTGGCAGCAATATCGTGTTGTGAGGAGACTTTTCAGCAGCAGGGACAGAAAGACTTGTGAGGACAGAAGGAAACAGTGAAGAGGCACATTTTGAAGAATTTCTGAAAATAACCTTTTGAATATCCAAGAATTACTTGTTGTGCAAGTAGTTTATAGATTCAAAATGTTCTTGATAGTTTAAAATGCCATACCACGAACAATGTGAATAATCCTCTAACTCGGTGGTGGGAGAAGGGGCACAAGATTACAGACATAAGGTAAATTTCGATATTTGGTTTATACTATCGAAATGAATTCAATTTCATTCATTTTGTCAAATTGCAACACAACAATGTGCAAAAACAGGTTGACTGCTTGACAGAGGCCTCCACTGCTAAACCTGCAGTGGGAGTGATTTTCCATTCATCAGTGAATAATGGTTTACCAACAATGCCCAATCACATCTTGTTCCTGTTATCCACTTTAAATGCGATTAAAAAAGTAAAGTCAATTAAAACACTCAAGCATTACATGAATACGCTGAATGAATTTACAATCACGCCCGCATCTCATTGTTTTGCAGAAGATAAGAGTCCATAAAGACAAATGATGTGCTCCTTGCCGAGCGGCGGGCCACGTCACGAGGCCATTAAGTGATATAATTAGATTAATTTAAACATAATGCAGCCCTTGTGAAATTCCACTGCAGAGGTCACAACTGTTTTCTTGCCTGGCAGTAAGACAGTAAATAGAAAAAGTTCCCAATTTTTCACGTCTTTCTTAACATGTGAGGTAAAAAAGTCAGGTGGACTTCGAAGAGAATTTCATACTTGCAATACTAATTCTGAATAGGCTGTCTAACTCAGATTATGAAAGCCTAAAATTAACTGCAGAGAAATATTTGAATGTATATTTGCACAGAAAAAGGACAGTGGATTTTGTTGCCATCACTTGTATTACAAGTGCGTTAAGAAGGGATCTTTTAAATGGGTAATAAGCCTATTTTGCACATTTGTGGCCCCATAGAAAGATGCGCAAAGTTTGAAAAATTGCCATTTGAGCCAATGTTGGTTGGGCCTGAAGAATACACATTTAAAAATGAATAATATCTGAGAGTTGGAAAGAAGTGAGCTGACCAGACCTCTGTAGCTCACTTCTCATCTATGCTTGATTGGCTTCCTCTAACAGAAAATTTGGAATCCCCACTCCAACTTGTTAGTGTGGAATTATACATGATTAACGTAAGCACCAGATTTTGACAAGAAATAAGAGCGCTTAATATAAAAGGTGATATCTCTGGTTCTGCTGCATCAATTTTCATTTAAAAAAAAAAAAAATGTTCTGCCATTTATAAGAATGCTAAATTGGGTTTTAATTATCAGTATGTACAGGAGGAGTGATCACAGCAACAACATCTGTTTCTGTCTTCTTATGGGAACATAACCATCGTTTTAAGACGGACTCAAAAAATTGTGGACCTTTTCTTTAAAGTGAATACGTAAATGCATCCTAAAGCACATTTCATATCAGGAAAAATAAAATGAGAACAAGTGTGGATGTTGTTCTGGTACGACTGCACAAATGAGGACTGTTCACACACTGTATAGTGTATATAGTATCGTGTATGAGTGCTTGCAGGCCACGCACTTGTAGCGGATCATTACCTTCCTATTTGTTCTGCTGTCCTGGTACATAAGGGGCCTTCTTGGTCGTGCCTGAAACACTATTTTCTTTTGTACTCACGTATAATATTACTCCACTGACCAGTGCATTAACTATCGTGAGTACAAGCAGATGTGAGAGTGCTTTGAAGAGGAAAGCAGTGAAAGGATACTTGTAGTCCAGACGGTGCCACAGGCCCTGTGTTGTGTCTGGCCTCCCTGTAGCAACCTGTAGACCACAAGAGAACCAATGTTACTCATCGACAAACAAAGACCGTCTGAGGTGGCTGTATAAGCTGCCTGATGGAAATGCTGAAAACCTGCACCCCGGGAAGGTCAGCGGGGCCATATCCAATGACCTTCCGCCTGTACTAGTGGGACCTCCAGCCTTGGGCTTATGTCGGAAAATCCTGCTCTCAAAAACTGCAGAATCCCCAGAGATACGTTCCCTCTACAGTAAAAAACAAAACAAAAAAACACACGCCCCCAGCTGTCCTCGTGTGGACTCGCACTGTGGACAAGGTTGCATCTATCCGTTTTCATGAGAAAGAGCCCTGGAGCACGGCCTCATCCCTCCACTGGGAATCTCCTCCAAGCCTTGCCGGCCTCGCTGTCTGTTCGGCTTCTCAATACCAGGGAGATGCCCAGACCTCGTCCCATTCAGAGAACGCAGATAAGAGCCAGGTCAAGTGAGAGGATGAAAGAGAGGCGATGGAGAGCTGCTGGGAAACAGAGACTGTGGATAGGGAGGGGTGTGGGAGCGCCTGCTCAACAAAAAGGCACGCTCAGGGGCCCCGTGTGCCGGCAAGGATGTGGAACAGATCGTCATTTAGCAGGAAGCAACAAAAAAAAAAGTGTATTTCCTCCTCTTGAACTCTTTGATGTCACGTGGTCTTAAAATAAACAACAAGACAAGTTCAAAAGGTAGAAGCATATTAAGTGTCAGTGGGAGAGGATGGCAGGATATACTGTAAATCCTTGTCAAGTATAGTATGTGTAAAAATGATACATACTGGGAAATCCCTGTCATGTACAGTTTGTACCAACCAACAGTATGTCAACACTTACAGACGCACAGCCTCACAGGAATTTGAGGTAGAACATGACATTTTATTGTCTCTGAATGTGATAGCTGCGCTCTCATTTGTTCAGTGGAGTTTATAGCGTCCACTACAATATACCGCTTATGAATGTAGAATTGCTATGGATACAAAAGTGTGACTGAGTTGCAGTATTGTGACTAAATGAATAATAGAGGCTGTGAAGGCACCGCCTGCTTAAGCCATCTTAGACAAACGATGTCAGCTATGAAGATATTACTAGAAAATGGTATTACTGATTATGGCATCGTTTTAAGTCCGACTGAGTTGTTTTGTGTGACATCTCCATTTTTCAGGTGGCATAATCTTTTCCATTGAATACTTTTAAAAAAAAATTCTTCTGATTGAGCTAGCTGGTTAGCATGCTAACTTCATTAGTGAAGTGCAACACAATACACGTGTATTCATATGACATGAAGACGATTATTTTTTCACACGGAACTTCGTCAATAAGTTAAGTTCATTTTTAAAAGGTTTGATCTTAAAAATCTTATATGTTGTACCTTTATTGTTCGGGACCTTTTATAAAACCCAAACCGAATACTACAGAACTGATTGCGATGACTATTAGTACATCAGTATCCAGCAGCATGAATGCTCAAAGTTTTAAATGGAGATGATCAGGAATACCTGTACAACAATTATGCAATGGAGGCAGATAAGCAGTGACAGTAAAACTGCCCTGTTAGGTATCAGGTTGTTTTTTTTGGTAAGACTTAGGTGAAAGCAAAACAGACTGATGTTTAGTTGTCTATTATACACAAAAATGCTTTATAAAGTCCTTTTTCTAAGCTGATTTTGAAATGTGTCATAATTCTACTTATTTACATTTTGAGCAGGAAGTTCGACAGATACTTTTTAGATTTTCAAACAGAGATGAAGTCGACATCATATTTTGCATGAACTCCACGAGGCGGAAGCTGATGAAACACTTCTATTAAAAAGGACGGATTTTCATCTGCCTCCACCCCCAGTCCGTAGTGGATGAAAGAAGTACAGTCAGTAAAGCGACGGAGACAATTCCCGATGTGAAGCTTTATCTGTTTGAAGAGTCAGCCTGGCGCTCCATGCGACTTAGAAAAGAAGGTGAAAGTCAGTGTATAACAAGGCGGCTCGCTTTGAACATGACCTTTCAAACATTTTCATCAAAATCAGCCTCGCCTGCCACATCACACCAAGAAAATGTCAGCCGGGGAAACCTTTGATAAATGACAAACAGCGCCGCAATTATGCTTGTTATTCTGCATGGCTGCCGTTATTATCCTGTCAAGGTGTGGACCCCACTTTGCTGCAACAGGGCCGGGAGGAGAGGCCGACCGGCTGCTTGCTCGCTCTGAATTAAAATAAAGTGACTCAGCAGCGGGCAGTTACAGCCTGGTGAGCCGCTTCATCTGGAAACGAGGGTCTTATCTCGGTGTGTGCTTGCGTTCGCTGCGTCTGGACACGTGCTGAACCCCATCACTGCAACACTAATGCAGGATCTTTGACTCTACCCCTCTGTAGCGTTTTCTAAAGTCACGTGATTACTTTTTTTTTTTTTTTTGAACATGTTTATATGTCATCCAAAATCATTTACAGCTTTACAGTACCATCAGACTATACAATATCTCATAGAGCATGAAGGTAGGCTGGGGGTAAAATAGATGGCTGCCGTTGCTCGTTCCTACAGGTCAGCAGATAACTCTAATAGGCTATAGCATTACCGCATAGGACACTTTCAGACAGCCTACTGCTCGCATTGTTTGCGTGTCTACGTGCTGGGGTGTCTTTTTGAATGTGCTGATACGAAAGCCTTTTACTGAATGCAATAACAAAACCGATGAGATTCTCATCAGAGCATTAGTGCGCTGCAACTACTTAAGGTTGTGCAAATTTTTGTCTTGGCTGCTTTCCCTCCGCCATCCATCTCGCTGTTTGTCCTGACTGTGCTTCAATTTCTCTCTCTCACATCGTTGCTCTTCTCAGATTTCAGTTGAGTGTCTGTTTTTGTATACAGTACAGTGGAGGCTATTTTGTGCTGTGCTTTTTGCGTAATACATCGTGTGGTGTGGAAGTCTCTTCTAGAAAATATTCTGGACATGACTGTACTTGTTGGTTTGTTTGATTTTCATCGTAATTGTGGCATATCGCAACGGATCATTAAATATTATCTTTGTTTTTTTATGCAACGGATCACTAAATATTATCTTTGTTTTTTTTATGCCTCTTCTTCTATTCACTTCACTCAGCATCTGTTTTGTCTTCTCATTTATAAATACAGCTTCTCATTACACCAGCCTCTATCTTAACCTCATCTATCTGACCTTTTTTTTAAGCCTTATATTTTTCATGTCGCTATTTGATGTCTCTTTTTTTCCAATCCTTTTTACAGCCGTCTTCCTACACCACCTCTCTTTGTTAATTTGTCTCCCTTTTTATCTTCTCAAAATCCATTTCACTCTCTCAGATCACTCCTCCTGTCTTTGTCACCTCCCACCTCCTCTTAATTCTGTCTCTTCTCTCCCACCACCATCTCCCAGCTTCTTTCTTTATTCTCTACCCACCACATGGATCTATTCTTCATGTTAGCAGCACAGTAAATGAGGCTTGGAGCCTGAAATTGTGCTGAAATTGCACTGAAATAGTGGTAAAGAGTTGCCTGAGATCTTGATTTATTATGCAAGGTTAACACGTTGTTTTGGTGTTGTGTGGGAAGCTCTTGGATGGGGCAAGCTGTGACAAGCACAAATGGCCTGCATTGCATGACGCATCGCCTTTAGGTAGTCAGATAGATTCCATGGCGACAGGCTCTGTCGCTGCGCTAAGCCAATAGGAAAAGGGAAGAGCAGATAAGATGTGAGGGAGAGATCAAGAGGAGGAACACAAGGTGAGAGGAGTGTGAAGAGAAAAGGGTGGAGAGAAATTAAAACAAATTAAAAAGAGTAGGTTCCAGTTTCCGGAGCCAGATGGAAGAAAAATCTATGGTGACATGACAGTGACAGAATGAGCTAGTGCTGTGTTGGTGAATATGTGAGAGCTTGTGAGCTGGTGAGTGCAAGAGTGAAAGATTGTCTAGGAAACAGGACGAGACAGCCAGACAGACACAAAGAGAAGGACATAAAAGAGAATAGAAGAGAGTGGCGGCCTCTCTCAATGCATGAGAGGAACAAAGAGATAACAAGGCAGGGGGTGTTTGTGAGTGGGACGACGGTCTGCTTTGTGTCTTGTGGAAAATATTTTGGTGTCAGCCGGTCTCCTTTCACAGCCTCTCTTTTGAAATTGATGGGACCTCATGTGAACTGTTACCCTTACCTTCTACACACTGACATTCAATAAAGACAAATCAAGTCCAAAATGATCCAACTATGCTGCGACTGTGAGATCACCAGGGATGGGTATCATTAAAAAATGTTTGGTTCCATTACGGGTAAATTGACCTCAATACTGGTTCCAAAATTACATTTTTTAGCAATACCAAATCTTTTGTAAGAAAAAGAAAATTACATCACACATTACGGTTCAAATCTTTAGTTTCCGTGCAGTTTGGAGGAATAGAGTGTAGCCCAGGGTGTTTTCTGTAGCTCCAATTTACAGATGTCACTTAACTGCCTGACATGCAAGCAATCTCTAAATGCTAAAATTTACAAATATCCCCTCAGTGCTTGACATGAAAGCTATCCCTAAACACTAGAATTTGCAGATGTCCCTTAAACACCTCAAAGCTCGGTACCAAGCCCTAGAGTTTATACATTAATAAATCTCCAACTGTAAATGAGTGAACAGTCATGGGTACACAGTGGGAGAGGAAAGAAACAGCAACAGGGATTGGAAGTCTGTAAACTTTGCATAAATTAATATCTACTGCAGGAAATTGGGGCACAGACAATAGCTGAGTCACAGATACTTGGTAATGAGCCTCCACAAGAGTGTGTGATCCTCCCATGGTTCAGTTGCCTCCCTAAATGAGGTAGAGTTCCTCAATCTGTGGGGAAATCACATCCCATGCAGTAAAACCCAGTTCAAAAGAAATACACAATAGAGTAACTCAATCTCCTGAAATCTGGCAGAACTGTAAGATTGAGCAGTGGTTCCTATCCTGCCAGTCATCAGCAGCATCCCAAACAAAAGTCTATGCTTCTTTTTCTATTAGTGGCCTCATTATGTGCTGATACAATCTTGAATGCTGAGCTCCACTGGGACTAAAACATTTCTGGACACATTCCAGGATGACTTAGCACTTTGCACGGGGCCTCCACTGACGACTCATCCACTTCTTCGAAGCAACATTGCTATAAATACAAACACGTTTATTGTGTTTGGGCTGATTTTATTCTTTGTTGTCCAACAACACGTCCTAAAAAGTCAAGAATTACACTCCAAATTTGAGGCAGAAAGCACCGACGCATACCCAATAAACACCTCCTTACTAGTTAATCTCTCTACTACGCCTCATAAGAAACAAAGAGAGCAAAACAGCTCGGCCCTGGGCAGTGGTGCAGCCTGTGTGTGTGTGTGTGTGTGTGTGTGTGTGTGTGTGTGTGTGTGTGTGTGAGAGTTTATATGTGGAAATACACATATGCGTCTGTGTCCCTGCGGCGTGGTTATCGGCCTGGCTGACAGTTGTGGGCTGATAAAGCTGAGCTGGCTGTGGTTGCAGCCACGCTGAACACAGAGCCCCAAGAGAAGGCATCACAACATCGCAGAAAAGACGGCTACTTTCCACATACGGCTTATTAATAATACATCTTCAAACCTTGGAGGGATTCTACAGGTAGTAGTTAATCGTGTTTACACGTAGGCAAAAAAAAATACTTCTTTGCAATTGTTGGCTTAGTAATAGAACATTTATACAAGGATGTGATTAGCAGCTTTAGTTAATGAACACTGTGATGAATTTCTTCCTGAGTTCAAGAACTCAAGTAACACGTACTCAAGAGGCAAGACAAATTAAGGTTCAGCACTCCTTCCCTGTGCTGAGCTCACTACGTGTTATTTCCTCTTTTTGCTGCTCTGACAGAGAGAGAAAGAGGATGAGAGAGAAATCGAAATGAAGGAGGGCAGGGAGAGATAAAGACAAAGAGAGTTAGAGTCTCACAGGGACTGTGTTTGCTCTACACAGCGAGTTTGGACAAGAGGAAAGCTGTAAGTCATCCTTCCAAGTTTCCTGTTCCCGCATCTCACCGGGGACACATGGATACCACATTCTTTGTAGCAGAGACTGAAACCGGCATTGACACCATACACAATGTATATATAGTGCTGTGCACAAGTTTTGGCATCCTTACAGGACAGTACAGCTATTATGTCTCATTTGGACAGTACTAAATGTATATAGATCAAAACCTAGGACATGGCTGGAACATGTATGAAATGTTGGAGGGCTTTTAATTTTACTAGGCCGAGACTAGTGGTAGTAGTAGCGACAATAATGCGGTTGCTGTACCAGACTAAAGTTGTGAGGAGGGAGCTGAGCCGCAAGGAAAAGCTCTCTCTTTACCGGTCATGAACTTAGGATAATGACCGACAGAATGACACCATGGATACAAGCAGTTGAAATGAGTTTTCTTCGTAGGGTGGCAGGCCTCACTCTCCATGACGGCGTGTGGAGTTCAGCCATCCGGGAAGAGGGGGAGGAAGTTACGGGAAACGGGGACGTCTGGGCTTCTCTGCTTTCCCTATTGACCCTAATTGGACAAAGCAGTGAAGAAGATGAGATTTACACTTGACACAGATACAGGCATTGCGTCGTTTGGAAGGCCGATGGTGTAACCTGGATCACTCAGTCATGAAATGACGGATATTTGTGTTTATAGAGCTGGCCCCATAGTTGCAGCTCAGCCAAAAATATAGTGGTGTAACCAGTATAAATGTCCCAATAGGTTGACAAGATGCCATGATATGAATTTTGCTACAGCAGTTTCCTATAGCGCAAAATGTATTGCAATCTTCACGGCAGCTATACACGTTAACCAACTGTATATTTGCATTAACGAAGAAGCTACAGCACTAAAGAACAAATGATAAAAAAATATATATATTTTAACTGAGGGCACTTTGTAAATGTTTTTTTTTTAAAGTCATATATCTGTACAGGTACATTTATCTGCAGACTATGCTCTGTAATTATCTCAGAAAGAAGAACACCACAGAATGTACTTCAGCTCTGGCACAAGTAGCTCTGCTAGAGGTGTAAAAATAAAAAAAATAAAAACCAATGCAGACATCAATACCTGCAGTGACTCAGACACTGACTATCAGATCTCAGTGTACTGAATGAAAGATTGCAGTGATGAGACAAAAACAGCAGTAAAATATATATATATATATATATATATATTTTTTTTTTTTACAAAAAACAGAACTGTGCATTAAAGGAAAAATATGGCGCCCATCCAAGCTGTTGAATACTTTAAAAGATCACTATTTCACTTTTGAATATGTTTGAACGGTTTGACTGCATGATGAAAAAAAAAGTATTTTGTTTATTTGTTTGATTATAACTGAAATCATAAGCCTGCTTTGCTGCTTCGTTTACAAGTATTACAGATTACACATTTCTACCCGTTACATGGTGTTTGTCTATGAATGATGAAGAGCTGTCAATCAAAGTTGTCACTGTAGGCTTCAATCCAAAGAGAACAGTGAAGCTGTGGGACGCGGTAGCAAAACAAAACCACTTCCGGCAAAACAAAGTCTCAACGTTGCACTGCAGATGTCGTGAGAAAGAGGGGCAAAGAGCTCTCACAATCCCAAACACTCTCACGATGTCAGCTGTGCAGCGTCATTTGAATTCCATTGTCTCAACGGAAAGTTACACCATGCGTTATGTATTCCTTTCATAGTGCTGCACTTTACAGGAGCCATGACTGCATATGAGGTGTCCACGCATGAGGTGTGCTGAGCCCGACATCTCTCTTTGTTATGACTCCGCAGTGGTTGAGGACACAAAACAAGGAAGAACACGAGATAAGCCTGCATTTCTATTACTGCAGTATTACACGACAACAATTCATACGTGACCAAGTCTCCCGGCAATATTTAAGTCGATCTACAAAAACCTGGAGAGAGGATCCCTCTGTCTCTGCAGCTTTAACCTACATTTTACATCACTACAGCTGGTGTAAAAATTAAATTGGCAGTGTTTGTGTGTGGCAGTGTTTGTGTTTATAAGAGCATGCTTCATTTTGATAAGAGATTGTCCTTTGGCAGCAATCTCATCGAACCAAACTTTTGAAAGTTTCTGCCATATTGCACCCTGATGAGCGATCACCCACTCAACAGATGTCCAAATATTATGTTAGCATTTCTGTTGTTTGAACTGTGCTGTTGGATAATGATGGCCAGGAATAACTCTGCACACTATATATAATACCAACTTGGATGTTGCAGCTAGTCATGACTTTGAAAGAAACTACTCACAGATTCAGTGTAGTCATCGCACTGGCCTTTTTACTTTTCTAGAAATGCACTTGTGTGATCATTTTAACTTTTATTATAATTAAAATGTATTCAATTTATTTAGTTGGATAAAAGATTCAAAATTTAACCTGAAAAAGTTACGGTCAGTGTTTAGTTCGTCGACCGATTTGCCTGACAGAAAGGCTGTAAATAAACCACAGTGGGCTTAGAAAGGTATATATTTTCATTACCAGTCCAATCATAATCCTAATATGTGCACCGCAACATAAAGGACCGGTTGTATAGTGTGGAAATGTAGAGATAACACGAGAAGATCGATATCGCTCTAATGTTTGTACACTAAATATTATAAAGTCACAGTCAGCAGCCAGCCGGTCTTTGTATAAAAGGATGAAGGGGCAAGCATTTGGCACCATTCTATCTGAAGGTAAAAATTAAAAAAAAAATAAAAAATCAATTTACTAGCACCTCTTAAGCTCATAAGTCAACATGTTATATCTTATTCATTCAGCCTGTACAAAAATCAAAGTGTAAGAACGAGCTAGGGCAGATGTGTTCCTCTGTTACTGGTCTTTGTGAAAAGATAATCCAATTGGCTGCTGGCTGTAGCTTCATATTTAATAGAGAAATACTGCATGAGAGTGAAAAAGGCTTCAAACTTTCTTCAAGGATACAAATAAATGCGCAACTATTCCTTTATTGTTGGTTGATCAAGGTGGTTTCTGATCTAGCTGCTTTACATACCGTATAGCACTTTAACTAAGTATTATATTTTTAAGACAGGATTATTTTCCCTGATGTAGTTTAGTAGTAGCTATATCATATGACAGCACAGAGTTTCAATTTTCAACATAGATAAAGAAACTACGACCAAAGCCTGTTCACATTGTTATTATCAACACAACATATATGACTTTACTAGAAGTAAGTAAGTCTACATGTACACAGTGCTGATTGTTCACTTTTTTTAACCAGGTATGATGTGGCATTTAACCTACACACACACACACACACACACACACACACACACACACACACACACACACACACACACACACACACACACACACACACACACACACACACACACACACACACACACACACACACACACACACACACACACACACACACACACACACACACACAGAGTCAAGAGGGCAGAATCTACTCACTGCTGGATGTCACATCGGTTATGTCAGTTGCTGTGATTCATGGTAAAAGCATCTATGAAGCCCTACTTACACTCTCCTTAACCTGAATTCAGATAACGCATTAATGGCCCATTTATGGCCAGCACTCACGTCACGAGTATGGGATGACTGGGTAGTTTTAACCCTGGCGTCATGAGTAAACCCGGCTTCTTTAAGGTGGCCCTTGTTAGCAAAACATCTGCAGGCAAAATGTCACGGTCGTTCATGACGGGTCATCGTCAGATATGGGGGAGCACAAGACGAGTTCCACTGCAGCTCAAAAGTAAAGGTGAGCTGGTCCTGCTGCTGCGGGTCACATGACACGGGCACTTCTTAATCATCGCAAGAGTATTACGTGCAAGCTTGCCCAGTGGCTATCAGAGGGAACATGCTCGGGATCCTTGCTGTAGCTCTGCTCTTTTGTGCTTTCCACTATATGCTTGGGGATAACAAGCTTGTCTGAACCCGTTGGAGTTTGCGGTTGTTTATGTTGACACAAGAGAAGCTTTTCCAATTTCAGGTTCTGTTCCTCTTGAGCAGGTTTAGTAATGTATAGATTATTTAGCCACTGTCTCATGTCAATATTATATCCAAATCCTTCTGTAGTACAAATATTAAAAGGATTTAAGGTGAAAAACAACAAGAATAAACGATACTGCATCCCTGTCTTAGTTTATCACTCTCCTATATTTTCTCACTGTATCAACTGCTGAATATAAAACCATCCCTGCATCACAGAAGCTGACAGCCATCACAGTCTTAAACAGTGTCACTTTAGAGAGTTGATGTTTTTTGTATTTCAGCCCACTGAATTACTGTGGATAGCCAAGGACATTTGGGACCAGAGGAAGCTGTGGCAGCCACAGATATTATTATCACAGAGAATTCAGTTCCCTTCTCACTGTTCACCTGGATGTCTCAGCATGACACGGGCAAGCTGCCTAAATTTTGTGCAATTGAGTTAGCGGGATGCAGGATATGGAGCATGACAAGAACTGGCTGGATAGCAATCAGTAGCCAAGAGGATAAAATATAACATCCAGATAACACATAAAATGAGTATTCGATTTTCTTTAACACACATTATTTTCGTGTTTCAGTAAAAAAAAAAAAAGTGTTGTTAGTGAGGAGAAAAAAAAGAAGCCCGTGTTATTATCACCCATAGTATTTGTGAATTTTCCATAATAGACATCAGTGTTAGTTTGTTTTCCATATTAGTCACAGGAACGGGAGGTGAATCAGTCAGAAAAAGTCATCATCAGCTTTGGTGGTACAGGACAGTTTAAACAACTACTTAGATATTAGTTATATCACAGATGTAAGATTAGTTCTCAATCTTGGGCCAAATTAAACATTCACTAAGATTAAGATCAAGATTGACTTTATTAATCCCAACAGTGGGGAAATTCGGTCGTCACAGCAGCAAGAAAAAAACAAAAAGTGCACACAATATGAAAAAAATTACACAAATACGTATAAGATATAAGAAATAAGACAAATAAAAAATTATTATTTCACAATAAATACACACACAGAGACTATATACAAAAAAAAAAACTGAGCATGAAACTAAGGCCATTCAGTGCAGATATATAATAGCTATTCAAATTGTTCCTACATGCATTATAATTGGGCAGTCAAGCTAAAAGATTTATAATAGGGACATTCAAGCAGGAGTATTTACCCTTTATGCTTGAATAATCCTCCTGTATTTACCTCCTCAGATGGCCAGACTTTGCCATCAGCAAGAACTATTAATAAAGTGTAAGCTGTGCATAAATATGGACTGGCGTGCCAAAGTCTCTGGCAGACCCAGTCAGGTCCTCGCTGAATTGCTCTAAAACCTCAACCTGTTAAATGATTGTTAATTGCTTAAAAACTGTTTGACAGAAAGCACAACGATTTCCATTTGCATCACTGCTCACTGGTGTCTGTGAATGTGCACAGCAGACTGGGAAATCCTAATTAAGGGTTGCGGTCACTGAAAAGCAACCAATTTCCAACACAAAATTGTTGATCTCTCATTAAGTGGACAAGTCTAATTATGTTTTTCTGCGAGTCCAGTTTAGCCACAGATCATTCATAATTATGGGCCAGAGCGAGTCCTTTAACATGACTTTATTTCTCCTTCCTTCCCTCTTCCTTTATCTCACTCTTGCCAAAACCGCCTCAAGGATAAGAGATCAAAAGGCCCTTTTTGACAGTGAAACTCTTTCCTGGCTGCCTCTGAGGGACGTCTTGATGCTTGTTTGGTTGTCACATTTGGACGCTGTCATGGCTTTATTGTCGAGGATGAAGAGCGATGTCTGTTGGCACCAGCTAAATATATCAGGAGAATCTCTGGAGGAAGAAGTTGCTTGGTACATGGGCTAATGTGACAAAACAGTTCCAATAACAGCAGCCTATGTTATATGTGTCACTGGGATTTTTGCTTATTGCTCCCTGCTGCAGAGATGTATGTAGGAATGGAAAACAATGGGCTGCTTTTCTGTTTCAGTACTTCACCTTGAAGTAGTCTCGAAAGAGCACAAGGTGACCATAATGACATTCTTCACTCTACTCAGGAGATCTGACAGGTAAGACAGCAGATATTTATATGTGTCTGCTGCCATAGCAGCCAGCCGGTCCGACCATTAGTCAAATGTCCCTGACAAATCAAATGTCAGATGGAGTGTCTCACCCCCACTCAAGCCTCGGAGCTGGCATACTGTCATGTCTGGAGATGCACAGATGCATGCGTCGAAGCTGCATTAAGTGGCCTGTGATGGTTGATTTGGAGTTTTGACAAGGGCATTATCAACCGACTATCGTCCACCTGCTCACTCATCTGTTGCCTCATCATCCCCTTCTTCACGATGATGATGATGATGATGATGATGATGCTGCTGCTGCTGCTGATGAGGGGAAGATTGTTCTCTATATGTAGGTGCTGATGAAATTTTGAAGGTGAGTGGTGAATTATTTAAGAGGGAGGATTTTGAAAGCAGCTTCTTGGAATTTTGCTAGCGGGTATGAATCGATATGAGCCTCCAACCCCCTCCTTTTTTTTTTTTTTTTTTCCCCTCCTTGAAACCACAGACACTCTGAACAGAAGTCCAGACACTTGGCCACGGGACCCGGCAGGCTGGACAGCCAGATGCACTGTGCCTGTGCATGTAAGAGGCTCTATGAGTACATGAGAAAGCCGGCAGAAAAGACGACGAGATTGTTTATCCGTGTGTGTCTACGCACGCGAGACATACAGATGGGTCTAATTCAGACTGACTACACCCACAGGAACAGATGGCCAACTCAAGGCCTGCCAAGTCTATTCTTCTTTTCCTCTGGTTGTGCCTGGTGGTGGTGGTGGTGGTGGGGGGGGAGGGGGAGGAGAGGGGGCAAGGGTCTCCAGTCCAAGTCAGAAGAGTTTAAAAAAAAAAAAAAACAGAGAGGAGGCCGTAGACACAGATGTAGAGCTAGCATGCACGCAGACCTACATTTCTGTACCTACAAGTCTCACCCTGAGTTATGTGCCAGTTACATAATGGTTTCGCCCAGTTGCCTTCAGTGAAGATTTGATTGCGTGGGCTTGATTTGTGCGGTGCCAACGCTTGGAGGCTTTCGAGACGGAATAAATGACCATGTTCCAGCGCTCACTCTCTCCCATTTCACTTGATTGTCTCTTGTTGGGTTAGTCTGCGCGCGCGCACACATCTGCCATCTCTTTATGTATACCCATTGTGCTGAGCCATTCAATTTGTCTTTCTTTTCTCATCTGTGTATTGGGAGTCAGTGTTTGGCCAACGCTGATGTTCTCTCTCTGGTCAATGATTTCTTGACTGAAGAACAAACAGCAGGGACCGAACAGAGGACGGATTTCTCAGCACAGGTTTTTAGCCTCGTGGTGAAGTTAACATTCGGAGCGTAACATCTTTCATGAGACAGAGAGGAATCATAAAAAGGTTTAAAAAAAAAAAAAAAAATATGACAGTGTTACTTTGATAGGTATCTCAGCTTGCATGTGCCTACACACACAAATGTCACCCACAGGCTCCTGACACCCCCTCCCCCCACAGAAATTGGTGTTATTTCTCAAGAATCCAAAACATTGACACACATTGAAATGAATAGTCAATCTGCAAATCACATTTTACAGATGAATTTGTGTTTACATTTTTGGTTGTTCTAACTACGGTGATCTATTAACTTTTCATCTCGTGTCTATCATGTTAAAAAAAAATGTATTTGTCAAATGCTTTGCTTTATGGGTAAATAACTGCAAAACAAATTGCAATTACCGTTTGCTTTAGCTGCGATTCGTGTCTAGTGCTAATCCGCAAATGTTACGGTGCTAACATGCTGAGCTAACATGCTGAAGATCGCAAACATTATCTTCTTAACATTATCATCTTAGCACTGTCACTGTGAGCATGTTACTATGCTGATGTTCACATTCAGCTTAAAGCGCCACTTTGCATAAGTACAGCCTAACAGAGCTGCATGGCTGAGACTCTTGACTTTTCAACAGCTGTGTAAATGCACGTTTTATAACCAATGTTTTGGGTGAGCTCACTTCCGAATATGTGTTTTCAACAGTGCATCTAAATTTAGTGTCTGCAACTTGTCTACTGTTTAGATTTTCTTCCCCCCAGACTATTGGATTCTAGGTGGTCTCAGCCATAAACATGAAGAGTACCATGTTTTAAGCGTTGATCAAAATGAAAACAGAAACTGTAAAAAAGTTGTAAAAAAAATAAATTTAAAAAAAATACTTTTTAAGACCACAAAAATAAACTCGAGTCAATAGATTTTTCTACATTTTCATCTCTTCCAATTTTCTGTCTCCATCCTTCCCTTCAAATGTTCTTCCTGCTAATTCGTCCAGAGGCAGACGGCTGAAATTATAGAGCGCTAAAAATAATGGCTCTATAAATAAGAAGTGCCCATAGAGAGTGATTGAGAGGTGAGGTCGCTAGGCAGCTGGGGATGCTGGGTAAGCTGAATTCATTAGCTCTCTCCGCTTCCAAAGAGTAGCCCCCACAACTCTCCCACACAAGCAAACTGCGCAGCTTTCTTGTAAACAACTGACACACACACACACACACACACACACACACACGCACACGCACACACACACACACACACGCACAATAATGCAGCATTGGGATCCAGAGTGTTTGGAACACACTTTCTATCTCTACCTCTGCAGCTCTCTGCAGTGTTGCACATTTTGGCCCCATCAGTCCCATCCTTCAACTCTCATTACCACTTCCCTCTGAGCGCTCCATGCAGACCACATTCTTGAAGCATTGTTCATCCACCCGCCGAGTGGAAAAATATGTGTGCATGTGCATTTTGCATCCGTGCATCCGTGAGAGAGCGTGCAGCAGAGGCACTCCATGTCCGTTTTATTATTCATACTCATGTGTGGATCCTCTTTCAGCCCACAGACACCTGCCAGAGATGCACACAGCACAGGCTGATGTTCTCAGTATATTTTCTCTCCCTTACTTAACTGACAATACTTAAAACAATAGACTCCAGAATAATTGTAAACAAACCCCTTTGTATCTATGTGCATCCTATTTGTGTCATCCTTCGGGCAAAATCCCCCGTTTCTGCATTGAAAGCATCTATCCGCCCTGATGCAATCACAGAAATAGAAGTGGCCACTTTTATTGCCCTGATGCTCTTTTTAATGGGCCTCCTCCTCCCTCCCCATATTGACGTCATATCCATTAGGCCGTGCCTCTGGGCCTTTTTAGTGGAGGCTGGAGCACAGGACTCCAATGTGCGAGTCTTCTCTCCGGAGTCAATCTCCACCTGATAAACCTGCCATATTGGCCGATCTGACAGATGCGGTTACCACGGTAATCTGTTCAGTCTTTACTCCCACCACCTTCACCATCAATCCACAGTGAGAGGGGAACCCACTGTACCTTGTTTGAACACACACACCGTCCATGAGCTCGCAAGCCCTCACCTGTTTATTGTCTGCATGCATCACGTGCAGACACACACACACACACACACACACACACACACACACACACACACACACACACACACACACACACACACACACACACACACACACACACACACACACACACACAGCTTGGCTATCAACACTCCCAGCGTGTTGATAGCTAAACCGAGAGAGGACTATCTGTGTCTGATGCCACAGAGAGTAACAGTGGCAGGCTAATGTGAAGAGATAATGTTTCATGTCTGATCAGCATCAGAATCCTAATTCACTAGCCTCTCCCGGCCTCCATTTCTCTCATTATGGTCCCAAAAGCAACGTCTTCAACTGAGGTCCGACTTAGCCCGGAAACTAGCCTTTTTTCAGACCCTGAATATATCAGTCAAGTCTCATCAACACACCACAACCTTACAAGTTGGACTGGCCCGACTTGTTTCCCCTTCATGAATATAGGATGAAGGTGAAGTACATAGGCAACTTCAGCCTTAGCAAAACAGGAGTAGCTGGACTCGAGTGGCCAGCGCTGCCCGGGGTAGACAGAAATGGCAAACGACGGCTAGGGTTGTGTTGTTTTGGAGACGAGAGCCCCTGCTGGACGAGGCCAGGACGAATTTTGATGGCAGAGCCTTTTCCCTGACTGAGAAAAGAGAGCAGACTGAAATGTTAAATTGAAGCTCGGTTATTGGACACTCAGGAGAAATAATCAATGGTTGGTGCGGCTGGCTGAACTCACTGGGGCGCCACTGTGACTTAGTGCTGCACATCTAAACCCTGTCGCCAACTGGAGCTCAATGTAATGAGAAATGAAACTTAACTTTCAGTTCAGCATGGGAGGGAAAAATCATCCAAGGAGTAACGGGGGAGAAATAAAAGTGAGGAGGAAAAGAGGAGAGCGAGAAAAAAAGAAAGAAAAGAACAACAGGTTGTTTTGATAAATAACAGCTACAACGTGCGCCGGGAACGGCATTATAGCTCCTATTCATCCCCAGATCATCAGACTATATGAATAATGACTGTGTTTTGTCAACATAAAAAGTTCAGTGCACAAATGAGAGATGCATTTGGTTTGACAAATTGGTCTTCAAAGGAAGATGATCACCTGACCCCATTCATCCATGAAAAGAAACAAGAAAAGATGGATAATTTATTACAAGTCTAGAATAACATGTTAAAGCAAAAAAAAAAAAAAAAATGTTTTCATTTCCCTTTTTTGCGCAGCAATCAGTTCGACCAGACAGAATTAAAGAATATACCAATACCAATGAAGGAGAACTAGGGCTCTATCGCCTTCCGTCTTATTGTCTCCTTTCGTTATCAGAAGGGGCAAACCTACACAAGAGCCATTTATATTTGGAGTTCTTTCAAGTATCTTCCATCCGATCGGCTTGACATTTTTTATTTATTATTATTATTTTTTTTTTAATAATGAGCAGCGTCGTCACAATTGCAAATCCAAAATGTTATTAAAGCTCTTCAGGCAGATGAAAGTAAAAGGTGGAGATATTGAGTGTGTGTGGGTGAGAGAGAGAGAGAGAGAGAGAGAGAGAGAGAGAGAGAGAGAGAGAGAGAGAGAGAGAGAGAGAGAGAGAGAGATAAAAGGTCAGCAGGGCATGAAGAGGAGTAAGTGACATCAGAGACATGCTTTCCATTCACCCATCTGTCCACTCAATATAAACAGGCCAGTCATTAGACCGGCTCCAGCTGTTACGTCTTAGCCTCCAGGTTCTGAATGCTGCTCATTTATATGTGCATGCAGACACTAACACAGGCAGTGACACGCACACGCACACGCACACACACACACACACACACAACAGCAGAGACCACGGCCCCCTATCTGTCCAACACTACTCGCCCTCACTCACCACCGTGAAATATTTTGGAATGACATCATCTCACAAAGCCTTAAAGGGGAAATGGCGTGCGTGTGAGCTATTTCCTCATCTCATATGCTCCGTCAGTCGCTCTCACTCCGTGGACACTGGAAATTACAACACTCACTAATTAGAGTCTACAGCCACACAAGAGGCTCTGCGAGGCTGTGCTTCGGCACAGCTGTGATTTTAACTAAACGCTAATGGCTGCATGCTGATTAGCTCGCGATGACATTGCTAACACACTGGTGTTTAGCAGGTAATATTTACCATGTTTATCACCGTAGTTTAGCTTGTTAGCATGCTGCCATTTGATAATTAGGAATAGACACAAAGTACAGCTTTGGTTGATGGGCACGTCCCACAACCAATTTGTAAACCAAATTATTGTGCAAATCAGATTGGCTTCTGTGAAAAGTCATGGGAATGTATTCTCTGGGGACCTTGAATATCTGCAGCCAATTTCACCGCAGTACATCCGTTACTTTTCAAGACATTTCACTCGAAACCAAAAATGACCACCTGCTGATGATGCCAGATCAGGTAAGGGGTCCGCCAAAGTGGTATTGCCTCAAAGTCGTACCAAAAATCTACACAGAACAGGAAAGCAGGGACATAAACTCAGATCAGAGGCACTAACTCCATTAACCTCGTGGCCGTTATTGTACGACTACAACTAACAAAGGATGAACATAAATATCAACAGTAAAAATAAAGCTGTTAGTCTGCGCAGAGGAAAAATAATAATATTCGAACTGAAAGGGCTTGAAGAGGACATGACTGGCCAATGTTCAAAGCCTGGGGGCCCCAGACTGCTCACTGTGACTGGGTCTCAGATCTCCCCAGGGGTGCGCTGCCACCTCCAGCCCTCATCAAAGCCGAAGAGTCAGACCAAGACTGGGAACTGGCAGTGTGACATTGCGTGTGTGCATTCGTGCGTGTGTGTGTGTGTGTGTGTGTGTGTGTGTGTGTGTGTGTGTGTGTGTGTGTGTGTGTGTGTGTGTGTGTGTGTGTGTGTGTGTTTGTGATACATCTTGAGCTTAGAGTTACACGAACTAAAGAAAAAAACCAAAGAAACAAACACAACACAAACAATGGATTTTTTTTTTTGTAACCATGGCATGACATCAATTGTAGTTATTTAACAATCAGAATAGTTTTATTATTGTCTCAAATTCGTGAGGCCTTGGCATTTGTATTAAAAAAAAGTCTATAATTTTGGCAAATGACCGATTCTTATATTTGTTAGAGTTACACCAAAAACTAGATTAATAGCTCAGAAAACAACACCAGCGGTCTATACGACACTCACTGTGAATGAATATGACATTGCAGAAAGCCCTTTAGGAAAGATCACATCAGCATGCTATTACAAACTATTACAAAATAAGGGCGTTGATGTCAGAAACAAACACGTGACTATTTTCCATGATGGCGCGTTGCTGATGGTGGCACATAATGTTGGCAGGTGAGGTCGTGAAGCCGGGTGTGTGTTACACCTCAGCAATGAACACAGGCCATCTGTGCGTGAGGTGGCGAGGTGCAAACACATATTGCAGACCTGTTCAGATTTCGTGTGCATCGAGTTTCCCCTCAGTGAACCTAACGAGGATTCTTTTTCCAAGTCTGCTTCAAATTGACATTCGAGTGCAACAATTGGCTTCTTTCGAGAACAGGAGTGTGTGGAAAACAATTTTTGTTTTTTTTTTTTTGAAAAGAGAAAAGGGAACAGCAACAACTCCCCGCAAACGACTTTGACGATTTATCTGCAAAACGACTCTTTAACAGTTCCTCTTAAATCTTAAGATTATTGTGGATAAACGTCCACTAATCTTCAATCCATCACTGATTCTGTTTATCTGTTCTCTAACGTCATTATAGATGAGAATTGCTTTGGTGGTTACAGGTAACCTGATCGTATTGTCAAAGTTGGCGTGATTATGCATCTAGCTCAGTCGAGCATCACACAATCCATAATTTTTCCCAACACGTCAGTGCATATTAACTTCAACATATACGTAGTTTGAAAGGCTGCATATAAAACTGATTGTCTATCACTGCAGTCCAATCAAAACCTGCCCTTTCGATAGAATATCCGTCCTGAATTAATATATAGTTCAATCTGCTTCCAGACTTTGCTGCACAGCACCAACGTTGAGCTTTCATCTTTGGACTACAGCATGATATCGGTTGATTGAACCTGCACTTTTATTTCACTGAAAAATGAACCCTTAATATTTGTATCTCATGTCATGTTAAGCTGTTTTGTTTTTTTTGTTTTGTTTTTTTTGAGGGAGGGGGGGGGGGGGTTGGGTGTAATTCATACCGAAGTTTGTTTTCTCCTTCTGCAATTAAAAAAAAAAAAAAAAAAAAAAAAGAACTGACAAGTAGGCGGGTTTTGGGGAAGGAGATGTCTCTTGAGGTTGGGCTTGGTCTTAGGAAATAAGCGCCTTAATGCAGAGGAGAAAGGGACATGCAGAAAAAATGATAACCATTATACAGTTTCATGGTGAGTTGTGTTCCAATGCATCAATAATTACTGCTGATTGTACAATACAGGAAAATGGCATTTTCATTACTTTATGCAGGAAAGTGTAAATAATCACTTCATTTTGTGGCAGCATGATGAAACTCTCAAGTGTGGCCAATAACGTACCTTGAAATTGAGACTGAAATGGCGAGAGGAACCGCAGAGAGGGAGAGGAGAAGCAGGCAGCCGAGGCTTTCAAAGCACATTTAGTCCAGAGAAGTCTGATGTCTGAATACTGAGGTTGTTTTTGTTTTTTTCCCTTACTGTTTATTTATTTATTTTTTAGCTTGAAACTATCTTATGCAGCACATGAATTTCCTATTGCAGCCTGACAGACGATTGACCACCGCGTAGGGAGCATTTCCGAGTGTGTATTTGTATAAATTAGTTTGTGCGTATGTGTGTGACTGTGAGAGTTTTACGGTGGCACGACAGAGGAACAAACAATTACCTGGAAATTTTTCCTATGAGCCTTAGTTATAAAAGCTTAGTTTTCTCTCCTTGATTTCTGCTATCCTCTTTATGATTAGACACTTTACTCTTTCATGAACTGCTCTAGATAATTAGGATACACAGACGGCGACAAAAGCAGCTCATGATAAAAGATGGAATTTAATTGTCAGTTCAGCTGTTTCTCTGTCTGTCTGCAGGGCATGATGAGCCCTCGTCCCATGAAATTTGCATTCATCTGATGAACAGTGACAACAACATCCCTCTTCAGCATCTGCTATGGAAATCGGTTCACATGTTCAGTGCTGCAAATTTGTTTAAATTTGATTGCAGATAACAAAGAGAACACAATCCTACATATTTCTTCTTGTCTTTTTTGAAAGTCTCTATACCTGCAAATGTTCTGGTTATTTCCAGAAGTGTTTTCACTGTGGTCTCAGACTTTTGAAGCTGACTGTATATGCAGGGGTAATTTCACACCTAGTACTACTTTCAAAGACTCCTCCACAAAACCATTTCCCATTTCAAAGATGGAATGGAAGTTAAATTTGCTCCAGGTGAAGATATCTAATGTATTATTCAACAAAATGAAGTCTTTCAAAACCACTACATGTCCCTTTACTTCTTACAATTGGATGAGTGAAGGGAGACGTGGGGGGGTGTTAGAGGTGGGAGTTTGAGACAGGTAGTGAGGAAAACAGAGCTATTCCCTGAAACATGACAGCCCCGAAGGCTTGGCGCACTGCGCTGCGGTGAGGTGGAATGACTACTCGCAAAGACAGCGGCGTCATGGGGATAGAAGAAGGAAGGTGCATTATTCAGGACACGTATGTACCAGTACACATGTGTGTACACAGACGGAGAAGCAAGCGAAATTTGCTGGGAGGTGTAGCAGTAATATAACGCAGGAATTGTACGGCAATTCTATTAAAGAAATACATATATTTTCATAAAATAGCTGTCAAGTTGTGCATTGAAACTTTTATTTTGGCTGCACAATCTGGCAATATGTGCTAAATTAAAGGCCTGGGAAACGAGTTTTTGCAATCAGCTATTACTAGAAGTAATGAGTTCCAACATGAACACATTATTTTATCTGCTAATGGTAGAATTGGAAATGGTTATTTCACTTGAAAAATCCCTGCATTAGTGTTTTGTTTGTGCTTTCAGTATTGCTTTAAAGTCGAAAAAGCTGATGTCACAAATTTCCAGCGATCAATATTTAACATTCTAAATAACAGTCTGCTTCTGCTGCAAGGAGAACACCTCTGTCAATTTAATCTCAGCAAACTGAACAAGCCATGAAGATGATTAATTGATTGTTAAACTTGACAAACTAACTTGAAAGTCTCCCATTCATTTCAAAGTGAACACTGAAAAACAATTATTATTCCAAGCACAGTATCTTTTTAAATCTTGGAGGAAATCTGTGACTTTCAAATTAATATTTCATGTTGGTTAAATACAATATAGAAAGGGTTCAAAATTAGTAGAAATATTTGAAGATTTGAAACCAAGTTTTTTAAGGACAGGAAACAAAGGATCATGAAGCCATCATGTGGCCCTGAGAGCTCAGAAGCCACACGGACTGCAACGTTAAAGAGAATCTATATTTGACTGTTTCACTAATAGTGTTGCACTGTTTGAGATTTATCGCTATAAAACAGACCACACCCGAATTTGGAAGTAGCTGCGAGTAATCTCAGAGCCTTAATTCTTAAACAGTTCCATCCCGGTGAAGATAAGGATAAGATAAGGTCTAAAAACAACAAAGCAAAAAAAAAAAAAAAAAAAAAAGAAAAAAAGCTTAAGCTGCTCAACGGACACTGAACAAGAGACCAGAGTTTGTGGACAGAAATGAAGCCCCCGGAGGGGATTTCACACAGATACTGGTTCTTTGTCTGCTTCATAAATGTTTGCATTACAATGCGATGAAGCTTGTTTGGCTGTAAAAGCTCAAATGAACGACTTGGCAGATTGAATTACCAAAACCAATCTGCAATTCATTAACATCGGGGCAGCTCTAGGCCTTGCTTCACCTCACAAATTGCTTCATTGTCTATGTTTTGTCATTCTGGGAAAGGGTGTTTCAATGTTCCACTGTTACAATGTTGGCACTTTTGGATATATATCTGAATTGTTACAGCCCCTACAAATCAGCGTGTAGCCTCTGATCCTCAGGCAGGAGTCTTGTGGCTCTTCTTAAGCCCCCAGCTCAAGACTAAAGGTGCTCCATGCGTGACGATTTGAGACTTGGACAGTAACATCTTTTAAATGACTTCTTAAAAACTTTGTAAAGCTGATTTTCTTTGGTTTACAATACATTTTACAGTTTCCAATTGATATCTTAACATTTTAATGTGAATTTCATTTTCTATTGTTGTCATTTTTATTTTGCATTTTTATTTATTATTTGAAACAAAACAAAAATTCTGCTCTCAATTTTGCTTTTATACCATTTGTTATAGCCATCATTTTCTTGTTTATATAATTTTTATTAAATTAGTTTTCTAAAACTCGTCTCTTTTTCTCTCACTAGAGTTAATGTTTACTTCCTCTACAAATATTCAGAATGGGACACATTCTCTTTCAGCTGATTTCGAGACTGTTAAGATATTTTTCCTGCAGTTACATTCGACTTCACTGACAGACATTTACACCACACACACTGCTTCCAAAGACTGTGGGAGTCAATTATACCACAGTGATCTAGGGCACAGATTACACTTTAATAATATAAGTATCTAATTACTGCTTTGCATCCTTCACGCCTTTTCTGCTCTCCTTAATCATTATCACCCACTGGCCTTGAATCACAGATAGCGCACAGACTTTAAAGGAAAACTCACCAGTCACTGTGTGTTCTCATTATATAGCTACAAATTATTATATTTTGTTTTCTTCGTATACAAGCATTTATCTGTACAGCATGACAAGCTGCATTTTAATGTTATGGCCTCTGTGACATGTTTCCCGGGACCTGCAGACTTGCCCTGTTCGCCAGCTGTGCAAGTCACTAATGGAGGGCAGATCTGGAGCACACACGCGTGCGCGCGCACACACACACACACACACACACACACACACACACACACACACACACACACACACACACACACACACACACACACACACACACACACACACACACACACACACACACACACACACACACAGAGAGAGAGAGAGAGAGAGAGAGGCTTCAGAAGAGGGAGAATTCAAACACGCTAAGAAAACATGTAGGAAGAGCTGCTGCATACTGAGAGAGCTGACTACATGTGAGAGTCTAATTAAAATGCGTCTCTCTTATTGAGCACGAGTAATGGCTGCTAATGGTGAATACAGTGGGAGAGACTGAGCGTTTGACTTGCATCGCATTGGCTGTGTCACTCGGCAAGGTGTTAGCGCTCACCAGATGTCCAGCATGGGATGAGCAGCCGTACCCAGCACCCGGGTGGTGAAGCCGGCCAGCAGCAGAGCGGTGGTGAGGGTGCTGCGACTTGCTTCTGTTGACAGCTGGGCTAAAAGCTAAAGCCTCAAACCTGAGGGTAAAAAAAAAGAGACTTTTCAGAGCAAACAGTTGGATTAAGGCCATCCATCAAACTAGCAACACATCATGTGAAAGGCGCAAGAAAGCAGCGCAGTTAATAATAAAAGTGTCCGCGGGTAACAGATTACACCCCGACTATCACCACCATTGACAATATTGTAGCCCCACAACAAACGTCCGGATTGCTGTGACATAATGCTTGAAGCCAAAACAATTCCCAGAGCCGATCCTTTACCGCCACGGGAAACAGATGGGGGAGGCGGTGGTGGGAGTGTTTTGAAAAATAGCAAGACAAAGGCTTTTTTTTTTTTTTTTTTTTTTTACAAATAAACCTTCTTACGTAAGAGGTAAAGTGGGTCAGGCAAGCAGAGAAACATGATGCTGCGGCACTACCCCACATCACTTCACATCAAACGCTCCTTTCTCCTGCATCATCAAACCATCCCGGGTGTCAACCACGAGTCTCGGCTACTAAAGCGAGACGACGCTTTATTTACTTTACCTCCCAAAATACAAGCAACAAAAATAGAAGAAGCTGAGAGTGAATGACAAGAAATCTGAGATTCTGACAATATCGATTAATGTAAAACATTTCTTCTGGAACAAGGGTAGTGACTTATTATGAAGTCCGAGGTAGATGCCAGTCTTTATGTCTGCCTAACTGACTTCATGCACACACACTGGCTCACACTGGTGCCACAAGGGACCAACTCTCTCAGCATCTTCACTCATGCCATTAGCCGCAGGCAAGTGAAGGAAATGGAATAATTAGAGCCTTCATAGGATAAATCAGGGTAAAAGTTTTCATTTTGCGAGTCTCTTGCAGCAATAACACCACCAGTCTAACATTCATCACTGTAGCAGCCAGAGATGTAGCCAGGCAGAAATGAAAATTAATCACAATAAAAAAAAATTAAAAAAAAAATGTTAATAGGTATTAGGAGCTTCCAGAAAGCAGCACCTGCGAACATCATGAAGTGCTAGAAAGGCTTGAGGTTTCTTGTTTGTCTGGCTCAGGTTTAACAGAAAGGACAAAGGGTGGATGTTGCATGGTCTTGAAATGAAGAGAGCTGTGTGTATCGAATGCAGATTAAGGAGAACACTTACAACTGAGACACACTCACACATTGAAGTGTATTCATTGAGTCTGTGTTTTTATGGAAATTAGTGGGGGTTTTTTCTGTCATAAAAAACATGCAAATGTTATATTTTACTAGAAACGCTGAAACACTAGAGGTCCAGTTGCACCAGAAATGCACCAGTTACTTATACAGTTATGGTTGCGTATATTTTTTTGGTCTAAATAAGAAGCAAGCTATATTGGCTAAGGTGAAATTAAACTATTGATGAATCTCCATTGGTGACTTTATGCAGCATAATTCTTTGCAAACAGATTGGACA
This sequence comes from Brachyistius frenatus, assembly GCF_029030835.1. Taxonomy (NCBI): domain Eukaryota; kingdom Metazoa; phylum Chordata; class Actinopteri; family Embiotocidae; genus Brachyistius; species Brachyistius frenatus. The sequence continues at coordinate 320,052 of NW_027210646.1, forward strand.
AAACACCAAAACAAATCTAAAAGTATAAATTCTTTCTGAAGTCAGGCTTTAGAATTACACCCATGAATATCAACGTATATTTTGCAAATATGGACGTGCTCACACATAAAAAAATAAAATGCAAAAATCTCTGAATACTTCCTGTTTAGAATGCAAACACAGCAGTGTGGCACCATGCCGAGGCAAGAAGCCAATCAGGCTTTGCCAGCTGTCTCTGCCCTCCACACTCACTTTGATGTCTCGCATACGATGGGACTGAATGCCAAGTGTCCCGGGCAGCAGTTTGGGTGAGGATATCTGTACAATTATCAGACACATAGCTATCATCCGGGATACACTTAACATCTTTTGTCATACTTTTGGAAGACGTTACTGTCACCTCATATAACTTCCTAAATCATATGAACCTGAACGGAGCTGGAGATCCTCTGGTAGATCTTGTTAGAGGCACACAAGTCAAGAGTAAACTGAGAAGACCAGTCTGTAAAATAAACTTCTTGTTTTTGTTGTTGTTGTTTTTTTTACATCGCCTCTTTGAATTTTGGTGCATAAAAATCATAATAGGTTACTTTGCCTTAGCATTATGGAGAGAAGGGATTTTAGTTATTCTTCACTAAGCCCAAATATGACACCAGGAATAATAAAGGAACCAATATGTTAGGCAGGGGACCATAGTCTGATAGGGCTATTACTAAAACAGAGCTACCTTGCACCCTGCAGTCAATATTAGATCTCATGCACCCTATGGATTTTCAAAAGCAATATCCTGCTCCCAAAAGCAGTCATTTCTCTTCATCAAAGGCCGCTGAGCTATTTGAATGGAAGTAATTAAGCACTTTCATCTCAGCCTCATTTCCAATAAAGCCTATCGTCATTGTCACTGGCAAAAGCTGCAAGCTATGGCGATTCAAATCTACTGCGTAACCAAAGAGAAATCGCTCTTTGGTTACAATTATGAAATAATAGCAGGGTCGAATCACTGGGGTTATTTCATTTTTATAGACACTTTAAGTGCCGTACAAGAGGACTCCGACCTCCATTTATTCATGTTTTTTTTTTACTTCCGGGTCAGCTGCAGCAATAGTTTTTTTTTTTTTTTTTACTCTAAGCTTTTGTTATGGAAGCACAGCTGAGGACAAAGCTAAACAGCCTCACTGCTCAAGTCAAACATTTGTTCACTGGCAACCCCTCACAGTGAACAAAAGAGCATTGGAAAAAGAATCTGCTCAGTCGACTCTTTCTCTGGTCCCTCTGACCCTCTGCTGGAAGATGGATTGTAATAATAATTGCTGGCCATCTGGGCAGTGGACTGTGAAAGAACAGTTCCTTGGAGTGCGGCCACTAGAGTCTCTCCTCCGGCATACACTATGGTCATGCCAGCTCTCACGCAAGGACAATTGTACAGTGGGGTAGCCAGCAGTCCACTGACCATTTGTTTCCCTCAGGAAGCAAATCTGACAGATACAACAGCAATTCTGAAAATGAGCCCTTGTTTTGATAGTATAACTATAGTATGCATCATTAAGGAGCAGAGGGCTTTTTGATAATGTAACATGTATTGTTGCTGCATTGCATTCTGGTCCACAGAGTCTGCTGCCAAAAGAGAGACTAATGCATCTTCTGTGATAGATTTCTGCCTGAATGATTTTTGAGTCGAGGTGCAAAGTTACAGAAATTCCTTCTGTGATTCTGAGCACTCTTTGTTTTGTTTCCAAAAGTTAACATTTACTTTTGATGCTTTAGATGACTGGACATTTTTCTGCTCTCAAACTGCATTGTAGATGCAGTGGAAGCATCTGGATGGGATGTCAAACTGTCTTCTAGAAGAGCAATGGATGAGTATTGTTTATTACTGATAAATCTGATTGCCTTTTGTCATCTAAGAAACAATTCAAAACACAAAGATATTAAATTTGCAGGGATATGAAATGAAGAAAAACAGTAAATCCTCATATTCGACAATTTGAAACCAGTGAAATGTTTGATCTGAGGCAAACTCTAATGTTTATCTTTGTTGATTAATATTCTGTTTCAACATTTGATCAGTAACTGTGATTCATTTTAACATACCACCAAATCAAATCTTGCCTTTCTGCACAAGCCGCATTTCAGAGTCGATTCTTCCTTTAACAAGATGGGAATATGATACCAAACAGCAAGAAGCATGTTCACTGGAGTTTCTTGAACTAATGTGATTAAATCATCAACTGCAACAGGGATATGCCTCCTAATTTCAAAACGGCGTGAATTTTGATTCCACTGAGCTTTGCTCGAGAGCGTAAAAAACAAGCAGGAGCAACAAGACCTACTTAAATTTCTGTTTCATGGACGTTCCTCAGAGCAGACGCTGTACTGCAGGGTGTGATTCTGTAGAGATGGTGAGCACAGGAGACTAGCACTGATTTAAGTGCTGACTTGTTTTTTTTAAAAGACTGAGGAAATCACTGCACCACAGCATAAACACAAGACATAAAGCCGGAAAGCCACTGGGCTCTAATACGTGGCAGGTGATTGTGCAGATTAGGATTATGACCAAAGGTACAGGAGACAGAACAAAACGGGACAGAACATCATTGCTGGGGTCCGAGAGGGATCCAAAAGCTGCACAGCAGGGGGTAAAGATGCTCCGTCATGTAGCAGAAAAGGATACAAATGTCCCAGAAATAAAGAAAGAGCTTTGACGATATGGTGGGGAAACGTCAACAATATATATCCCGTGTAGCCGAGATGAAAATCTCCCATGGGAAGTTGGAGACTTCAAAGAGCTGAAAATTCTAAAAGGGAATGTGAGGATCATGAGGGAGAAGGTCACCTGAGATGGGGCATGGTTCAGAATTTATGTGTGTGTGTGTGTGTGTGTGTGTGTGTGTGTGTGTGTGTGTGTGTGTGTGTGTGTGTGTGTGTGTGTGTGTGTGTGTGTGTGTGTGTGTGTGTGTGTGTGTGTGTGTGTGTGTGTGTGCGCGTTTATGTGTTTCTTCTTGTATTGTTGAGGGGACACAAGTCACCTCCCTTGTGGAGACAAACAAGTCCCCACAACATAATTCATAATGTTTTAAAGTGAACTTAAATGTTTAAGGTTTGGTCGTACTTAGGTTGAGGTTAAGGGTCAGGACTTATCTGTGCCCGTGAAAGGAAAATGGGGGTTCGGGGACTCGGATTCTAACTGAAATGGGTAAATAAGCTTAGATTTGTACAAACATGACAAATCCGGTGCTGATGCGATTCCCTTTGAGGTGGCAACTACAAACATCTACAGCTCCAGCGCATAATCTGGTTGCATTTATCAGCAGACGTGTCATCATTTTCTCGTACGAGAATTTGATTTGAGACATCTTGGTTGGGAAAATGTGTAAAGCCAATTTTTTTTAAAAAAAGAGTAGCTTCCTGGACTGCTGCTTATTCCTCATGATACTTCCTTATGGAGGAATATTACAACTCATTAGCTCAATGTTGTAATGATCCAGGCCATATTAAAGAGCTTGGATGTCGTATCCTGTAGAAATAAATAGTATCTGAATCATTTTAATGAGGCATTTCTGCTTAAGAAATATGAATAAATATGAATCAAGGTCCATATGCTGTAACTGGGTTAAATTGGAAAGGATGCTATGATTTAATTAATTCATTGTTAATTTCAGTTTTTATAAGTCAAACTTACTTGGTTTTACCAGTTTGAGTTTACATATTTGGTAACAAGCTATTTAATTGAATCAGTGTACCTTTTCCTTTAAGGGCCTCATATCACAAGGACATGAGACACTACAGAGAAAAAATATTTGCCCCACTAGCTGTTCGACTAGTGACTGCGTACAATAAATCACTTTTATGAGCTGCACCTTCATGTATAAATCATACAAATATAGATAGAGGCACGCAAGTAAACAAAGCGTGCCATACACATACAGTGACTCCTGCACAGCCGATCCACTTTATAGGCAAAGGCTTCAACTGTGCTGCCTTTTAAAAGGGTTTTCTGTGATAAACAGTTAGCTGCACTGTGGCACTAATAATGAATAATAAATGCAAAGATGAGTATATGTGTGTACTTTTGATTCAGTTGCTCCTCTGTGAAGCTTTGCCGGCACAGTATGACAGTGCGCTGGCCTCCATCTGTGCTTAGCCTTTTAAGCAGATAGCTGGAGCCTGGTCTCCCACACAGACACCCACCGGACAACCGGAGCACTGATGGCGTTTAATGAGTGCCTGCGCGCGCACGCAAGACCCAAACACCGGCATCAAAAGGCAATCTGAACAAAATGAGTGGACTGACAACTGCTGTTTGGAAACAACAGTGAAATAGACCTCAGTCAGCCGCCGTAAAACCACTTGCATAGTCCCAGTCCTGCCCTCAGTGGATAGATTTTCTGACTCAAGCCACAGAACAAGCACGGCCACGATACCTGAAAGATAACAACGTGGGTGAAATGAATGAAACACCAGATAGATGAATTAAACAGCAAAAAAAAAAAAAAAAAAAAAAAGCCTCGGCAACAAATGTGAGCATCAACATTATGAGCATCATAGATGTCAGCAGCAGGGAGTTAACATTGTGCTGTATCTGATCAGTACAAAGGACATGAAATCACTTATACGTGCACATATTATATAATCAGGCTACGAGAATGTGTATGTTTGAACGCCGGATAACACGCGGAGCGTTGGGGCTTTTCCTGTTCAGTATATGATGTAGAAGGTTTTTTCCATTATCGGAAAATGATTAGTGGACAGAAACTTTGTCAGACTGCGTGGTTCAACCCAGAACTTGTTAAATGAAAGCAGTTAACAAGCCAGAGATAAACTGACTTTGAAGTAAAAACACAATTCTCAAATCAAATGCTAGATGATGAATATTAGCAGAATAATTAATGTAAGCAGCAGTCTAAAAGTTCAAGAATATAAATAAATCCTCTTGTGTGCAGCTACTCATGTAGAAGTATAAAGTATGTGACACCGGCCCAACCCTGTCTCCACCCACTGTTCTGCTTCCAATGAAGTCCAGCTGAACAAACAGCTCCATCAAAATGTGCCGTCCAACCCAACACGCTCGTCTTTCTGGCCGAAACCTTTTTACGTCCATTTCTACACCGGAGACATGAAGCACTGGGAACGAGAAGTCCTAAAGAATTACATAATCACAGCAGATCCTGCCAGATGCGGAGGAGCAGAAAAGGACAAGAGGCAAAGAAATGACAAGCAAAGTACAGAGGGGAAAAGAAAAAAAGGCTGCTCCACAGAGAGAGGAAACAGGGTGGAGGCAGTGATTAGGGCCCCTGCTGTTACAGAGGAGGTTGGCTGGACCAGAGAACTGGAATATGAAGCACGTGGCGTCAAAAGGGGGGGAGGGGGGGCGCTGTCTCAGAGGACATGCTTGCATTGTTGCAGGAATACAATTTAAAACAATGTTGCTCCCTTTACTCAGACAGAGAATCAAAGAATATGAAACATTTTGAAATTACTACGATGGGCCACAGTTATAGGAGCTGTAATAAATACGGCAGCAGAGAAAAGATGGCACCTGTGGTTCAGGCTGCTAAATGAAGCCAGTCCATTACTCTCTCTTCACCACCCTCCTTCACTCCAGGACGCTGACCTGTACCTGCACTGTGCTTGTTCCAGTAATTCCTGTTCACAATGTCCTTTCCAGCACTGTTCAGCAAAGTCTAATGGAGCATGCCAGTGTGGCAGATCTTATTTTGGTTCCATTTGGTTTAGGGCAACAACATCCTCCTCGGTTTACAGAACGCCAACAGAGGTAACACATCATTCACCATCTACATAGAGTCTCTTCCACACAGGGCGGTCGGCAACAGATTAGATGCATCCCATAATGAGCAGTTGTGAGGGGCATATGATTAATGATAGCAGGGCTCCCTGTAAGGCTCAGGGTCATTAAGCACACCCTCACTAAACTCCAGTAATTAAGAGAGATAGAGAGGAGCCTCAATTACCAAAGGACACCAGGGAGGACTCCCATCGCTCACTGGGTTCTTCAGTATGAGGTGCTGCTTAACTCCAGATGGCCCATTAGAGGACTCTAAACAGAGTAAAACTCTTGAGTGTCAGTTAAATAAGGCCAAAAATTCGGAGCGTTTTCGGACCAAACCGTTTTCACATTTCTTTTGCAGTTTGCATTCACGCCGCCAATAGGTACTCTGAAATTACGTAGCACTAAGTAAACGGAGCAACTTTTGATATTTCTCTTCAAAGTCACACCGTGTTGCCTCCGACGTGTAGAGACTTAATAAAGCCTGGACTTTGTTGTCGGTCCATTTCTCAGTACCATCTCCCTTCATTTGAAACTCTTTCCTCTGCCGTATTAAACGGCTTCATTCGTAGCTGTAGTTTACCCGGCTTGCTGTTTTCAAGTTGTTTAAAACATGGCTCCTGTGTTCGACCAATTACTGTACAGTTACGTCACTGCAGTTTCTATTGTAACAGGAAAAGTACCTACTAGGGGTAAGAGCTACAAGCGTACCACAAGCCAGAGTTTTCGGAACTTCCCCCTGTGCGTACTCACACGAAAGGGAGCTCCCTTTTACAGTTCAATAGTTCCTGCGGCCTGAAAACGCCAACTGAAGATAGCAGTAGTGCTCGTTTCTAGATTGTAGTTCAGGAGGCAGAGCCTTCAGCTATCAGGCTCTTCTTCTGTAGAACCAGCAGCCAGTTTGGGTTAGGGAGGCAGCCACCCTCTCTACTTGTAAAATTAGACTTGATTAGATCATTCTTTTGGTTAAGACTGGCTCAGGGGACCCTGAATCATCCCTTGCTGCTACATACTTGGGGGTTGCTACTATGATATTTATGTTTTTAATGTGGTTTTTATTATTTTATTTCCTTGCTGTATGGTCTTTTATGATCGTAAAGTGTTTTGGAACCATATTGCAAGGCCGATGCTACACTTAAGAATTGAAAAATGAAACTGACCTCAAATCAAAATAGGTTTTATAACATGAAGTATTTTGATATCAACCCTGGAAGCATGTGAAGAAATGTTGTGTCGCTTCTAAGAAAACCGAAGGCTCTTCATCTGCTAGTACTGAGGTTTTGCTGTGGTGAGACTCCCACACTGGGCAGCGTTCAGAACGGTGTAGTTTATAGACAGATCATCTGGGTCCAATAGACAAAGGTCAAGCTATTTCATTAAAACCATCTTCTCTTCCTCCACAGACCACAGGGAGAGCTGCCAAGTAAGAGAAAGCTCTACAACAACTGAATGGAATCCCTTTGATACCACCAGAGTAACAGGAAGAACAACGCTAATGCGTGCCTGTGTATACCACATTCATATTTCAAAGCTGTATTATAACCAATCAATGAGGTAATAGATTAACTCAATTCTGTGCAGCTGAGTCAAGAATTTTTTTTTTTTTCTGCATACAAGTTCCCGAGGATTGTAGATACTATCAAGGAGTAAAATCTACATGTTAAAAATGCACCCTCGCTGTGGTGATGGATAAAGACACCTAAGACAAAGAAGGTCAAGTTATAAATCTTTCTCTCTTTCCAGGAAGCTTGCACATATAGCTGTAGGGCAGGAATGCCGTTATGCTGTTACAGCCTGTTGCTAGGGTTAGGTGTAATCTCCAAAGTTAAGCACTAATTCGTTATATTGCCCCAGACCTTCACAGGGTAAGGTGTGTGTGTGTGTGTGTGTGTGTGTGTGTGTGTGTGTGTGTGTGTGTGTGTGTGTGTGTGTGTGTGTGTGTGTGTGTGTGTGTGTGTGTGTGTGTGTGTGTGTGTGTGTGTGTGCGCAATGGACCGACTTTTGTTGGCTGTGCAGGAGGTGTGGGATGACTGAAAGAAAATGTAATCTGTTTTTAGAGCAGAGAATGGTGCAAATGGTCATGTCTGGACAACAGAGAATGTGCGCACATCACTCTCTGGTGTGCAGAGCGCGAGTGAGATGCCTTGAAGCAGCACAGCTTGTCAGTCAAACAGCTGCTTGTGTCATTGATATTGAGGAGCAGCATGCGAGTCAGTGCGTGCAGTTGAGAAGAGACGCTCGAGGGGGAAAAGGGCAGCGGTTCACGAAGCGGATTTGTATTCAGCCCGACCTCTCAGTCACCCAGAGCACTGATATTGCCACAGACGCACGCATAACATAAGTCATACAATGCTCACCTGAGAGTCCGCTGGCTTTCAGCTGCTCCAGGACAGCAGGAGGAAGACTGATGTTCCCAGCAAGGGGTTCTCGTGCAACGAAGTGAATTTGGTGAGGTGGAAGGAAAGTTAAGGAAATACAAGTAGATAATCATGCAGTATTTAACACTTCAGAGGAGGCTGACATCGCAACTGCAATACAAATTTGTCACTCCTGCACCTGCAAATTCCAATGCAACTGCAGACGGTGTTCAATAGGCCAGAGGATCCACCGTATGGATTAACCACTGGGTCTTATCCTTTCTGAGAGTTTTAGTTTGGTACACCCCACTGCAGCTCTTCCTCTGTCCCACATCCCCTCCGGAAAAGCTTCAGTGCACACCAACCACTACATTTTTACACATTGGTGTGGGTGAAATAGTATAGAATGAAAGTTTTGCCTTGGTTACATTCACACCGAATGCAAAGATGAGTAAGTTTATGTTTTGCTAATATTAAAACTTTCAGACTCCTAATTGTTATTGCCTTCCCGAGCCCCTGAAATACCCCGCTGGCTTACAATAATAAAAACATCTTCCCCAGTCTGATTGTTTTTGTAATTATCGAGGACAGGCTCAGTAAGTAATTAAAAGATAAATGGGCAAGTGTATATCAAACTGAATTTCTTGAAGAAACTGCTGTTTGAAGAAAAGAGCCGGCTGTTGCTACGGTTCGCATCAGCAAAATCTAATAAATGCTCGCTTTGTAGTTTGCCTGCACCCGGAGATTAGTCACTGTAAATAAGAGCCGAGCTCTACCCCAAACCTCTCATGACACGTCCTCATTTTTCATCCTAAAGTCTAATTATGGGAAGATCAAAGAGAAATGCTTGGACAACAGCACAAGTCGAAACTTCATCACAGGCCATTGGCTTGATTGACGACCTCTCTGTGACCATTAATGTCGCAGGAGCACTTTAGGCTTAGTCGAGTCGCTTTTGTTCATAAAAGTGGTATAGTAGGGCTTTGTTAGAGGGGCAATTACCAAGTTGAGGGTGTAGATGTATTGCAGCGGATGCTGAGGTGATAATTAAGTCTAGGTTGCAGAGGTAGAGATGGGAGGGAATGAAAGGATATGAGGGCTGTTATTACTGTGAAGAAGAAACCTATGAGGAAGGAGCCGACAAACACTCCTGGCAAACAACCAAGACAGTGGAGGAAGGCAGCGGGGTCAAAGATGTGTCTCGCACCCATCTGTGTAGGTGGCGATGGCCAGATAGAAGGAAAATGAAACATTAAAAGAAGGCAAAATGTTATGGAACAAAAATAAGCCAGGAGCACAATTACAAACAGCGTTGCAAATGCTGAAACTTGAAAGCAACAACATTGTTTATGACTCTGAAACAAGTGCAATCACCAGAAATATGACCCACTAGGTTCTTGGTGTAAACCAAGTCTGGAGCAGTGAGGCATAAATTCATGCGCTTATTATGCTGAGCAATTTATTGGAGCATTCCTAAGAATACACGGCCTTCTTTAGAAGTGAAATCGTCCCCTGAAAAACAGTGGCCTGTGAATTATTTGCCTCAGAGTCGTCCCCTAGTAGTTAGTGGCAAACAGAGGAAATACTATTGTTGTTCTCAGAGATAGCAGCATGATGTTATTCGCTCTGCTATAAATATTTACTTTGCAGGGGGAAGGGAGACTTCCACATGGAAGTCATTGAGTGCAAAAGAGGCCTCACAGGCAGGACAGAGAGAAGGAAGGAGAAAATTGTGTGTGTGTGTGTGTGTGTGTGTGTGTGTGTGTGTGTGTGTGTGTGTGTGTGTGTGTGTGTGTGTGTGTGTGTGTGTGTGTGTGTGTGTGTGTGTGTGTGTGTGTGTGTGTGTGGGAGTGCCTGTTGTGAAGCAAGCACAGACAGGCAACCATGCGTGTGGCTGCTGCCTCTGTGGAATGACAGCATTTCTTTAGCCATCACAGACCCTCCCACGGACTTTGACTGCTTTAAAGTATATCAAACCGTTGAGTCAGCAAAAACAATGTGAAGGTGGTGCCTGTTGCTTTCCTACATTTAATGGGACACAGTGTCATGAAAAAATGCTGAAGATTGATAGTGTCAAAAGTTCCTTCCAAACTATTGACGAATGAACGCCGAATGTATCCACTTTTCGTGCTGCCAAAATTGAAATGAGCCAACGCACACCACAAAATGCCTTAATCACCGAAGCAGAAGGAGAAGAATCAATCAAGCTTTCACTAATGAGCTCAGCAAGCTGAAGAGGGGAAATCTATTACCCCCTCAGTGAAAATCTAGACTCCAGTTGTGTTAACGCATTAAACCTGGCTGCTAGTCACTTGGCTGTGTAACCTTCTGAAGACTGCACCTCCAGATGTTTAGAGCGGTTAACTTCCAGACAAAAATCCCAAGATGTTAGTGCAGGACCTGGTTGAATGGTGGCTGGGTCAAGGCTGCTGGAGCAGGAAGTTTTGCGCCCGGGAGAGGGCACATCAGCGTAAGGTTGAGCTGCTCCGGGAGCTTGTTAAAATTCCAGTGCCAGGACCCCGCGCGGCTCGCTAATAAGGGCCGGCTTTGTGTGTGGGGCCAGGGCGGCCGGCAGGCTAGCGACCCAGTCAAGTGACAGGAGATGGCATGAAGGCCGGTCACGCCACTCCAGGAAACAAACATAGCACTATCTCTCGACTGTTTGTCCGAGAAAGACGCGCAGGCTCCCTCCTCTGCGCTTCGACGTACACGCGGCGAACACAACAATCTGCACGCTCGCCTCCTTTTCTCTGCCCCGTCTGGGCCCATTTGTGCAAAAGTCATGTCAGTATGTGCAGGGACTGTACATGGGATGCGTCGGTCTGTGTGAATACAGGAAGCAAATGGGACACCCATCTCATTCCTGTCGTCTCTCTTCCACTTTCGTTTGTGCGTATGCCTGCCTGAGTGTGGCGATGTGCAAGTTGTCTGCCCTTTCCGTCTCCAACGTACCATCTGTTAGCAGGTCTACTCGACTGGCTTCGTGCACTTGCGTTGCGTAAATAGAGCAGACAATGACTGCAATGTGTGTGTGCAGGATAAACATGCTTATCTGAGCGCAGTTGTGGAGAAAAGGGGAAAGCAGAAGGAAAAGAATGAAGGAATTGTAATGCACGGACGAGGCGTGACTTCATCACGGCCACTTCACCGAGCTTCCGAGGATTTTATGCTGTATTTTGTTTGAATTTGACGGTCGCCGTGTTGGCCAACTTCGTTAGCTGGGAGTGTGTGTATGTTCCGGCAGTGAGCCTCTCCACTGAGTACCTTAATGAGATGCTGACAGTGCTGGAGGCAACTCGCTTACGCAGTCCACCGCATAGTATCCGAGGCACTCGTGCTGTTTTGCCAATTACACCCTTTTCCATGAAGCTTGCAGCATCCATTCAGCCTTCCTTCTCCCACACAGACGCCCCCATAATACCAGTTGGAAAAAATAAAAAGCGTGAACTCCCACACAAATAAACCTTGAAATATATTCCGCTCTGACAGCCGAGACAAATGCTACAGCGGGGTACTCACTGTGGCAGGACAATGACCGCGGCATCATTTAGGACGATCTCACCAAACAGCAGGGTGTGCAGATCAGTTCCACGCGCAGTTCTGACAATAGGCCGAGGACGGAGAGTTAAAACAAAAAACTAAATAAAACTGAAGAATTACTTCGGTTAAAGACTACAGGGAGTGTAATAATTCGTAAATTAACAGAAAAAAAAAAAATCCTCTGCTAATCACACAGCAAAAAGGGGCCTGGAGTCTCACCTCTGCTGCTACAAACAGCAGAAACCAGGGGAATTAACGTAAGAGTCACAGTGAAAGCTGACAGGACACATCAGCACATTGACAACAGTGCAATGTGGATTTTTGACATTTGGAACAGCCAGAGCAACGTAACTGAGCAAAGACTTGTTCAGCCCAGGCTTAAGAAAATACACAGTGCTTTGGAAAAGACAATATTTATGTCTGCTAAGGAGAAAGACCAGGAAGCAGGGCTGTCCTGATCATTGTCCTTTCCAGTGACTGTTACTCTTACAGTTAAAAATGCAACTAATAAAAAACTAATAAAAAGTATGAACAATTCATTTCTCATGAATTCATACAGCTGAGTCTCTCAAAACACATCGTATCTACCGAGAGAAATATGAGTTGAACTCCACGGTGAGTTCACCAACAGTAAATATCCAGTGGAAGATGCCGAGCATATGAATGAGTACACACACACACACACACACACACACACACACACACACACACACACACACACACACACACACACACACACACACACACACACACACACACACACACACACACAAAAACACACAACATGCTCGGCACCGCAAGACGGCTGAGCGTTGACACTGAGTGACAAGGAGAATACTGACATTGACGGGACGGTGACGTGGCCTGTCAGCTCCACACTTCCAGGCACCTCAAGTATCTCCTGCAAGATATCAGCTGTGGAATTGTTTGTATTACGTTCACTGATACTGTTGATTGATTTACATTAGACTAGATGACATAGATAGAAAGACGGACACAAAACTATATGGAGATAGGTGCAATAGATAGAAAAACTGGCACAAATCTGCACTGTAACAGCCAGAAAAAGAAACCGCCCTGTGTTCCAAACAAGAAAAAAACAAAATTATCATAATACAAAACAATGTCAGATATGGGGAAAGAGAAATATACACTCATAAACACATACGCGCACACATTTGCAAGCATATAAGCAGGAATACAGCAACTCTGAGCGGTGTCCTCTGAAGGCCAGACAATATCATATGCAGAACCATAACAGCTCCTGGTGGAATAATATTCCACTTGTTGAGACTAAGATGCAAAAACAATCCTCCAAATTAGTATCGGGGAAATTTGTGAAATTAATAATGAGTCAAGTCTGAGAGCGATGTTTGGCCCCGTAGAGCAAATACCGGGCCGGTCACGGCAAGACACCCAGGATACGACCAGACTGACAATACGTGCAGCGGCAAGAGAGCCGCCTCAGGACTTGTTTTGACAGATCTGGTTCTTTGGTCTTTGACAGCTTTAAAGCTCTTCCCTGGTCGGGGAAAAAAATCCTTTATCTGGAGAGTGAGGTAGGCCCCGGAGTCAGGATTGTTCCATCTCCCTGCGCCCATAATGCCTGGCTGATGACAGCGTGTCGTGCACCACTCACACTGCAAGATGAGGAAAGGAAAGGAAAGGAAAGGAAAAAAAAAAAAAAAAAAAAAAAAAAGCACCCACCCTCTCCCCACACCACAAACTCGCGAGGGTGCGGGTTGGCTGTGTTGTCATGGCAACCCCGTCCTACAGCTGTCAAGTGTTCATCAGTTTCCACAGCAACACCATAAGGTAGAGAGAGTAGACAATTATTTCCGACATAATACAGTTGAAAGGGTCGAATGGAAGCCTTATTAGGTCAAATTACCCAGCTGCAGAGGTTTAGCAGAGGCAAAGCTCACGACCATCTTAGTCAGAGAGCATGGGATTTGCTTGCTGATTTGAGCAAATTAGGCAGATATAATACTCAAAGTGATGCATTAGGAAGGAGATAAGAGTCAACAGGGAATTACTGTAATCTCCCCAGCTCTGTGTTTAAAAAAAAAAAAAGAAGTATGACTTATGAGTGCTAAAAAAAATTTAGGCAATCAAGAGACACAAGACCACGGCAGAAAAGTCTTTCATCAGCCTGAATTACATGTTTGAAGTGAACCACTAACACTTTTTAGTTTCCTCTGAAACACACAGTAGTTGAGCTGTGTCAGGAGAAGATCTCCACTTATTCTAATAACCTTATGATAATAATAATAATAATAATAATAATCCAGAATAATTAGAGCCTTACAGAAATTCTAGATATTACAGAACTTGACATGCTGGTCTTTCTTTTGTTAGTAATAGTTATTATCTCTGTTGATGTCTTACTAATAGCACATTATATGTTTAAGCATGTCTGGTTAAATAAAAGTAGAAGTATGGGCTTAGTAAATAGTCATTGTGGCCTGTCCGTGTTTTTCTACATGCCTAAATGTGTTGGTGCTGCTCCTCTGCGGCAATAACAATCCCTTAATTCTGTGTATGATGTTGTAATAATTCAAACATGTCCTCATGCCGAAAGGACAACATGGGTCTATTTTTAAAGACTCCCAAAACAACACAAGTGTTTTCATCGCCCTCTACAGGACCAACACATTTGCCAAAACTACATGTATGACCACTGGAGAGTGACATATTGGACCGTTGACATCATCGTAACAATAGTAAACATGCAGTTAACACTGAGAAATTGCTGCAATTTGGTTGTATTCAGGCAAGTTAACTTGTGTACCAAAGTGAAAACAATCCGACATTGATTCTTAGTTTCATACAGGACAGGATCAGTGGTGTCCTGGGAAAGCGTCTTGTGTTTAATCCATCCAACCACGTGCATCCTCTTCCCTACATGGATTCTGTCACTCCTCATACTCCGTCACCTGACTTCCTCCTTTGCTGCCGTTCAAATTACGAGAACCACTAGAGGTTTGCAGTAAATGTAAGTGTGGGACAAGTGAAAGCGCCTGCATAGAGGACCAGTACAGACGTGTTTTAGGTGAGGATGGTCTGAATAATTCTGGTAAGTCACGTGTATGTCGACACCTTCAGTGTGCCTCACTGTTTTGTTTTGTTTTTTATCATTTACTTTAAATCTTGGTAGTCACGACTGACATCTGGCCCGCGACTGCAGATGTAACCAGTCATTTCCAACTGTGGTATCATTTTTTACTCTATCGTACTAAAAGAAATATGTATGTGCAGAGTCCACGTCGAGAGAACCACTGAATACATAAATAAATAAATACAAATTCAAAGATGAAAGGAGCGACTGCAGTGCAAAAAAAAAAAAAAAAAAAAAGTATTTCCTTTGAGAAGTTAAGTGAGGGTTTCACCGACCTTGTGTTACCATCCCTGAGGCCGGAGGATGCAGCGCAGCGGGCGTTCAACTTTGGGACCTGAACCGTGTGTCTTTTTCTGAGATGAACAGGTTTCGTGGCTACACTGCGGTGGGCGATTATGTAAAGAGTATCAATTTTAACAGTCGGCAGATGCTGGAGTCTGTCTACCACACATGCTGGGAGCAGGAGACAGGACTCCAAACAAGGGGTGAACATGTAATTCTGCAAGAAAGAGGCCAGGAACAGAACCGGAATACATCCCCCTTTGAGGTAACTGTGCTCATCAGCACGTTGCTATATCCAGGATTTTGTCATTGAGTAAATGAATCCAAAACTCCAGACAGTGCCAAGTCACCTGCTTGAAAAGGCAGTCATAAGCATATTCTGTAAAGTTTGGTCTAAATGCTGCTTTAACGAACCCTGCACAGTGACAGGTATATAATTTTGAAGGAAAAACTAAATCTTTTCATATCAATTTAATTGAACTGTTTTGCTTACAGCTACAGACTCGAAATAATATCAGATTCATCCGAAGCTCACAACATATAATTATTTCTCTATATTTGCGAGATATAAAATCCTCCCCAGGTGAGTAAATTTGCCGAAAACTATACAGAAGACGTGACTTCAGTCTCCTCAGTGGCAGCGGCATCTCCGTTTTTAGGAATTAAATGTAAAGCGATGATGCTTTCAAAATAATGCCACATGTAGTTTTTATTCATCACTTAACTTCATATAAGCGACGAGCAGAGAAAGTGTACCCAGGACACAAGCTACATGGGAGGTACTTTGTTCCGAGCAACGTGCTACAGCGCTTTTGTGGATTTAGCCGTTCTTATCATGTAATACCAGACTGACTGCATTACATTCGGGGCCAAATTGTCTGTTGCAGGACCCCCTGAAGATACTTCTTTATGGCTCTGGCTAGATCTCTGGGATCCTTAATCCTTGGATAAAATTTGGGATCAATCAGATGCCTCCCTGATGATACTGTGAGATGGATAAGAAAGTGCACGTGCCTAAAACATATGCGCAGAGACATTATCATACATTAACATGCACGTATACTGGGCTTCTGTTGCTTGCTACCTGCTGCTGCACTGACCTGCAGTGAGAACCTGACCTTTAAATATCTCCCTTACATTCAATAGTCCAGTGTAAACAAAGTGGCAAAATACAATTGGCTTCAATTTCACTCAAAGCTTGGCTCCCAACTCCTGATGACGTTCACAACATTCTGCATCATTTCATTTACAACGTGATTTAGTTGAGCACTTAAACGATGAGTCAGCAGCACAAGCAGAGAGCTGTCATGCAAGCATTATGACGTGGATAAATAGTTTTATTTCCTCTGTGCTAAAGTGTTCTGAGAGTGCCGGTGACTTTGTGTCTCTGTGTAAGCAAACATGTCGCTGTTTTCTGGAGTGTTTTTGCTGCTGCAAATGAAAATGTACAAGGAAGAGAAATGAACAGGTAAACTTGAATGGCTTAGTTCTCCCAAAAACCAGAGAGCCAGTGCTATATTTGGACGGCGTGAGACGGAGATGGCCTCGGGCTCTCTGCGTTTTGGCCATCAACGCGTTGCACTGTGATTCTAATCAAAGTGACGAGTGTGCTGGGGTCGGAGGGGATGAACCCAGCGTGGCGTGGCAAAATAACATCAGTCAGTTTGACAGCTGCGCCATAATCTACAGCTCCTCTCTGACACTCACCCAGATCAACCACTTATTGGTATAAATAATGCATTACCAAATGAGGACATTAACATTGACACCGTCGCGTCGTCACAGGATGCCTTACGACATCCCACTTGACTGCTCTTGAAGAACACAGATTTTACTGTGCGTATTCCATTTAGTGAAAAAGGTGCCGCGAATTTAAAGCAGTTGCATCTACTGAGAGGGCATTGTGACTTTGTTCCTACAGGCTTGGCTAGCACTCTCTGTTATCGATAGCTCTGGCTGTCAATCTCAGTTTTACACCTTGTGTGAGCACAACGAGGTGTGAAAGAACAGTATCAGCCAGGTTAAACTCATTTAAATTTATTATCTAATATGGTAACTGTTCATCTTCAATACCAAATAAAGACCCGGAAACTGCAGCTGCTTTAAATCACAACACATTATTGATCTTGATGTTTTAAGACTTTGGTGTCTTTTTCTTTGATTCATTTGAATCTCTGAGGCAGATCCTTGTGACTCTATTCACTGTGAGCGAGTGCCTCACCTTTCATTTTGAAAAACGCAAGGTCTTAAAAAGGCTTGTAAAGGTGAGTGGAAATCTGCTACAGGAATCACAGATTTGTATTTATATAAAACCATAAGTGTTTAAAAAAAAAAGATCAAGGCTGCCATTGGAAGTGATAAGAGTTATTGTAGGAATTCCTTGAGGTCAACTACCTGGGTCAGTGGCAGCGGCTCGGCCCGACAGCACCATCAGTCTGGTGAAGCCGTAGATGCAGGCCGTGGGATTGAGGACAAGCACACAGAAGGAAACGCAGTGAGGTCACTGCCACTCATCCCTCTAACCACAGCAGGGCTTCCCACAGAGTAGGCTGGGTAATGGGGCCAGACGCGAGCAGCAGGTGAGGTGACCCGTTTCCAGGCAGTGGCTGCTTAGCACAAGTGGACACACGAATCTGTGACTGCGCTGAGTGGCATTTAATCTAACCACATTTATGTAAATGGGCTTGCGCTTCCCTTAATCCTACATCTACCTGATACACACACACACACACACACACACACACACACACACACACACACACACACACACACACACACACACACACACACACACACACACACACACACACACACACACACACACGACAGATACTCTCGTTAGACATCTTATTTTAGCACCTGTCCGTCTCTACCCCTTTCATCCTTTCATCACATGGTATGCACTCCGACATAATAGAGGGCCATAAGAATTGTGAGTGTGTGTGTGTGTGTGTGTGTGTGTGTGTGTGTGTGTGTGTGTGTGTGTGTGTGTGTGTGTGTGTGTGTGTGTGTGTGTGTGTGTGTGTGTGTGTGCACAGAATCATCTGAAAGACTAAAAAAAAACATTTTGTGGAGGGCACTCTGACAGAAATAAACAAAGGCAGTATTTTTTATCAGCTCTGGAGCCGGCTACTAAAATAAATCTAAAGTCGAACCTTACCAAAATGCAAACCTTGATTATCTCCCTTTTAAAACTGATGTACACTTCAAGTAAAAACTTGAAAAAATGTCTACTCAGCATTCAGCACTGCAGTCCCACTCTTGAGTGAAACTGATGTATGTTAAGTACTAATCCCGTTAGTGTGAAGCATCCCATAAAACTCTGAATGCCAGAGTGTCCTCTGGGGGGATGCTTTCTGTCCATTGGCATAACTCTGTTACCATGGTGACAGCGCACGGCCTACCCCCTATGGCCAGGATTTAAAGCAGTGTCCTCAGGTCAAGCAACTAAGCTGTCTTATTGATGTATCTTAAAGGGACACTTGAAGTTAGAGGGATGGCATGCATTGTGTGTGTGTGTGCATGTGTGCGTGTGTGTGAGACATGGAGACAAACAGAGATAGCGAGACACAGATAGCGAAAGACAGAAAGAGGATGTAGTTGGTGGATCGAGTCAGTAAGGTTCCCACTCTCATGACACTGTCTTTTCCCTCTGGGATGTGACAGACTTGCTTAACAAGCAACAGGATTGGCCAGGACTGGTACCTCAGCGTCAGGGAAAGTGCACATGACCCAACACGTCAAAACGAGGTTTGACAAATGGTGTTCCAGGGGAAGGACTAATAGATGGGGGGAAAAAAAGATAGGAAGGGAAGTGAGGAAAGAAAACAATCTTTGAAACAGTTTTCATATCAGTTTGGAGAATTCTAGCTAATATCTAAAGTGCACCTTTAACCACAGATAAAATCTCCAATTAGTTGAAAATCAAATGATTAGAGAGTGGGGAATGATTTATAAATAAACAACAAGCACAATAGGTAACAATCAAACCAAGCAGTGGCTTTAAAAGGCTCTGAATATCAGAGCAATATGAATATTACATTTCACATTGTGGCTTCAAAAAAAGGCTTTTCATCAAACGTAGTCAGAATATCAAGGACTGTTAAATTTTTCTGATCATAGAAGATCTTGAGGTAAAAGTTGGAAGATAGCAAAACTGGAGTTATGAGGTTTTCATATGCAGCAGTGCATAGCAGCTGTTTGAAACGACTCCCTCCACAGTGTGAGAGTGCCATCTAGCTTTGTCAGGACAGAATAGCAGCGCTACGCCCAAGTACTGTCGATGTTTCCCCCCTTACCATATAACCTACTCCAGCTCGGTTCAGTACACTGCAGACCTGGAAGAGATGTTTGGACTTGTCACGGTAAATTAAAAAAAACACACAGGTGTACTTAATAGCCTTAACGATGGCTCCAGTTCCTGTGAGTCAGCGTCACCGTCCTGCTATTGTGCACGCCGGTACACTGGAATGGCTTGCAGGGACGCTTAGAGAGCCCTAATTCATGTTATCAGTTATACCTGTGCTTCTCCCGCTTTGAGTAAATGCCTCTACAACCAAGCAAATAGAAATCCTACTCGCAGCTGCAAAACATCTGCTCGCAGCAACAACAACAACAAAAAAAGATATACACATATATAGGTAATTGTAGATGTTTTGGGACAGAAGCATAAAACTCCTTACAAATAAATGTATGACATCTTTAAAAATGTTATCTTTTGGTTTGTGAGCCACAAATATTGTAGAAAATAGTGTATAACTATTACTGATTTTATTAACTCTACCAATTGCAAAAGCCCTGTGCTTTAACAATTCATGCTTATTACATATTATAGTGTAAAAGACACATCTAATAATTTTACAAATGTTACATTACACTGGTCAATGTCTATTGACTATCAGCAACATATTATTAATTATACCTGAAGTTCTCTGGCACTTTCCAAACATGATATGCGTCTAAATGTACCTTTAACACATTTGTTATTGTTTCTTTATACAATTCAGATTTCTAGTTTCTTGTTTTCTACTCTCTTATCTTCTTAATTACAGAACATGCTTCACTATGTGTACTGTGTTAAAACAAGTTCTGATATGCTGTATGTTACGAATGAATTTAAATTTTGTCCGTAAACCAAACCAAAAAAACTTGTGCTATTGTTACTAAACTGTCTTAGATTAACTCATGCCCACTTATCTGGTACCTCAGCTAGTCTCTTACTTCTGTACACCCTGACTTTTGTGGGTAATTTTGTTGTGTTCAGTTGTGTAAATGAACAAAGATTACTTACCCTATGCACACGATGGTGGTACCCAAGAAAGCACAGGTCAGAACAGATCCCAGATTCTCAATGAGTCCTTCCTAGAACACCATTTAAAAGGAAATCCAATCAGCAACACCCATGAAACAAATATCAACTTCAATTTTATACCAAAAAAAAAAAACAGTAGAATGCACCACACGGTCGTACTTTTTCAAACTGATGGAGGACCCCGTATAAAAGGACCAGCCCCCACATAACTTGTTTTTTTTCCCCATCCTGGAGGCATGTCGTGGCAGCAGTCTCACCTGATTAAGGGTGCGAGCTGCACGGAAGATGATGGGTGGCAGGAACAGATTGGAAAGGACCTCCGGATCAAAGGTCTCCTGTAAAAGACCGAGCTGTTGTGTTGGTGACTGACAGGTCTCCGCGGGGAGCAAGAGGACTCTGTTTACTGACTGACAGACAAGATTACACACACGTCGTTCAACTTCAGCAGCCCCGTTTTGGCAGACAGGCACCCGTTTCTTTTTTCTTTGAATCACAATGTCACGAGCGCCTGCAGGTGCCATGACAACCGTGTCTTTGCTCCGTTAAAAAGAACCATAACATGTCATCAAAAGGAAAAGAGGAAAATGTGTGACTGCAGGCTACAGGACCAAAGTTCATGCTTGTTCTTTTTTTGTTTGTTTCCACCCATGAACATTGTACAATACTGAAAGCTAGGTTCCCACCTAGCTGGATGTTTAAGAGTACTTAAATAATATGTTAAACACTACAAATTCTTCTCCGCAATCAACCTTGAAGATTTAGCCTGGCAGCTATGGTGCATTACATCATCATACAGCCCTCAGATGCTTGATGATATAATAACTGCGCACTGCATTAGCATGCCGTCCAAGTGTCCTGACTCAGACTGATTAAAGCAAAGCTTAACACAACATGAGAAGTCTAACTGGTTGTGTCAGACTTCCCCATAGAGACTCTTAGAATTTGAGGGAATAAGTAACACCCAGTGTTATAACCACTATTTTTTTCAGATAACAGATGAGTTAACATTAAACAAAATCTAAGCTGCTAAAAACCTAAATTAACTTCAACACAAACACGAACCAGAGTTCAAAGATTTTTTTTTGTACGTATACTTCTACTTTCTCTGTCTGTTTTTGATCCTAGCCAATGTGATGCAATGCGAGCCGCTCAGAAAGGTAGCCTTTCATGTCCGTCTTCCTCAAATCTTTTTTATGTCTATTGTGGGTATATTCTGAGGATCAAATGCCAGTAATGTTTAATCCAGATCAAAACTAATGCTACCCTTTTCCTGATTTTCCCACAAGGTCTCTGTACATTGCTGAAATTTTAATCAAGGTTCGATTCAATTCGAGTCCAAGATATGTGGAGAGATTTCGCTTAATGAAATATCACTGTGGTCACGGACCTTTAAGAACGACCTGGATTTAGCTTTAAAAAAACAGATCGAATGTTGCAGCAGCCTAAATAGCATGAATATTTGGACGAATGAAAATA
The DNA here is from genome assembly GCF_029030835.1 of Brachyistius frenatus. Classification (NCBI taxonomy): domain Eukaryota; kingdom Metazoa; phylum Chordata; class Actinopteri; family Embiotocidae; genus Brachyistius; species Brachyistius frenatus. The sequence continues at coordinate 341,900 of NW_027210646.1, forward strand.
GGCCTGCCTGTATAAATGGCTTATTTCCAGGACACATTGCATTTTGGTGAACATTTACTCCAATGCATGTGGAAGTATGTGGAAGATTGCATTTTTTTTAATTACCATTTCCAATGCTGTAAAAACCCTGTAAAGTTTGGAGAGCCACCGTGCTTTCGCAGTAATTTGAAGCTGAAGTGATTGCTAGAGCTACAAATTGCTCCAGTCTTCAAGCCCGACTCAGTATAAATTATTTTTCTGTGGCTGCAATTTCCCAGACAGCGCAATATATATGTATTTTTTTCATCTATGCAAGCTGTGTACGACAAATATAAAACTGCATAACAGAGACTAATACAGACACTGTATTCAATAAATTATGCATATTCTGGTGGTTTGTATTCTAAGGGCCACCTGCACCCGAGTCCACGATGGAGGTGTGTTGTATACACTAATTGCCTCTTCAGCCAAGCAGCCCTAAATTTAATCAGACCACAAACTTTAATGCCTTACTCCCCAGCGGCACATAATGGACTCAGTAATGCAATGAAATCCTTATCTCTCCCTGCTAGGTCCCCCGTATGCATCAGGTTTAATGGCGTGAAGGCTACACTGAGCAGTCTGACCGATGTAATGGCCTTTGTGGTAGCCTCTGCTGGTTTGCTAATGAGACCTCTGCATTCAAAAGGGGCCAAAGAGTCCAAGCCATTAATGAAGAGTTGCACTTGGCCTGGATGATTTGCAGCGTTCATGGATCACTACCTGCTGTCTCTCGGGTTAAATCAAAAGAAAAAAGAAAAAAAAGAAAATAAATTTTACAATGTCAATTTTCTTATGCTTGTTGGGGATTGTGTGGCTGAAGCTCAGGCTCATTGTTTGGCTTCTTTGATATGACAAATCCCTCTGATTGCGCCGCTAAAATATAAGAGGAAGCTGGAAAAAAATAAAATAAAACGAATGACAACCCGAAAGTGCCTCTCAGGGCTTAGGTTCTTCTACTCAGCCGATATTACAGCCACTGACTAATTCCTTTTGAACAAATAATTGCTATGATTAATGATTGGTTTTTGAGCACTGTAGCTTAAAGTCCAGTCATAGTATTATTTTAGCTGCACCTCAATGACAAAACTAATACGGACATACAAATAAATACATCCTTGTATGTAGAAGCTAAAACTAGAAATTTCAAAAACATAAAACTCCCTCCACATCAAAGGTGATAGTGAGGGAAGAAAAACAAAGTCATTTACATAAATACACAGTATTTGATGTTTTGCTGTATTATTTACCTGATCACAACCCTTTCCGCTGTATAAAAGAAGGTAGTCCATTTCCATGTTTCCATTACTGTGTTCTGTGTCACAGTTTGAGCTGTCCATGTCTATCTACGAGGAAAAAGCTGCATTTGTCCCTTGAGACACCTTACTATCTATTTCACATCTCCCCTGCAGGGCAGAACAATCTGCCGGCACTATCACTTGCAAGAGTATCTCATTATGAGAATGCAGCATGTAAATACAATGAGAAAAATGTCTTGAGAGGATCATTTCAAGAAAGAATAAATTGGGTTTTGTAACTGTAGGCGTTGGCAGGAATACACTTTTAACAATACTCTTCATATAAATCTTTTTGTTGTGTATTAATAATCTGCTCTACATAAGTAGAACTGTATCGGTATATAGTCTTTTAAATTCAATTTCCCCTTGTCTGCACAGCACACCTGAAAATGTAATCTCCCCTATCTGTTCCTTAATAAAATCCTAATACAGGTTAAATTGCTCTCCTGCCCTCTTTCTCTCTGTACCACCACTCTCGTGCTTTTCTAATAACAAACAGACCATGCAAGTAATTTAGTGGAAAACCAATAACTAAGAACCATTAGAGGATCCTGTTGTAAATACTCAGCATACACAGAGGGCTGAATATAGATTTGATCAAAGGAAAACCAATGAAGAACCAAAGTTATTTCAGACAATATAAAATCACATTAGGGGAGGAAAAAAAAAACGCATCCTGTATACTGTAGGGTTATTTTTCAGATGCGGTCCTAGTGCGCTTTTGATAACGCAGCTTTTAGAAGCAAATGTTTTATTATGACAAATAGTTTCACTGTTCGCAGTGCTTATCCAAATAAAATATTTGCTTTTGCTGTATATTTGCAGAGAAGGTCCAATTTAAGTGCCATAGTTACCAAATGAGGGGTTGAGACCAGTAAACATCTTTGATTGATATTTCCAACATGTCTGTAGCACTGCCCATGTGATGCTGACCGTCAAGATTTGAGGAGCGGTTCAGTCAAACCACAAGCACCTCACGGCGAGCCCCACAAACACACCTGCAGCGATTAGAAAAAAAAAGAAATACTTACATTCGAGAGAACATACATGTTTATAAAATCTTTAAAAAGTATATATACCATATAGTATGCTGTAAAAAAAAAACACATAAATTCTGAAGAGTCCAATGAAAGAATAAAAAGACAAGTAGCCCACAGCCTACACTAAGGACACAAATGTCCCACATATGTACAACTATATTACATGCTGTGATAAAACATTGCAGAAACTGTGAACTGTTAAATATCGCATGCGTCGTGTACACGGCTTGATCGTAGGATATCTGGAACTACCTGGCAATCAATGCGATGGATCAGAAGGAATCAAAAGGTTGAGTCAGACACCATTTTATCATCATAAAGCCAAACAATCACTCAGTTATATGTCAAATAGCTATGCAGCAACCTACATCATACCTTTACGTATCCTGCCATTCAAACTGCAAACATATGACGTCATGTGACGTCGCTTTGGCGCCAATATTGAAGACGTAAAAAAAACAAAACACCAACAACTATAAAACGTTGCCCCTCCTGTTAAATGTATGAGTCATGAGACAGTTTAAATCTTCAACACACTGACAATGGAGAGAAGTGTCGAGCTAATTGCAGTAAGTGCTGCATCTTCTGCTGGCATGCAAGGCCAAACTTTTCTAAAACAATTCAACTCATCGGCGGCAACATCCGTAACAGCAACCTTTGAGTTTGTGCTGCCTTCAAATACAACTCGGAAATTTCTACTTTCTCTTTAACGCTTTTACGCCAGACCAACGGCAGTAATATTTTGCCCACTGATGTAAAACAAAAATTACAATCAAAGAAAGATTTGTTTGAACAGTTTTATTTTACAAATCGAGACGCACGACGTTATTTTTATTTTATTTTTTTTTTTTTTTGCTGCCAGTACCAGTAAAAACAATTGTGCCATGATAATTTTCCGGTATTTTTTGAAAGTATTTGAAGGTAACACGTGTTTATTTTTGTTATTGTCCCAGAGTCCAGCAGATGGCAGAAGATACAAACTAATGCACGCAGAGTTGATTATTCTGGAGGAGTCACAGGTTATTAAAAGTTTACTGATTAAATCATGTTTTTAAATTTAAAGTAATACAAATTTTGAAAATAGTCTACATATGCAGTAGCTTCGAAATACCTAGTGTCAATCAGTGTTGCCCTGAATTTAACGCGGTTGAATTACAGATGCAATTGGCAGTGTGCAGTTTTTTTTTTTTTAATTGATTATATTGTCTGATAAAGCTCCAACAGTTTTTCTATTCCGCTTTGTAAAAGATTGGTGTTGATGCGTTTTTAATAACCATTTTCAGCATTCCGTTTCTATTTAATTATATTAAATTGGGCCGCCTGGTAATCTTAAAAAAAAAAAAAAACACGTTTTTTTAAAAAAAATTTTTTTATGAAGTTCCTATTTTAAATACAATATAGTTTTTTTTAATTTATTTATTTATTTTATGAAAGCACTGAGAGGGGGGGGGGAAATAGAAATTTGGGCAAACTTTGCATTGGTGTGGGGGGGAGGGGGAGGGAGGGGAGTGGAGGGGGTGGGGGGGGGCGGTGTTCCAGACGAGACAATATTAGAATAATCGCTTAGCAACCACGACCGCAAACAGAGAGCGGATGTCGTAAAGAGTAAAGAGGCTGGTGTTGAAAAGAGCCGAAACAGAACCCATTGTGGTGTCGGAGAGGAGGAGGAGGAGGAGGAGTGAGCGAGCTGCATGCGAGAGCGAGGAGAGAGGCAATTCCGCGACCACAAAGGGACTCGCAACCAAAGCGGACGGATACGGACGTTAATGCAACAAACGTCGGCGCCGCTGTCCTTTGGCGAAGAGGACCGCGTCGTCCACTCGGAAAAGACTCGGTACGTGAAGAGTTAAAAGACTCGACATCCCAACTGTTTATTTCGGCAGCTAGCAGGCTAGCGGCTTGGCTTTACGATATTTACCCGACAAACCCCCTAAGAAGAAAATGGGAAGCCCGTGCGAGTCTGCCCGGTGAGAGATCTTCGGTCGGGACCGGAGGAAAACGCGGCTTTGGACCGAAGATATTTTGTCGGCGGCTGTTTTTGAAGTATCCGTCGTTTCCGCAACTTTGAAGAAATGATATCAACTGAGCTCTAACCCGCTTCACTACTACAGACCCGGGGACAGAGACAGAGACAGAGACAGAGGGGGAAAGTCTCAGGTTTGTTCCGCAGTTGTTTCTTCTTGTTAAGCATTGAACCCGTAACTCTTTTTTTTTTTTTTTTTTTTTTTTTAATGTGATCTGGCACATTTGGGACTTTCAGGAGTCGCCTTTACGTTTAAATCTAGACTCGACTGGTTTAATTAACAAACAAACAAACAAACAAACAACAACAACAAAAAACCTCTCGTAGATTTTCTGATTGTTCTCGAGGAGGATGCTGGAGACTTTGAGCGTCACCGTTGCGACCTACGAGACGATAAAGTCATAAGATAAAATACAATAATAAAATACTGTTTATTTTATTTATTTTTTTTCTTCTTTATAAATAGTCTCTTATCAGATGCCCCACGCTGTGCTGACGGGAAGCATATTATTGCCACTATTAGTGGCGGTGGTGTCATTTTTGGTGTCGGCGCAACTATCTGTGGCGTATCAAAGCGCAGTATGTTGCCCTTTAATCTTTTTTTTATTTTTGATGTGCCATGTAGATTATAGCTTTCTGAATGCAACTTAAAAAATTAAAAAAAATGCACACCACTGCAACAGAGTGCCATGATGCAGCGTCTACTTTACAGCCAGGCAGATTTTTTTTTTTTTTGTAATTTGAGAGGAGAAAAATGTGCCCTTCCAGTACACCTTATCTGTATGCAGATCATATTAAATTATAGCAACACTGTTGATGCCAGGAAGGTATCGTATTTAGACCATTCATGTTTTGTATGACAACAAAAGTTCCAGACCGAATTGGAACGAAAGTTTCTGACCTCACAAAACAATGCATCTTAGGTTTCCAGTTGGTTTGGGTTGACATGCTTTATATTTGCCTTCCCTGTGGAGGTTGATAAACATTTTTTTTTAAATGAAAATGAATCCTCAGCCATGTTGATAATTCACTATCTGTTTTGAGCCATCTTTAATGAAAAAAAAATACTAAATCTCTCTTGATTACCAGCTGCTTAGATTTGATTATTGTCTGATTCTTTTAGGTGTAGATGATGTATAGTAACCGGAATATCTCTTGTTTGGGGACTGTTGATGACAACAAATCAAGACAATTATAGAGCATCCTTTACAGATATTTTTCACCACTTTCTCATAATATATAGATCAAGATCAAGAAAATAAGCAACCAATTAAATGGTAATGCAAATAATTGTTAGTTGCAGCCCTTGTTTGCAATAACACGTTGAGGCGTATTCCCCATCAGACATAAAGGCTCCGGTGTTGAAAAATATAAGCGTAATTTAGAATAATAGCGTAATTGACTTGACCATGAGATTTCTGTGGCATAATAATGACTGCACGCTCTTTGCAAACTTCTGCCCTTGATTTCTTCAAGGGAAAAATATATTGCCAGAACAGTTCTACTGTTACACGAGAGCCTATTACATGTCTTAAGGAACCTCTCTTTACAGTCTAATGAATAGAATCGGCTGCCTGGAAATAATTTGTCCATAACGGGAGACTAATTGTGGAGCCTTTTCTGCAAGGTTAGTTGACAAGGGAATGAAGAAAATAGCCCAATACACTTAAGACATTCTGCTGGTGGTTGATTTGACTGTTTCTGAGTACTCGGCGGGGGGACGTCTAGTAATTGTAGTCTAAAAGCTCCCACTGGAGCTGTTTGTTTGTGATCTCCGAAGCTCGCCGACTCATTCTCGGATAACGCGACTTCTCCAAAAGATGGAGGTGCACAATGAATGCGCCGACGTGAGGTCATTTCATTTCCTCCCTTGTCAAACATGTTTCCTGTTTGTTTAAACTGCACCTTGTTCTAATCGGTTCAAAGTGCAGCTTCGCATTTCGCAACTTCATTGGCGTTGCAGTAGCGTCAACGACAGATTAAAATGCGTGGCAGCTTCTCAAACTTCTGCAGGGAGACGCCGGGTGGTGAAAATGTGCAGCCGTTTAAATTCGACAAAAACAAAACGCCTCACCAGCGGAAGAATCCAGAGAAAGTCTTCCGAGTGTCTCCTCCTTAAACAGCTGCGTCATTTTGGCGCAAAGCAGATAGTATTGATATTCTCATTATAACCTCTTGCGTTTGGTTTGGGCCCGAGATGAATGGACTCATGTTCATTGTGGGGATGCTGCTAATTGGTACTTATATTGTGAGGACTCAATTTCCCATTAGGCGTGCGAATGTTACTGTCATTTATATCTATCCATCACTGTCTGCCCGTGTGCTGTACTGAGGCCATCCGGCTGTGGCTGAATGTTTTTGTGATCAAACATTATTGACTCTCTCAGTCGATAACCTTGGCAACGGTAGTTCCTCTCTCCGGCTCGAACCACACATTGCAACGAAAGAGGGGTAAGGGTTTGGAGGGAGGGGGTGGGGCGGGATGAGAGGTCGGAGGGGGCAGAGAAGGTTTTTTTCCCCCGAGCCTTTGAGTGGGGCTTTGTGGTAATGCCGGCGGTCTCGCGGGTTAGACACGTTCGTGTGTGTTTGTGTGCGTCCATTCAGAGTCGGAGAACTGCTCCTCTGTATTCGAGTGATCTATTTTCAGTCATTTCAATCGCAACTGCAATAACTCAAAAGTTTCTCTCATCTTGCTGTCCATTAGTTGTACATTGGTTATACGTCTCTCCTCTCTGTGTTTCACGAACTCCTTCCGGCATTTCCCCACTCCCACGTTTGCACTTCCAGTGGAATTAATCAAGCATGTTCTTGTGTGGCTTGACTTCATTACATCATAATGAAGTTTAGCCTCAGGTGCGGCCAAGGAAATGCGTTGGCCCCGAGTGCGGCCTTGCCCTCGAACACCATTATCTGAAACCGGTTTTACACAATGAGCTGCCGGAAAGATTATTCAAGAAGGAAATTTCCTTTTCAGCCGCCATTTTCTTATCGGGAGTTTTTCTGTCAAAAATCTAAGTTTAATAAAAGTTGAACTATTAGGATATTACCATGTCATCTTCCACGGTCTCGACCTTTGTCATTCTGTTTTAAGCCAATATGGGGCCTATTGCTTCACCTCGTGCCTTTTCTGTTGCAGTAATGAGCCATTTTGCGGCTCTTAACATCTGCCAAACTTGGAACATTTCGAACGCGAGGCTCATCTTCCATGCATGAGGAGTCGGGGGTCCTTTGATTTGCCCTCCTTTTTTTTCTTTTTTTTTTGTCGAAGCGCCTCTCGCCCCCGAAAAACTTTCTTACCCCACTTTCGGCCGCCCGCGATGAGAGGTAATTTGGTGCTTATTCCAAACAGGGTACTCCTCTTTGGTACCGCGCATCGCTCCTTCTCGCAGCGGCACCGTGGCGGAGGAACGGCGGAGGCGGGCGGAGGGGGGCTAATTTGAAACACAAGTTTTCTGCGGGTACAATGAGGTTTGTCCAAAAAGAAAACACCGCTTTCAATTGCGCTGCCCTTCTATTCCAGTGGGTAACATCTGCGCTGGAATACAAAGCATCTGGCTTTCATTTCGGGAACTTTACCCTCGTCAAAAACCTGAGGAGGCAACCTTGCCGTAGAGCCCGACTCGGTCTGCCTTTCCCTCTGCATGTTTTGTTCAACGACTCGTCCGTGGGGTGGCACACGGCGATGGAAAGTCGGCGCGCTAACGAGACAGTTTTGCAGGTGTAAAATTCCCAAGAAGCAGTCTGGTGGTGTAATTACCAGGGAAACATATCCCCGTCCTAAATTACCATGTCATCCTTCCAATAAAGCAGAATGTTTTTCGTCTCATTCACACTATCACTGTGTGTGAAGCGGCAGCAGCAGCAGCAGAGGGTTAGGAAAAACTCAAATCTAGCAGCATTTCAATTTCTATACTCTCCCGTTTCAATGCCAGAACAAAAGCACAGGATCAAGGACAAGCCACAGGAGGGAGTTTTGTGCATTTCATCGACATTTAAAGCACCTCCGTTGTTTTTCATTGAACAGAACGAAAACGCGAGTTGAAAAATGATAATCTCTCGCTTGAGCAGTTTGTGCGCTTGTTGACGTAATCCCGGCGGAGCCGCGGAGGGAATTGTGGTCGGACACTTTCTCCGGCGAGGCGGAAGCGGCTACGGAGCGGCTACGAAGCGGCTACGCGTCCTCCCCGCGTCACCCGGCAGCGTGCGCGCCTCGTTACTCCGCGGTGTCCAGGTCTCGTTCGGAAGCTCGCCCCGCCTCCCCGCTGCTTTCTCTCTCGGGGACGAAGAGGCGGACATCGTCTTGGCCTCGCCGAGGTCACGTTCCCTCGTCCGTCGAGCACTCCTGCTCGTCGGTAAACCTCGCGCGCGCGCGCCCCAGATCTCCCGGCCGTGTCTGGGCCGTGACTGCCTGCGTCAGACGCTTGAATAAAGATCTTCCACCGGGGTGTTCGGTTTTCCCCCTCGGGCCATCGAACTTCCACCGCCTGTGGAAGAAGACACGAGGCGCCGACTCCCATTTGAAGTCGTTTTGTTTGGGCGCCGTCACAAATGCTTTCGTTATTTCCCGTCCCGTCACCCATCCATCTTCTTTTTCCCCCGTTTCGGATGCATATATTGTAGAATTTGAATAAATATTTACCAGAAACGATTAAATTCTGGTGTTCACCGCCTTGTTTGCTCATTTCGAATGGGCTGAGGTTCATTTATCACAGGAGCTGTACTGTCTAAGTCAACCAAGTGTGGCCGTACAGTTTTTTTTTTTTTCATGTTTTATTTGGCCTGCTCAACGAAAGGATGTTTCAGACTAAATGTATGAAAGAAGTATGATTTTGTACTTTTGTTTTTGCTTCTGAGATATCTCCGGTTAATGTGGGCATCAAGCGATATGTTCATAAAGTGTCCTGTAGCCTAAAAGGCCTAAAACCGTAATCATTGTGCTTCATGAAAATGGTAGATGAATGGAATATTTTTCTTTTTTTTAATCGAGTTGAGAAACAACTTAAGGACTGCCTCCTATTTAAAAGATGTGAAGTAACGCGGTCATCATCTCCGTCGTATTTATGATACACAGATGAAAATCAAGCGCTCAGTATTATGCTCAGCTGCATTTCTTGGGTTTTAAATTTCTTCTAAGACTCTGAAAAATGTTCAAATCGTATTTTTCTTTGCCTTTTTAAAAAAAAAAAAAAAACAACAACAACAACAACAACAACAGTCGTGCAGCTGTGTGTAGTTCCCCTGTTTTGGATATGGTTTATTTTTACACTTGTTGGCCTGATATGCTCAAGGTATTTTCAGACAGAGGTACGAGGTAATAAGTAGTGGATTCCTCTCTTATCTGACACTCCACAGGCGCTCATCTCGCGCAACAGCCGCTGCTCTCTTGGCTGCCTTTGGCCTTCGCGTCTTTCCGGGGTCTCGGCCACTTCGATCTGAAAGCAAAATTCAAGGAAGCCGATCGACACGCGCGCTAATCGCACGAGCGTGTCTGCTCGTTAGCCGTGCCCTCCCAAGTCAGCTGTCCTAATAGGCATGTCTTAATGAGCTGTAATTGAGGATGGCTAATTTGCATGGCCCAAGTCATTGTCTTTCTTAAAGCGACTTACAAGACTCAATGCTAAAAAGCTGATTGGAGGGGGAGGGGGGGGTCTAACGCAACTTCATTATGAGGGTCTTGTGAGGCTTTCCGAGAGCTTTGTTCTCGTACTGTGATCCAAGAAGAAGAAAAGAAAAAAAAAATGTTTTTGTCTCTTTCTTCCACAGATAGCTCTCTCTTCCCACTTCCTTCTCTGCTGGCATCAATATGCTAAGTGAAGGTGTTCACAATTTCCCTTTACCCCCCTCCCTCCTCGATCACGGACGTTATTTTAGTGACACCAGCCATTTTCAAAGAAACAACTTCAAAGCGCGATTAAAACGAAGCGGGGCGGCTCTGATCAAAGGTTAAATTTTGCACAGCGTGACTCTCTTCACAATGCGAAGTGAGATTCCTCCGGTTGAAGCGCGAGGAACAAACTCCAGATTCCTGAGCTCGGTGTAACTGTTGAGGTGCGCAGGCTGCGAGTTATTTTGCTGCGCGTCGGGTGGGGGGGGGGCGTGATGGACACTTGCGTAGCTGCAGAAGGAAGTCCTTTGAGGAACCATCCTCCCAAGTGCTGTACATTTTTATTCGTACTCGGAGAGGACGTTGTACGTTTCTGCTCAATTTGATCGCTGACACTTTGTTCTCCGTACTTTTTTTTTTTTTTTACTATGTTGGGGGGAGTATACGAGAACTGATTTCCCAAAGAGAAAGAGCTGAAACGGGCGCAGGCAGCTTTATTGCATTGGCTGTGGGCCATCTCATCTCTGCGCAAAAAGTAATGAAATCTCTCAAATGACCCTAGCAATTTAAATTTGTGAGACAATTTCGTATACCGGGGAAGACGCTCCCTTAGTTTTATAGGCGGTATCGCATGTTAAGGGTGAGGGGGGGAAAAAAGAAGAAAAAAAAACTTGTTGTTTTTGTAATTGTTATCTACGACCAAAGTGACAATTTGGGTGTTTGGTGCCTTTTTTTTTTCTTCGTCTTCTTCTTCTTCATATATTCCATGATGTAGTGAGTTCTGCTTTCTTTTCCTGTGCTTGATTTCAGAACTGCTGGCTCGAGTTTGCACACGAACACCGGGAAGAGAGAACATGACGCGCTGGCCACTGCCGGAGACTGGCACAGGGCAGCTGTGCCAACCTCGCCCCTGCCCGCTGCTTTAGAAGCTCCCCCCCTTTTTTTTTTTTTTGCACCATGACGGAGGGGCATTGAGGTTAGCTCCCTGACGATCATCTCAATACCTCTCCTCCTTCCCCGTCCCTCAATACCCCCCCCCCTGCCCCTGCCCCACCCCCACCACGCCCCCCCATCATGCTGCGCTTCCTGCCTCTCAAACTTGGCCGCCTGTACCGCTGTCTGAAGCTCCTGTTAGTGGTGGGACTGTTTGTCATCCTGTTGATGAACACCCACAACCTGTTCGCCTCCTTCCAGAAGAATGAGCTCACCGACAGACGATTCATCAACCTCAACAAGTGCCCCGCCTGCTTTGGCACCAGCTGGTGTCGCAAGTTCATGAACGGCCAGGTTTCCTTCGAGACCTGGGGTCGCCTGCGGTTTCTCGACGTGTTCAACGTCAAGAATGTTTACTTCGCGCAGTACGGCGAGCCGAGGGAAGGCACCCGGCGCGTGGTGCTCAAACGGCTCGGCTCCAACCAGGAGCTGGCCGAGATAGACCAGAAGATCTGCAAGAGGGCGACGGGCAGGCCGCGCTGCGACCTCATCCAGGCCATGTACAAGACCGAGTTCGCCCGGATCAACGGCGACGTTCGTCTGCTCACCCCCGAGGTGGTGGAGGGCTGGTCGGACCTGGTGCACTGCCCCTCTCAGAGGCTGCTGGACCGCGTCGTCCGCAGGTACGCGGAGACCAAGGACTCGGGCAGCTTCCTGCTGAAGAACCTCAAGGACACGGAGAGGATGCAGCTGCTCATGACCTTGGCATTCAACCCAGAACCACTCGTACTCCAGGTACCGTGTCTTTTTTTTTTTTTTTTTTTTTTTTGGTTTTGTTTGAGCTTTCAAAGGTTTTACTTTTTGAGTTCGACTATTACGATCTATGAGGAAAATGTTGCGTCTGGATCAAGAGGTGTCTGTCAGCTGATCTGTGACAGCAGGTGGGTTTTTTTTTTTTATAGTCGTTGATAAGGCATGGTTTCTGGATTACTCTTGGAAGATCAGAGCATCAGTACAAAGCAAGGCAGGGTGTTGGCCCACAAAGCCCCTAGTAAATTACAGAGCGGGAATCCTTCTTTTTCTGCCTCTTCTATAGATCTGAGACAACCCATTACACCCTCCCTAAACTCTACGCTACATCAAGACTGCACGCCCGCTATCTGGAGCAGGAATATTCCACTGCTTAGAATAGCGAAGGATTTAAGAGCTGTGGCCTTCGGGGAAAAAGAAAATAGGAGATTTTGGCTGGCGGCAATACTGCATATTTAACACTATGTAGGGCAGCTTTCTATTATTCAAGGATGCATCTGTAAATGGTCCACGTTGGTTTTAATTTTAATACACATCTACGTCCACTGGATTTGTGTCAATTGTGGCGTGGAGGCCCGTCTGGACGGCTGCTATGCGGCATTGGCACCAGTATCCTTTATTCTTCGCCGATCTTGCGAAATACACGCGTATATTCGAACCTCTGTTTTAGCATTGAAATACAAAAGGAAAAAAAGATGTAGTCAAAGACATCGTTGAAAAACATCATACACTTTTAGGGACTTAAAGCGTTTAGCCTTGATGAAACTGTGACAAAACACGTTGTTTTTGATGCAGTTCGTCTAATAATAATATCATGCTGCAGCATAAGAAGAATCTTTAATTGGACATAGAATAAATTAATGAATAGATCATGTTGCCAAAATCAAAAGATGCTTGTCAAACGTAATTGTCTTTATTTGACACCGTTAAAATCACTACCCGTCTCTGGTCTGTCATCCCGCGTTTCAAAGCAGCTCGACTCTGTAATATAAGCGCAGTCCGCGTCCTTTCTCCTCACTGATTTGCTGCCAGCCAATCAATTCCAATTTCAAGCTGACATTGACCGCGTCTCGTGAGGGGACAGAGCAACAATGGTCTCGGCCCATGTAGACATTCAATAACTTGCGGTGACCCCCACCCTTCGCCCCCACATAGGACCGGACACCTCCAGGCATTTTAGAGGACAAAAGGCGAGATCAGCCTTTTTAGTCTGGTCAATCTATAAAATCTGATTGGCCTCGTGTGGTCGCTTGCCCTCCCCCTTCCTTTCTTTCTCCTCCTTTTGTCACTATATGTTTTTTTCTTTTCTTTTTTTTTTCTCCCCTGTCACCGTCATCCTTCCCCTACTTTTCTGTCCCACTTGTGTACGCTGCACAGATGATTCCATCAGTTTTTTTTTTAATGTCTTCACGCCTCAGTTCAGAGGCGGCGGTGAATCGCTGGGCATCCTTATCTAGCACACGGCTACACCGATGTCGCACACGCACGTTGTCCAAACGCCTCTCTTCACTGCGTCGCCTCCGCATGTTTACAGAGACTCATAAATTGTGGATTTCGCTCTGAACTTGTGACCTTTGGGGTCCGTGCATGCGCCGGTCCTCGGGTGACAGATGGTGGCGGGAGTACAAAGAGATGTGCCAGACATCTCGGAGATCCACAGATCCCGAGCACCTCGACCGTTCGGCGGCATCGCTGAACTCGAAGGATGAGAGAATTTGCCGAGAGACCCTTCACACAAGGTTAGGCAGCGGCAGACCATAAAGAATGAATGGCGTCGCCAGCGAGTGAGCGGGAGACGTGCCGCGCTTCAACACCTTGGTCTTCTCATTTAGCCGGAGGTTAGCGCTGCTGCGTGGGGACCGGCTTTAAGGCGGAGGAATGCGGGCGGAGGTGTCTGACCCGTTATTTAACAGAACCCTGATCCGTACTGCGACAATTTATCACGGTTTCATTTTGCCTCCGTTGTCGTTTAACGCGTCTCCATTAAGTTGAACGGGGACCCACCGGTGTTTATTTCTGCAATTCAACTTCGCCGTATTTAGTGTCGACGATTTCCTTTCTGTCGACGCCGTTGCGGTTTAGCGCGCCGTTGTTCTTGCCGTGCCTCTCTCCTACGGCTTTATCCCGTGAAATAATGCGAATAACATTTCTGCTGTCTGCTCAGCGAGCTGCACTCTCTCTTCGAAGGGCTTCTGTTTCCAGTCTTTTGAAGCCACAGGCAGTAAATCGGCCCCGATTCACGACGAGAAACCAGACCTTCTTTGTCAGTGGGAAACAATCTGCCGTGTTGTTTCGAGTCTGGCCAACAATGCGTTTTCTGTGTGCTCCTCGGTACACAAGTGTGCGCACACACACCACACCCCCCACTTCTCTGTCACATGGAAGACAATTTGGCCCTGGGGAATGAATATTTTTGGAAGACAAAATGACGACAGCCAAAACAAGAAAATCCTCGCGCACTGAGAGGCACCTTACCCAACTTCATCCGTTTCACCCTCGTTTCCTCTTCCCGATGCTGTCAAGTTGGCCTGGAACACTTTTCTCTGTTACGGTGATGAATCGACTTCTGTCGGGGAGTTGTCTCTTTGCCAACCGGAGGAATTACATGATGCTGTTTAATTTTACCTCTCATTCAACAATAACTTAGTTTGCATAAGAAGTGGGTAATTTATTCCTCTCGGATCTTATTTGCCAAACCTCGGCTTCTCTCCGCCAGCGCGATGACTCGCGGATTCATCAGGTGATGGTTGTGTTTGATGGAGTACATCTGGCCCGACCTTTTTTTTAAATTAGTTCGATTTAGCCTAGTCCTCCCTTCCAAATCATTAAGCTCGGTGAGTTAGCCAGCAGCATGTGACTGCGCTCGCACCCTTTTTTGGTCCTCAGCCCTGTCTTGCTCAGTGAAGCTGAGAATAGGATGTGACAGGCCTGTGGGGTTAACTCAGTCAGCGGTACTCTCATCTCCTCTAAACTCAAATCTGTGCACTCCCAGACACCCCCCTCCCTCTCTCTCTCTCTCTCTCTCTCTCTCTCTCTCTCTCTCGCTCTATTTCTACATATATATATATTACCAACCTCTCCTCAACTTCCAGAGATCCTCCTCATTCGACACTCCGGCCTCACCTGACAAGGAGACATACCCGTCAGAAGGCGCGAGCTTCTCGCGTAACGACTGTCTGTTTTTCGCAGAGCGCGGACATCTGACACCGATACCAGATCAGAGAACGGGAGGGGGGGGGGATTAGATCGATGACCTTATCGCCTATTCTTCCCGACATTTATTTTTTTCTGACGGCAGCATTTTAATGCAAATGTGAAAGTAAACATTCACAGCGCGTAGAGCAAACACACAAGTAGCTTGTTTGGATTTCTTAAAGTGGAGGGGTAATGGGGGTTGCCTTTTCGGTGTGCTGTTTGATTAATGAACCCCATGCATAATCTAGTAGGATGCTCAGTCACTTTGGGAAGCCATCCCGAAATAAACGGCGTGGATTCAGGGTTTTTCTTGGCCTGACGCGATCAAAGGTGGTTTCTCAACTGAGCCCCGATTTATTATTTAATTGCAAGATAAATTTGAATGCATCAGATTAAATGACTCATTGCTGCCTACACCTGCTGTGACTCAGTAATCTTATAACTGTAAATTTTGTTGAGAAAAAAAATCGTGACAGTGATTTGGTGTTAAAACATGCTTTAAGAGGCTTGGCCAAAATAATTACTGAGGAATAATTTTTACATACCATCTCATCTGCTACACTAAAGCAATTATTTTGACAGTCTAGTGCAAAAAATAAAAACGATAAATTGAGAAAACCGAGAAGCCTTTTACAGTCTAATGCAATCCAATAAAACGCTCCTGCTTTTCTGAGGCTGTCAGAGCACATATAGGTAATTTGTGCTGCCGTTAGGTTGCGTAAGACTAATAAGTAATCTACTATGGTCAAATATTAGAAAAACAACTACAACTTTTGCAAGCTGGCATAGATAAACAAGCCAAAAAAAATGTTGTCTTTTTTTTTTTTTTTTTCCCTGGTATTCATGTTTTGACAAAGAATACACAGAATTTGCACCTTTTTTTTTTTTTTTTTTTTTTTTAAATGTATTCAGGAACAACTCTCCAATCTTACGTTCTGGTGTTTCTGGGTCACGCCTCTTTCCAAAGAGGATCAAACTGTTTTTGTTTTTAGTTTTATTTATTTCTTTTCATTTAACCGCAAGCGCTGCATGCTACCCTGGCTTAAGTTGGAGCCCTTCTGTCTCCAAGGCATGCTCGGTGGCTGAGGTCCGCCAGTAAAGAGTATTTAAGTTGCTAGTCTGTGATTAGTACCTTTTGTTTTTGGGTCTGGGGGATTGTGACGCTTTTAGCACACAAGAGAGGAGGTTGTGTACGCTGCTTAACCCTGCTTCAAGTGCTCCCAAACCCCCTTTCATTATTCTTATAGGCTTTTGTGTACAGATTGAATCCTGTTAGGATAAGACAGGGAGTTATCTGGGCCCGACTCCCCTCCTTTGGCTGCCCTCGCTGGATCGAGGCCCTGGTGCCAACGGGAGGAGAGGAGCTCGGAGTGTGTTGTGTGTGTGTGTGTGTGTTGTGTGTGTGTTGTACAAGCTAGACTCGAGCCTTGTGGTGTTTTCCCCAAATTTCAACAAGCCAGACTGCTAGTGTTACCATAATCCTTTCTCTCTTTCTCCCCCTCGCCAAACACACACACACACACACACACACATGCACACACACACACACACACACACACACACACACACACACACACACACGCACGCGCCTGACAGCTGTGTTTGGTTAGGTAAATGCCTGTGGCTACCCCCCCCCCTCTCCTCTTAACCCACCCACCAGCTCCTTTTTTAGATTTGTCCCTCACCACCCACCCCACCCCACCCCACCCCACCCCACCCCAGCTTCCTACTGTTACAGTGCGCTCCAACCAACCTCATGCCCAGTTCCCGAAGACGCCGTCCTGCAGCAGGGTAATTCACAACTCTCCCCGGGCCTCTTAAGATGGCCAATATGGATCGGTAACAAGCAGCTCTTTACTGTGCTTTGTCCCCTGGAGAGCCCGGGGCCTAATGTTAAAGCAAGAATATGCTTTTTAGCACATCAGCTCGCCTGCAGTCATAAAACTGCCCACTGCATTAAAGCGTCAGGCACTTCGTTCCTGTCAGGGGGAAAAAAAAAATTACACGAGGTCAGGGATATGATGTAGCATCTTCCCCATTTTTAGCGACTGCGGCCTGGCTCGCGCTGAAGCAGCTTTCTTTCATCGAACTTCTCGCCGGGTGTTCAGGGAACTGCTCGTAGGCCGGCTCCTCTTATTACGTTTGAAGTCTTTGCTGGCATGTCAGGTACGTAATTGCTCCTTTTTAAAGGGTGACATCCTCCTCCCGCACGTGCTCGGTTCTGCAGCGCGGGTAGTAGCGCGCAGGGTCAGTGACGGCACTCTTCCTACTCACTGTTATGCCCACCCGGCTGCCTGCGCCCCCCCCCCCAGAGATAATTGGCGCCTGCTCTGAAACGTCCAGCCCTTGATGTAGGCCTCAAACCCACAGCCCTCAGGTCTGAGGCCAAGTTTCGCTCGGGTTGCTCCTCGGCTGTGTGGGCGGCAATACCACCTAGACTGAGTCAACACCGCTGCCCATGACTTAATGCATTCCTCGTCTTCCAGCGGAGGCGATTTATGAGGTGGCTCTGTGTGCAGTGGCTCGGGTTCAGGTCGGCAACGGCTTTCTCGGCTGTCGGCTGGCGACCCGAGTGCACTGTCCCGCGCTCTCCTTCCTCAGCCTGCTCTCGTTCTCTCCCCACAGGGCAGAATTCACACCTAGGTAACCCGTTTCTATCAATGTTCGACGGAACCCGCTGAATCACCGGCACGCTCTTTCCTTCCGCGCTGCACGAGCCAACTGTGCTCGCGCTTGCTCGTTATCTCCGCCCGACCTCTTGGTTTTGGTTTCTCATCGTAGCTTTGTGGGGTTTTGTTTTTCAAGCAGCCCTTCGGTGTTCATTCAAAAATGTCCCCGTTTCCCAACACCGCTGCCAGTAATGCACACTGTGACTTTGCAGGGTTTTTTTTGTTTTTTTTTAACTGCGTGCCTGGATAAAGAAAGAGACGAGGCCTTTTCTAGTCAGATACTGTTTATTT